>NW_019716255.1:1570443-2047841 GCF_900074925.1 Ramularia collo-cygni | reverse complement strand
TTGCTTTACCGTTTAATCCTAGCTCTATCGAACCCTTTCGTACTTAAGCGTAACGCTAAGCGCGCGGTTCGTAGGGTCCCCGACGGTATTACGTACGAACGATTAGAAATCCTCCTACGTATAGCTCGGCGTAAGCGCCTCGATATCGTGCTCGTTATACTACGACTCCGCGGCGTCTCCTCCTAGCTATATAACGCTATAGAGGACCTTATTATAGTTACTCTCTAGGCTAGTAGTAGTATTAGCGAAGATTATCTTAAGTTAGCGTAGGAATTCGCGTGCCTCTTTAATAGAATCCCCTAAGAATAGTTTAGGATCCTTTATCTTAGGTCTTACGCCTACTCCGCTACGCGTATACGCTACGCTTAAACTCGAGGTGCTTATAGCATCCGGATCTTCCTTATATAAGAGGCGCGTAGGTACGCCGCGACGGGGTATAGTAGTAGCTACGCTAGCGTCGGCGCGGTTACGATTACGCTTTATTTATTAGACTTCTAACTAAAGTTAGCGAATCGTCTCTTACTACTATAAAGACTACTTCTCGCCTTCGAGGCGCTAGATTATCTTATTAGCCGTCTCTTCCTTATCGCGTTCGTTTTCTCCGTAATCTATCGTGTCTTCGTCTAGAGTAGGCTATATAAGCTCTACGGTAGCGACTTCTTCGACATCTCCGTAGTTAGGGAGTTCTTCGACGCGTTCTTCTTCGTAGCGCTACTCGGGAGTAGTCGCTTCGCGGGCGGCGCGCCTAGGGGCTATTCTATTAGGATCTAATAGATCGCTACCCTTAGAGAAGAAGAAGAATTAGAATTATAAGGGTAAAGATGTAGTAATATATTAGACACCCGTAATTACTCGATTAGAGATAAGACTAATTCTTATAGGTTAAATGTACGCTATACGTAGGAGTTATATATACGCTAAGCCTACGCTAAGCAGTCGGGTTATATTATACTCCCTTCTCTAAGGTTAGTTAATCTAGCTACCTCTATTAATCCTATTATTATAAGGGCTCTTATACGGCCCTTATAAGAGCCTACGGATACTAATTATACGTAAAAGCTCTACTACTAATATATTAAGAAGCGCCGCTCTACGTATTAAGTAGATAAGGACGATATAGGTACGCGGAATAAGAAGTCGTTCGGTTAGTTACTCGAGCCGTATAAAGTTACCTTTTTAGCGGTAATCTAACTAGACGGTAATAATAAGCTAGTTTTAATTAAACTAGTACGTGGACAGCATAAAGGACTACACTTACATAGCCTCGAACAGTATAACTCTCGCCGTACGAATAAGCTCCTAAAGGACCTAATACGTAAGCGTATAGATAACAGCCCTCGAGCCTCTCGAATAGTAGACGTATTAAAGGAAGAGCATAGTGATATTGGCGGTAAGCAGTTGACGTACTAACACGCTTATAACCAAGGGCGTTCATTACCACACCATAACTTGGATAAGCGATACGTCCGCAAGGGCGCGGATACTGCAGATGCATAGACCACCGTAACATCGGCAGCGCGGAGCCGGAGTCAAGCTCCGTGACGTGACAGTCCAGCGCGGAGCCGGAGTCGAGCTCCGTACCCTAACGGCCAAGATCTCCGGCGGACTTTGTGACGAACGAAAGACTAATATATCCTGGAGCTTATCTTCCGCAGCCGGAGCGATATCGTATGTGCAATTGAGGGATATGGGGACGTCAGGAAGGCAGGTAATGTCGCGGTAGTCAGCATGTATCGATGTAAGAACCTCACGGCGACCGAAATTGAGCCCTTTGTGGTACAATGACAGTATATCGGTGCCTTCTTCAACCTAACCAGTTCGGGGGCCTGCTCGTTCCCGGGGCACGTGCTCGCTTCCGAGCCCACTATACCTTGCAAAAGCCAAAGAGCGAGGGAACTCTGATCCTGCCCTCTTTATATTGGAACTTCCTGAAGAATTGCCACCAGGAATCCACCGATGTTGGATCAACGCCAGCTTGCCAATTCTCTTCATGGTTGCTTGGTGCACGTTGGAGCACGCACAAACCGCCCTTTCCACCACATCCGAAACCCGCCAACTGCCCGTCTGGTGTCGCATAGCATCATCCTTGGTGCGTGGCTGCTTTTCTCGCCACTTTCCTTCATGCAATTCCTGAGGCCTCCGAGTGCGATATCTGAGTCGCGAGGAGGAAAGATGGTCTAACGGGACCTAACGATCCTCAGCCATTGAGCTTGATCTCTTCCTGCTAGACGTGGCAGCATCCCTACTGGTGCCATCCCGGAGCACCACTCTGCTAAATTACCCTGCTCCACATCCACCTTGCCCTCCAACATGGCATCCGCGTCGGGTACGTATGAGTCTGCGGACAGTGCCCAGCGTCGGGAGCGAGCTGCTATTGCAGCGCAGGCTTGTCAAACATGCCGCACACGGTGGGCATTACAAATATGCAGATAACTTGCTGATTGCATGCTCACCATCTGCTAGGAAGAGCAAATGTGACGAAGCACGCCCAAAGTGTAAGATTTTGCAGGATGAACTTGCCCAGACTCCCATCGTTAACGCCCGGCAGGTGGACTATGTCGGCGCTTAAACGTCGAATGTCTCTATCGAGAACCCTTGCCAACCAAGTGAGTCGAAGCGGAGAGGGTGGTGTCGAGCATCGAAGTGCTAATTMAACAACGCAGAAAAGACAAGACCATGGTCCACATTCTCGACACATTAGCGCGATTGGAGAACAAATTCGACAACCTTGCTCTCACGAATGTTGCTAGTAGCAGTCCGGACACGAATCGCCAGAATGAATATGGCGTTGCACGCTTCCCTCTGGAATTACAACAGGGCTACCACCATCTCGCCGTTCCACACAAGGTCATCCTGTGGCCCAGCATATACATCAGTCTCATAAACTCTGGCATAGGGGCGACATCTGACCTGCAATTCGTYCTGCAAGAAGGTACTCCGTGGTTCATTCGACAAGAGATGGCAAGTCACAAGGAACTACTCGATCCTGAGCCTGGTCTGAGTGCTTTCGTACTGGACGGTCGACAACACATCCCAGGCCAGCCCTCGCGATTTGCCTTCTCCGGTCTCACAATCCACCGCATCCAGGAACTGTGTGAATCATACTTTAACTCATTCAACGTCTTGGCTCCGGTATTGAACAGGGATACATTCATGGCAGACACAATGGGCCCTATCCTGCAGGATGGTTTTGCAGACGGCGACGCCAAAACGGTACTCTGCCTGTTCGTCATTGCACTGGGTCAAGTGGCTGTGGAGGGAGTCTTCGAGCATCCCATTGGGATTGTGAATGGCACACCAAGCGGCTTTCGCGGCGGGTCTATACACAGGCCACCTGGGCTGGAGATCTTCAACGAGGGTCGGAGAAGAGTTGGCTTTGTGGCAACGGAGATGACGTTAATCAACGTGCAAATCATGCTGTTACAAGCAACATACTATGAAGCCACTGCTAGACATCTCGACTTCTGGCGATCCACTGTCACTGCGTCAATGGCTTGTCAGGTTCTGATTCGGTGTCAGACCGTGGACTGGCAGTCACCGTCTGGAGACATGCTGAAGCGCGCATACTGGACTTGCGTGTTGAGTGAAGATTTGTACCATCTCGACTTGGATCTACCTCAAACTGGCGTTCAAGATTTGGAAGATACAGTGCCACTACCCTACTTTCACGAGGGTTCAGAATCCGCCGCGCAGGATGACCGATCGAACTTTCAATATCACTTTTTGGCCATGATCGCGTTGCGACGTTTGATACATCGCATACATGAAGTGATACACGAGTGTGAGTAGTTCAAAGCCCGCACCGAAAGCACACGACTGACATCAACTAGCCTCTGCGACCCAGGCAGAGAGTGCAGACGACTATGGCGGCCCGCCGGTCACCGTCATCAGAGAAATGGCTCGACAGCTCGAGTCCTGGCGCTCACTGCTCCCACGTCCCTTACAATGGCAGGATAGCGACAAGCTGGACTTCCCCAACATCGACCCTTCAGGTCGCCGGCCGAACGAGGCGCTGTTCTCCCCAGATCAAGGACCAGTACCCATTGGACACAAGCACAGTCTCGATCTAGTGACAGCTCAGCTACGGACCCGCTTCTACTATGCAAGATTTGTCCTCTACCGACCCTTTGTCTACAAAGCGCTACACTTTCCCGAGCTCATGACGACCGAGGACGCGAACTGCTGTGCGTTGGCGATCAAATCAGCACTGTCCTGGCCCATTGCAATGGCGCCGTCCAAGAACAAGAAACGTCTGGTACCGCATTTATTCGCGTGGACGCAGAATTTCATGAGCATATTGCTGATCTTGCGCATGACGACCGAGAATGAATGTCTGAAGCGGATTTGCGAGGAGCAGGTGAATCGAGAGGAGCTTCAAAAGACTGTGTTGCTTATGTTGGAGTGGGTGAGAGATGTGCGTCAAGTCGATGGCATCGCGGAGTGGTTGTGGAAGATCCTGGAACCGTTGTATTCTGGTCCTGGTGGTGGTGTTGTTCCTAGCCTTGGTGGGAGTGCATAGTCTGCCAGTCTACAGGCTACGAGCTTGTCTGATCAGACAGTATTTCGAGACAGGGGGCATCTGCTCGATGCAATGCCCCCCCGTCCCTGTACCAACCCACAAGGCATCGATGCCAGATTTCCTAGCACTCAAACGGGACACAGTGTAGCTGTTCTCAGGAACAGAGAGGAATCTTCCCGAACAAATCAATCATCAAACCAACCGGCTGATCGCAATTCCCAAGGACAAACTCGGAAGCACGAATCACGTAGGATATGACGAGATGGCATGATGGCAAGCATAATCAATCCTTTGCTCTTTAGTCGCATCTAGGCCCTCCAGATGTAGCTTATGATCGATATGAACAGGAGTGCCCGTCTGGTATCATTCAGAAATTCGGTCTCAGAATGACGAAGGTGAGAAACACTCTGCTTTTGATCTCGCGCGGTGGTGTATGGCTGGCTAGGTATGATGGTTCTCTCTGGCGCGGTACAAGGGAGATTCTCRGCAGACAAGTCTTGCTCTTCACCGCTAGAACAACTCGTCGACATCATTATTACTTCTCCTTCTAAATATCACACTCACCCACAAGAGGACATCCGTATGTTAACTGTAACGACTAATTCGTTAATTCACTGGACTCTACGAATGCTCACACGTGGGCCTGTAGCGTGAACAACTACATTCCTCAAAGCTATCGACATCCGACAGCGAAGACAATGCTCTCCCAAGCAAATATGGAACAAGAAATAAGCAAGAAACCCCCATGATCCGACATCAGATCAGGCCATTCCGTCATTTTCCATCAAAGGAAAGCAAAATTCCGCAAAAGAAATACAGCCATAAGAATCGCAACATCAGTTGTCCGCATAGGAACATTGTCGTAAATCATAGATCGTCAAAACATGGTCGTCCGGTCATGCGTGGGAAAGGATGGTGGAGGAAGCTTTCAGCCTTGCCGGGAGTATGGCTTGTTCATAGCCGCAATCTCGCGAGAAATGGTGGCCCATTCGAGTTCGCGACGTAGAGGCTTGCCACGCTTCTGGCATTGGAATTCCTCCCACTTGAGAAGTTCGTAGCTGATGGGATCATTAGTCGCGGAAAGAGGTCTGCAGGAACGGTGCACTCACGAGAAGCGAAGATGTGGTTGGATAATCACATTCAACCGTCTGGCCCGAACGAAACAGTACGCGCGAGGAAATGACAAGCCCAGCTCGTTCATCACCTCGGCGATGCAGATTGTTGCAGATCTGGAGACCCCAACACGGCAGTGTACAAGCGTAGCAGTGCCCTTCTTGCGTCCATTTTCTGCGAGAACGGTCAGCAAAGATGAACGGCTGCAGCGGTATCGAATCGACTTACCGATGAATTCCAGGCACCGGCCAAAGTCCTCGGTGAGCGGATCAACTCCATTGTCCTGCACCTTGTCCACGAAGAGCAGATCTTCCCTGGGCCAAGAACCCATCGCCTCTTGAGGCCAATTGATGGGCTCTCCGACACTGAGGATCTGGCCGATCCCCATCTCCTTGAGCAAGTCAGGATTGTTCGCATGACCCAAGTTTCCAAGATACATATAAGGAAGGACACGACTTGGCAACGAGCCATCCATCTTTTCCAGCCAATCGGGAGAAGGTGGACAAAGCTGCTTGATATTCCCCGAATGCTTGGGTGATGCTTGCAGCAGACGCGGCTGTATTGCGCGAAGCAAGTGGACGTCGGAAGCGTATGCGAAGAAGTTGCGACCTTTATCGCAATGCATTTGCAGCCAAGCATCGTGGACTGGAACACAGTTGGCGTACATGTAGTAAGCCAACGCGAGAAGCGAAGACTCAGTATAGCCATCAGTGCAGTGGATCAGCACTTGCTTCCCGGGCACTTCGGACGAGGAGGACTGTTGCATGAAGCTATCGCCTTGAGCATCGACTGTTGGCGACAGGGCAAGCTTGCTATCTCGGCGCTCGTGTGTGGAGCGACAGGTCGCTTGCTTGTGAATCCACTGGCAGGTAGCTAGGAGACCGTCAACTTCCGCCTGGGACCAGGTAGGTGGCATGATGGAGCCGGAGCCAGGAAATTCTAGCTGGTGCACCACATTTTCATTCCACGCAGTATCATCCTTTTGCTTCAGAAGTTCCTCCAGGAAATCAAAGGCCTTTGCGTCGGGCATTTGAGCAATGTCACTACACTCTACCAAGATTTCAAAGTTCGGATGACTGTCAGCTGTACAAAGGCCATCGGGTCCCATCGAGAGTGACGGGTCTGGTGTTGGTCCGAGCCAGACGTTCGGTGCAATTTCGCTAGGTGCTGACATGGAGCACATCTCCAGCCTCTCCCAGTGGAAAAAGTCCATGACCTTGCCAGTCATGCAACCTTCAGAGTCAAGAGCAATCAGATCGGGATAATCACACTCTACTATCTCATAGTCGTCTGCAGAAGGTGAGTCGATGTTTGAGATTCATCCTCGAGGCATGCTTACCGGACAGGATGAACGTATTGAACAAGCGAGCACCAGCATCTGGGCCCTCCATCTTGATCTGCCAGGCGGTCTGCGCCTTTGCAATCCTCTTTGCGAGCCGCGCGACCTCTTCACGTGGAGTTTGACAGTCCCCGTACACAACAATATCACTCACCGTCGCCATCTTGCATGTCTGGATATGGAAGTTGCGTACGCTGAAGCCTTCCTTGGGATCAACGTCGATGAACTCTGGTTCCGCTTTCTTGCTCCTGGGAAGTGGTGCGGGCTTCAGCAGTTCCTCGGGCGCAATGGCACCCTTCAGCCGGCTGTGCGACAAATCGCCGCCGGCCTTGACCACGGTCAACCCCCGGATGCATTTCGGAGTCCGGCGTAACGACCTCTTCCTCGCAATGAAGAATGCGAGCTGCAGCTGGTTCTCGGCGTGCAGTCCGTGAAGCCAAGGAAACACCTGCTTGGTGGAGGGTAGTGGCTGCGTGGCGATGTGGTCCAAGGCCCTCGCAAGATTGTCTGCCGTTATGCAGTAGACTGGTGGATCGTTGAACACTTTGTCGGCAGCATTGGGCGGGTGGGTGAGCGACGTCGTCTCGATTAATTGCGTTGAAGATGGCGGGGAAGCGGGCGGGGTATCAAGCTGCCGAGTGGTCGGTCGTGGGCCTGGAGAGCAGTATGGAATGTGTTTGTTGGGGATTGGTGCGGGAGTTCCTCGCTGCGATGTGTTGATGGAGAGTTGGGGTGGAGGAGTAGGGGAAGCGGTTCTCTCGCGTTCGACGATCGGCGAAGGTCTAGCAAGCAGCGTGGCCATTGTTTCAGAGGCCGAGGGAAAATGGGGTTCTATAGACGGCACGTTCGGAAACGTGAGATGGTGAGGTACGGTAGGTAGGTAGGTAGGTAGCGTTGGCGGATGAGTGATTCGCCTCACGATTGTTGCGAGGGCAGGAACGAAGCAATGGGTCGTGACTCGCCGCGGGAAAAAATGTTCCCTTCAAGGACAGCAGCAGCAGCAGCAAGCAAGCAAGCAGCACGCAACGCCTGCCCGCCGTCTGTTTTGAATGTGGGCTGGGGACGGGAATGCGAGGTGTTTCAGGTGGTCTAAAGCGGCGACATGCAGCGTGTTTTAGTGACGACAGCAGCGAGTGTTTTAATGGAGGATAAGGAATGAAATCGAGATGGATTGCAAATTATTGGGGGCGAAACTTGCAAAAAGTCGCGATGCGATTGCATTTCCCAGCTCTGGCAGTCGCCCGGGGGGTTTTGTTTGGCGATGCTGCAGCCCCAAAAGCAGGGTGGTCGTGATCTTTGGCTCTTCTTGCCCCGCTTTCCAGATACAAAGATAGCTAGTAGCTACTCGCACTAACGCTAGAGTAGCTAGAGCCATACCCTCTCATCGTGTCGGATCAGGCGTTCATCACACATCACACARTCACACAAACAGCCGGGTCGCTATCGCTGCGTCCATGGGTGCTTGTCCGGATCCTGGCCGCTGTGCAACGCCGTGTCGCCATCGGTAACCTCGCCGCTATTGCTGAGATATTGGAAGTGCTCGCTGGCTCCGCGTGGTAAGAAAGGGTCCAACACGTCCAAAACTTGCGACCAGGCGTAGGTGGGCGCAAAGTCTGGAATCCTTTGAAGTCTGGACGCCATCGGCCGATGCAGGCACAGGTACCTAGGATGTGTGTACCCTCCCTCACGACGACACGACGCCTCGCGGAAGCGAACCACCAAAATGCAGGTTGATTCAAGGACCCGCATGTCTGATGGCCATGGCATCGGTTGCTGTGCACCAAACACACCTCCATTGTCAGGTCGGATCAATGCTTCTCACAATGATGCGTGAAAGACGCCCCCTGCACGTGGCTCTCGGCTTGCCTCTCCGCAGATCGGACCCCATCGCGGCATCTATTGTAAGCGCCAGCGACTAGCGACATGCAAAGCCAACGTCAACATGGTACATGTGTACATTGGTGATTCGCACCACGTAACCATCATCAAAGGTCTGTTCATACTCATATGACGTTTCTTCTGTCGTCGAACAATCTCGCTGAGGCCCTTCACTCAATTTCGAGAAGCTGAGAGGTGGTCTCAATCGCTAAGTCTCCAACTCATACACAGCATTCATGCTCGCGCTTCGTGTCAACGCGCGAGCTTTCTCCAACATCTCGTTGGCCAATCGCTCTAGATAGAATCCGCTGACATCTGCTGGTAGATCCTCAAAGGTCTTGACGATCTTCGCGACATCTTTCCTGCCTTTTTCATATGCGGCCAGATCTCTATTTCCATAAACATCTCGCCCTGCCGCGTATCCATTTTGCAGATTGCGAAAGAAAACGTTCACCGCGATACTCATGCCTTCTGTTGGAGAAGCGGCGTGGAACCACATGCTAGGGATGAAGAGAATATCGC
Source organism: Ramularia collo-cygni (assembly GCF_900074925.1). NCBI lineage: Eukaryota > Fungi > Ascomycota > Dothideomycetes > Mycosphaerellales > Mycosphaerellaceae > Ramularia > Ramularia collo-cygni. The sequence continues at coordinate 2,038,470 of NW_019716255.1, read as the reverse complement.
CCGGCTCCAGCAACACTTCGTGAGGATGGACGTGGGCCAACGCAGGATTGGGCATCGTGTTCTCGAAAACGTTGACAGACGAGCTCGAAGCGCCGGGACCAAAACCAAGATGAGAAACATCGCTAGGCGGGAACAGAAGCAACCTCTTCCTTCCACGGACCTGGCAAAGGACGTTCGCCATCGTATCGTAGTGCAACCAGATATTGACTGGACCCGATATGCGCAATGGGGAACTGTGTGCACTTCGCTTGACTATGTTCAGCTCTGGAGGGAGGTGGAAGTCGTCTGCAATAGCCGGGAAATCTTCAGCAAGGTTGGTGGGTTTGCTACTTGGAGCGTCTTTTGAGAGCGCTCGCAAATAAAGCCTCTCGCCATGCTCGACAGCGTCAATGAACGACCCAAACTCTTGATTGACGTACTCGAAATTCTTCTTCTGAAAGTCCATCGTTTCGCAAGGGGAAGAATGCACAGAGACCTTTCGATCGGCTCCAATGGCTTGTTTGAGGTATTCTGTGGTCCACGCTGTGGTGCAAGCTCCAATCTGGCAACCTTTGAGAACGACTGGTCTTGCTGCTTCAATGAAGTGCTCAAATTTCACATTAGGAGTGAGGTGGATCTCCTGCACCATGGCAGGTGATGGCATTTTGCCTGATGGGACGATCTGCGCGGTGGATGACTCGATGTAGGGGGCACTCTCTTCCGCCGTCGGCTGATCGGCATCCAGTGTAGATTGCAGTTGCCACCTCATGTCGAAGGAACCAGCCAGAGCGTCGTTTAGTAGACAGGAGCGATTCCATGTCGTTCCAAATGAGAAGCATGTGGCTCCTCCGCCAAGTACAAGAAGACCACCATCAACATCCTGTAGAGAGTGTCCGATGAAGAGCGGTCGTGGTCCTAAACCATAGTTAGCAAGTGCAGTATTCTTCCTTTCAAACATGACTGACCCTTTATTGGCGCTGGTCGTAATGATTTCATGTTCAAGATTTCATCCTGACGTGTAAGCATCCTTGCCCCCGTGATGCCGCCGACCATGAGGATACCTCTGCTCGACCTCACCAATTGCGCACCAAATCGTCCCAGAATGCATGAATCCGCTTTGAGGAAAGCTGTTGCGCGACTAGTCACATTACGACAAGTCAAAGTCATGTCCTGCTCCAGGCTCCAATGCCAGAAGTCGTTGAGAACGCGGCCGGCGCTGGTCATACCTCCGACAAGCACCCCAGAGGTACCTTCGCGAGAGTCCGTTATCATGCAGGCACCAAATCGAGCAGCCGGCCTCTCAGTGCCGGCAATCGTCACCTGTTGCCAACCAGTCTCGCCTGTCCAGATGAGCCATTCGTCGAGAACCTCGCCGCTGCTTGTTTTGCCGCCGAACATTATGATCGTGTGTGCGGGTCGAGGTTGTGTTGGAAGCACCAGCGGGACCGCGCAGTGTCGATATCGGGCCTGAGGCAGATCCTGTACCCTCCTCCATCTTCCGTCCAGTCTCAGCCACGACTCGGCGCTCGCTTTGTCCGGCGACGTTCTGCCGCCTGTCAGTAAGCAATTCGCGGTGCTACCGAGACGAGTCACTGCGTGGCACATCAGTCCGTTTCGCAAAGGCGGGCCTTGAATGGGGATGGCATTGGCATCGCACGAATATGTTGTGCAACTCTCTAGTCTCCCTTGTGTTCCCATGCCGCCTAGAAGACCAATACACTCATCAGAGCTTTCACTTTCCGATGGAACGAGGGTCGCGAAACGGCGGAAGTGATGCGGCTCCAGTATCTCATGAGTCTGCAAGTTGTCTGCTGGCTCAAAATGGTAGTGAGGAGCATCATTCTCCGACGAAGGTCTCGAGGAGACAGAGCCACGAGTAGATCCAGCAAAGACGGAGGATTTCGATGCCCTGCYCGAGAATGTTTGTGAATAGTCCCGACCAGGTTCTTTCTCAGCTATGAGAAGAAAGTAGTGGGAGCCGAAGAGAGCGAATTCCTCCCACTCATCGAATGGCTCTACCCGATCCAATGCTCGTCGTTCTTCCGCGCCGAGAAAAGCCGGATCAGACCACAACTCCCACAGAGAGCGAATTTCTGTTCCACTCTCAGGATAGCCAGCGGCGACAAATCGGTTCTTCATCTGATCCATGGYTCCGACAGTACGTAGAGGTGTCCGTAGCTTATCGAAATGCGCCATCATGGTAGCTGCGAAAGGGTGATCTACGCCGTCTGGGATATGCTGTTCGAGCAGGCAGAATCGAACGTGGCTGTAGGAAGCTGTCCATCTGAACACCGCTTGTGATGCGTCGAGTTCCATGTAGGCTGTCGACACCTCGGATGTAAATAAAATGGTAACGTCGTCGTCTTCCATGCCCAGATGGCTCCGCAGAACGTCCTGTAGGGGCGCGAGGTCTCCCAGATCACAGCCAATGGCAACGTAGGGAACGCTAGAGCAAAGCAGTCCTTCACTCTGGCTAGTTGCGGTGAACTTGGGCAGTAGAGACAGGAGCTCTTGGGTTTTAGAGATGATGCCAATTTTGTTTCTCATGAGTGTAGGATAGTCGACGTCCACAAAAGTTGTGTTCTCGCAGAGCTCCGGTCTTTTGCCCAAGAACAGCCATGGTAATGGATCGCTAGCGCATGTAAGTCACCAGCTTGAAAAGTAGATCATGTTCGTACGTACTATCCGCAACCCAGATTGACCACGACTTTCCTCTTTGCTGTCCTCTCAGACAGAAATCGAGCTACTGCATACTCTATCGCCTTCATGCGCAGCCAATAGCCTCGATTGATGAGCGGGGAGCGTCGCTTGAACTTTGCAACGAAATGGCGAAAGTATTCAGGCTGGCCCTCGTAGTAGAGCTTCTCGACTGAACGTTTAGACACAATGCTGCTCTTGTTCGTGTCCATGATGAGTCCATCTCGTTGCTCCTTCCTCGGATCCACGACTTTGGACTTGGATTTTCCAGTCCGGACGACCATGGGCATGGAGCTGCTGCGTTTCACCGCAGACGCCATTAGAGGCTTCTCATTCTGGAGCATTTTCCCGCTGGAGCGGTTGTCGAAGTCGTACTCGCTGCTAGTCGTCTCGGAGGTGGGAGTAGAGATACCAAGTACGCGCAGCGCCTTGTCAGAGCTAGTCGCTGTCTCGACTTTTGAGCCCGGCGGACTGCTAATAATAATATCCCGGTCGGAGGATGCCATGGCCAGTGATCCCGACCCTTRGGACTCTGTAGAGACCAAGAGGAAGTGGGAGAGACAGAAGTCTAGCACTGGACAGCTGAGGACTGAAAAATCACGATGACGAGCTCATCAGCGGATAACACTTATCGCGTCAACGATATTCCGGCTCTCCATTGCCGTCGTTGTTGCTTGTGGTGAGGACTTCTAAGTTCTCTGGCGTGGTTTACTTTCTTTTTATAGTTCCCGACGGCGGCCCGCGACGGGAACCCACGTGCGCAAGTCAAAAGTTGCAATGTCACTTCTGAAGGAGATGGTCACTTCTGGACACCGTCTCCTTGTATCAAATTTATTTCTGGCGACTAAAGATCACATTTCGCCGCAATCTGGGGAATTTCGATCCGCTACAAGCGCATCGATTACTGACCAGGGTACTTAAGAGTACTCTGCGGGCCTAAACAACATCCGATGCGAAAAGACGCTGCAAGGCTGTAACATACCCACTACAGGATCGAATTTCTGCTCCGTCGATACACATTGCATCATGGTAACCAAGATTGAGATGAAAAGGCCACTCGAATCGGTAACGAAATCAAGTCTATACTGTCACTATCCGCAATGCATGCCACATCTACGGACTGCCCTTCGTACACCTTCCTACTTGCCAAAGTACGGCATCTCTGGCTTGGGACCCATGTTGGTGACGTAACTGGTACTCATCTTCCAACGGCTGTCCTCCCAAACCCATACATCGTCGCACTTATAAAATATCCGGTAAGTCTTCTTGATGTCGTCTAGGCTTGTCTCATCCCAGTGCGAGTAAGTGATGCTATAGGAAGTGGTGAGCGTTGACGGAAGAAGGCTAGGAAGCAGCCAAGGGAAGATGTGACAACATACTAGGTAATGACTCGCGCTTTCGTTGGGGACATCAGTTCCTTGAGGTAGAGATTGGTCACCAGGTGCTCGACTTTGGAKTGCCCGATAGCTTCTTGAAGCGCCTTCTTGACTTGATCCAGGCCCACAGCCTTGCCACCATATACACCAAGGCTTGAACTATCATACTGGACGTCCTTTGTCATGGTCTCTCCGAGGGCGGTGTAGTTCTTGGTGTCGATCAGGTATGCGGTCTTGTAGCCGGCTTGAGTCAATCCATCAATGAGAGAGTAACCAGCATCAGGTGCGATGAGCGAACGGGCCACGGAAGTGGAGAGCCATGCGGCCAATGCGAAGGCAACTCGTAAGCCATGCATCGTGGTGCTGTGTGGGGACTGGCCTGGATGTCAGAATGGACGTGCTGGGAAGACAAGAGAGAGCAGCAGACTTCGGGGGGGGCTTTGATCGTATAAGAACAACACAGGACCCCAGTCAGTGTTGGCCCAAGGGTTGATCCGGCGCAATAGATACAGCACTCCATGGTTGGACGTTCGTCTGGTAACATGCGTGGCATGGGCTAGAACAATGGCTTCTTGCTCGGTTAACAAAACACCCCAATGACTCGCGAGCGGACTATGTGGCATCGGGGCTGTTTTGTCGGTGAATGACTCGTTGTGGGGAACCTGTAGGCCAGAAAACACACAAAATACTCCTCTTCGATCGTGGCAGTTGCTGGGTAGCCCAGACATAACCATTCAGAGCCTGACTTCATCATGTCCACATCCTCTGACGGAGAGCGCTAGCATCTTGCGACTCGAAGAACGCCATCAAATCACCCAGTTGCTGAGACACCTCGCGCCCAACAAGCCTGCTTCTCCATCGAGGTCCAGGGCCCGGCGGAATTGCAGTGCGCTGCTCCGTCTGCAAAGACCTGACTCTCCGCAAGGCTGCTTGAATTTGTAGGCGTAGCTACCTGTTCGCAAACGTTACCGTCAATTGAATTCCAGGAAAGCCAATAAGCTTCAAATTTGCCATGCCTTGGTCCATCATGACCGCCGCTTCTGCCTCCTCCGTACCATAAGGGCTCAATAACAGCCATTCTACATAGTTTGCGAAGCATCCGCAGGACCACCTCTAATGACCCCGGTCTCCTCATCAAAACACGCCCTCAGTGAACGCCCATGAGAACGTCCACAGTCGTCTGTAGCGGGGAGATCGCTGTTTCCATTTGAGGCGTCTACTCTGATGCACCTCTGGAATTTTAGGATCACACCAATTCAAACTGCGCCAGTATGCCCAGTCTGCCATATGTGCCTCTCAAATATTGCCAGCTAGGATGCGGGCATTGACAGGCAGGTTGTTCTCCACTGACCAGGCCAAGGTATTTTCAGGCCATGACTTGTTTGTAGTCCGGAAGACCTGCCAGAGCAACGTGCACAATCATGCCCATCTGTTATCTGTGGCGCGAGACGCGTTCATTCTTCGTCTTCGATAGCAATGCCTTGGCGTACTCCGCGGACTCTAGGCCTACGACTTCAGCGAATTCTTCGCTCGCGGCTTGTCGAAGCCCATTCATGCTGACTTCGAGGAAATTAAAGACGGAAAGGTCGGGGAACCTCAATTCTCCACCCAAGCGGAGCAGGATGCAGCCAAGCGCCTTGCCTGAGCTTGAATACAGCGTCGAAGTTCCTGAACAGATAAATAGAGAGCGCATCTTGAGGTACCGTATGCCATCTTGAACGCAATAGTATTGGACGTGAGCTCAGACGCTGCTGGAGTGATCAATGCCCAGCCTGATGACCTGATCTTAATCGGATTTTATGTGGAAAAGTAAACGGTCCAAGGTAACGGGAAGATTGCGGATCATAACGAACATGCTGAGCAGATCATGGGCTGCTAAGGTACCCGGACGCACTTCATCTTTCATGGTGTACCGAGAATATGCAAATTTGGGATTCGTTGGGATGATGGCAGGCGGAAAGTCAGGTAGAGGCTTATCCGCGTCCTGCCGGGATGGACTGTCGATATACGTATCAAGAACTTGGGAAGGACGCCCAGCACCGACCGAGCTTCGCGGTGGTCTTAATGTTTCCCCATTCCAGACAGGGGGAGGGTGAACGATTCGGTCTGGATGCCGGTCATAGGGCGCGCCATCCGGCGTGGGCGGATCCCCCATTCTGATTTCAGGAGGCTGACGTGCGTTTCCAAGCACCAGCCAAACTTCCGGGTTGTTGGTCAGTCTGACGATAAGATCGCCCTCGGGCTCGCCGAGAGCATGGAGCGAATCGCTGCGGTCCCATGCTGACTCTGATTCTGGCTCCGTTTCGAGAATTTGAATCATAGAGAGTAGAAACAACACAGTTCATAGGGAAGTGGAGAAGCGCAGAGTCGAGTGCTGAAGAGAAGAATGTCTTTGTTCGTACACCAGGGAGGCGGTAGCGGGAAGTAGAGAGATAGTGTGCAGATGCAGTGCTTGCCTCTGAGACGGTGGTACAGAGACAGTGATCGAAATTTGTTTCAACGATCCTTCCATCACGAAAGTGGCTCACATCACTCGAGGCTCCTCTCAGATGACTGGGCGTTGGTACGAATTGACGGAACGACGGGAGTCTCAACTTAGGCGAATGTTGGCGGAGTGAAGCCAGAGCACATCGCGATGATAGTCCTGTTATATCACTGCTTGGGCTAGCAATCTATCCTCGAGCATCTGCACTTGGTATATTAGGCATAAAGAAGACCTGCACTGTGGTTCGACGCAGTGATGTTTAGTTCATCTGTTTTGTAGCGTGCAGTTACCTCTTGACATTTCGATCTCGACGAGATCACCGCGGTACTTGCTAGTCCAAAGGCTTCCAGAGGCCGCACTTGCTCTTGATGAGACGACAGGCCGTCGGAGGTGAGAACGTGGTCGGAGGAGATGGAAGCTGCCAGACTTTCGCGTTGACCGTCGATCCCTCGTCACTAGAAGCGGAAGCGGCCCGCGCTCCGGCAGCACGAGCTCTTGAATGTGCAGTTCGGCCGACCAAGCTTCTCCATCTTTCAACTCTCAAGGATCATCATCAAGACAATTCCAGCACACAAACACAAGCCTTCTTTCGATCCATGCGCCGGGAGTGCATGCGCCTTCGACATTATTTCCCATCATGTCGGGCCTGAACTATGTCACCTTCAACCAGGATCACTCACTGCTGGCCGTTGGTATGCTGTATCCATCACCTGAAATCGCAAGAACGTACTGACTCGCGTGATGTCTCCCAGCGACCACGCGCGGTCTGCGAGTCTACAGCACCGATCCGTTCGAGCTCACCAATCACTCATACGAAGAAGACATCTCGCTTGTCGAACAGCTCTTTTCCACCTCGCTCGTTGCCATGATTCTGACCCCGCGGCTGCTTCGGATCGTGAACACCAAGGTGCGACATCTTGATACTTGTGCCAGGAACTTTCGTTGATCTAATATCCGCGCGTAGAAAAACTCGACGATATGCGAGCTTACATTCCATGGCATGGTCGTGGCGGTGAGGATGAATCGGAAACGGCTGATTGTGATGTTGGAGGAGGTTGTATTCATATACGACATCAGCAACATGAAGATGCTCCACCAGCAAATGACACCGATGAACCCAGGAGGAATCTGTGCCATTTCCAACAACTCCGAAAGCAATTACCTCGCCCTTCCTCATTACACGAAGACGCCACACAACGCGCACCCGACTGCTTCGCACGTCCCCAAATCGATCGTCAAAGAGCCGATTAATGGTGATGTGCTGCTATACGATCTGAACAAAATGGAGGAGGTCACAGTCATCCAGGCACATCAAGCTCCACTTTCGCATATTTCTATCAACAAGGATGGCACACTCATGGCGACTTCCTCCGAAAAAGGAACAGTTATTCGAGTCTTCTCAATACCAGACGGAAAGAAGCTGTACCAGTTCAGACGAGGGAGCATACCGGCGAGAATATACAGCATGAGCTTCAACGCAACCGCAACCCTCCTCTGCGTATCATCCGCAACGGAGACCGTCCACGTCTTCAAGCTCGCACCTCCTGGCAGCTATAGCACGAATGGWGGACGTCCGCTGTCTCCACCTTCCTCACCWCAACAAGCCGCGTTCTCAGGCCGGGACCGTAGCGAGAGTCCGACAGACGAGCCTCGGGATGAAGTAGACGGCGATCCCTCTGCACTCTCAGGTGCTCGGCAACCCCGACAGCCCGGCTTCATGTCGCTGGTGAGGAGGACTTCACAGAATGTGTCCACATCTCTGGTATCTCGTGCTGCAGGCTATCTCCCAAGTTCCGTCACAGAAATGTGGGAGCCACAGAGGGATTTTGCGTGGGTACGGGTTCCGCGAGGAGCGAACGGACAGCCCGTGCGATGCGTCGTGACGATGGCAAACAACGTACCCCACGTCATGGTTGCTACGAACGAGGGCGATTTCTACGTCTACAGTGTGGATTTGGAGAAGGGTGGGGAGGGAACCCTGGTCAAGCGGTTTGAGTAAGCGGTATCCTGAACTTTGACCGCGAGAGAGAATATATGCTAACATTTGCCTGATAGTGAAATTCAAGGGCTCAAATACCGAAGAGGGCAGGATTCCGACGAGTAGAATTTAATCGATATTCCGAGGTCTGAGGCATTCACATGGGCAGGCATTTATCATGGAGCGTTCAAGCGTTGGCGCTATTGGGGCAGACCTCGAGCGTGATGTACTCGCAGAATGAAGGTYAGGATTGGTAGCGAACGTATTGCATGAATGATCATGAAGTCATTGAGTGAATATGGTTGACGGCCGAAGCCCTGGCTCTATTTCCTCATCCGGCTCACATGAGATGGGTCTGCCGTAAAAATCGACGATGCTGAGGACCGAAATTGCTCTCGCTACCATTCCTTCTTGACCTCGAAGGTCCAATCGAACTGCAAATGAGTGTGGCTGTCGTCGTCGATGAATTTGGAGACAGCCTTGTATTTACCTCTTGCGAGCATGCCAGAGGGAGCAGTGTCGGCCTCGACTGGGATGCGTCAGTTCTGGTAGTAAAGACTCCATCGGGGCGGATACATACACTTCTTCTCGTATTCCCTCTTGTCCGTCGTGTTTGGCGAGTAAGAGCCCTGAGTACAGGTCAGAGACATTCGAGGTAGGAGAGCGCTAACGTTACAACATACAATCATTTCCTGCGACTTGTTCTTCAAGCCCGCCCTGCTCACGACCTGCACATACTTCATTCCACTAAGGACATCGTGCTGCACGCGGAACCTCGCCTTCATGCGGAAAGTGCAGCCTTCCTTGATGGTGAAAGGGTGGTTCTTGAGATCCTCAAGAGCGTTTGCCTTTTCCAAGTCCAGAATGATGTCGGGCCGGCCTTCAACTTCCAAACCCAAGGAGAGGATCACCACACGACGAGGATCATTGGGGTCTGCGATAGGAGTACCAGAGCCGATTCCGAGAGACTCCTTCCATTTTCGAAGAGACTCATCATTTTGGTCTAGCTGTTGGTACTCATCGATTGTCCTGAAAGACGGAGTCAGCAAGCAAGGCGGATATCAAGTGGGACAAGGCGCGGGGCGGACTTCTTCTCTCCCACCACGAAACCCTCAGTGGTCTCTGGCTCGAGGTCGTCACGGGGTGTTGCAGACATGATGAGGATGAGGTTGGACACTTGCTTCAACTGTGATGGAAGTTGAAGATGTTGCTTGCAAGATGCTTGCTCCAGGCGAGGATGATGATGGGAGAGAAGAGCTGATGTTTCCCGTGTTTCAGATACCAATTTTAGTGCTTGTAGTTTGTACCCAACTAGAATAATATCCCCACCACGCCCACCACGCTTGTGCTCGTGCCTGCCCTGCCTACCTTACCTTACCTTACCTTACCTTACACCGCTTACAAAGGGATGGCGACAACACCAGGAATGTTGCTGTGGTGAGTCGCCAAACTTCGACGTTGAATAATCTTTGAGGGGCTCGGTCGTCAGAGAGGCGTTCTCATGTGTGATGCTTGCAAAAAGCCACGTGGATGACCTTTTTCACGCGCACAGTGCGGTTATGCGATCAGTGCATCCATGTGCTGAAGGTGCCGACATTATCTTCCTCGTCCTTGTGCGAAGAGCATTGACGTCGCTCGTCCATCATTTCCAAATTGCATAACTCACACTCAAAAAAATCTCCGTGGCTGGCAAACTTACCCGCCACTTTTGGGAGCAAGGACCGAAGCGTGTGGAGTTCGCCGTACCAAACTTCAAATCCCGTCCGAGGCCGCCGTATTGCCTTGCCTCGTCTCGTCTCTGTCTTCACACGCCGAGTGGTATACCTTGCAACCAGAACCCGTGATCGATATTCGCACCTGCCTCAGCTCCGCCAAATCAACGCGATATAGCCGCAAAGGCACRCGTGCACATCCACCAATCTCCCGCCGACCTCTAGCGTGTATTTGCTCATCGACCCTCGGAGCATCATACCCAAAGACCACTGACACGCGCATCCATCTTCGCATCGCATCGACGACCCTCGGCGCAAGAATCTCTCATCGCGAGCTATTCATCATGACCAAACGCCCACACCTCCCAGAGTACCGCAACGCGCTGTTGGAGGAGGATCGCGCCCCATTGCGTACGTGCCAAAGACGCGAAGAATAGGAATGGCGCATGCAATATCGGGATACTGTCGCTAATACATTTCGCGTTGCAGACGAGAATCTGGTCGAAAGACGATGCTTGGGACAGACCGAGTTGAAGGTCAAGCCTGGTCAGGTGGGCACGTCCAATGCGACCAAGCTGGAAAATCTGGGCGTGCTCGACTACGCGCATTTGCGCGTTCCACTCCCCAAAGACTTGTCAGGCAGTGGCATCTTCGCGAGAGGATCTAACCGCAAGTGGCCCGAGGCATACTTCCTGATGGTACGTACGCGCGACGCGCCGACGCAGACTTTGCGATGCAGGCGGTGTGGCTGACCAAAGTGGTGACATAGCGACGTTCGAGCGATGGCTTCATCAGTGCAACGGGCATGTTCAAGGCGGCCTTTCCATACGCGCAGCAGGAAGACGAAGTGAGGGAAAAAGAGTATGTCAAGACGCTCCCAGCTGCATCGAGCGAAGAGGTCGCGGGTAACGTCTGGATCGACCCTCACCAAGGTTTGTTTCRCCTTCACTTGAATGGGTTTGCCGCGCTAACCCCTGCATAGCTCTCGAATTAGCCGAAGAATACGGCATCAAACTATGGATCGCTGCGCTGCTCGACCCAGAACCGATCACCCACGGCATTAGCGATCCCAAGAAAGGCATCAAGTCACCTCCTGCATTCCACATCAAGGAAACGGTCAAGGGAATCGGCCGTACTCCAGACGATAAGGGTCGCCGATCAACCCGAGGCGTGCGAAGCATGCGATCAGAGTCCCCGACAAAGGGGAAAACCCCACGCAAAATGGCAACTCCCAGAAAGACGCGCAAGCCGCGTGGTGGCCTTACCAACCTCGATGAGACGGCATCGATCGCAGAGGAGTCGGTGGCGGAAGGGGACGTCGATCATGCAAAGGTTGTGGTTGAGACAACGACTGTGCCGGGCGTGAACGGAGAGGCGGACACGGAGACGACCAAGGCGACAATCACCATGCCAAATGGGAACCCAGCTTTGGAACTACCAAGCGATGCACAGGCGATGCWTGCGCAAGCACGCGCAATGGTGAAGGAAGCACAGAAGCTCGACGCTACTCAGAGCAGCAAGGGGAAGCGGAAGGCGGATGAGCTTGAAGAGGACGATATTCTCGAAGCAGAGAGCTCCCTACGGCCAGCCAAGAGAGTCCGACAGGAGGTTGAGCTCAGGAAGGAGAAGATTATGCGAAGGGCTGCGACAGGCATAGTAGCCAGTCTAGCGCTTGGGTAAGTCTTGCTATGTTCCTCCCTGCCTTGACACTGCTGACATATTCGCAGCGCACTGATACCGAGCATCATCGCCGCGTTCCCGTGGTAACACGTGGACAACCACATGGCACACTTGATAGTGCCTCACTTTTTCTTTATTGTCATTAGTACGTCTGCGATACCACTAGTCTAGTCGGAGTTTGGCGCTTCTTCGACGAGTGCGCGAGAGAAAGGGCGGCAGGATTTGGGCGGGAAAAAGATAGGTGTGGTTGAACTTCACTTCTCGATACCATGCCTTGAAGGGTCCCGCAAGAGGGTCTAAGAGCGATTGGGCGGAAGTACATGAAAGGTACGAATGGTGCAGGTCGAGAGGATGTGTCGCTGTGATCACATCAGATGGATTTTGTAGCAGCTGAGAGATATTGCAATAACTTGCAAGTGCGGGTTTCAAGATGCTCGTGTTTCCTTCCGATATCAGGACTGACGAGGTGAAGCATTTGATCAAATAATGCAGGTGGTTCTGGCAGCTCCACGGAAGAACCACTCAAATGTTGTTGCGTTGTTGTCACATGGATGGTGGCAAGAGGCCAATCACGATTACATCGCAGCAAATGCGTTTTCACGAGCGGCCACTCAAATCGGCGACGGAGAGATTCATATGCTTGATGCATTTCCATTCGTCTGCGAGACCCTGTCCGGAAAGCACAGAAGTCTCCGCTCTGACATGTCCCTCGCAATGCTAGTGGTATATCCGCGTCCATTGCCTCCACCACACGAATCCAGCATCACAGTTCCTCCAATCTCGGTATCCTTTAAGCAGAAGCAGCGGTGATGGCAGACTCAACGGCAGGTGGGTTCGCGCCGACGACCTCGTTGATCTTCTCGCCGTCCTTGTAGATCATGAAAGTAGGCATGGCGCGAACACCGACCTCCTGAGCGACCTCTGGGACCTCGTCGACGTCGAGCTTGTAGAAGCGAACGTTGGTGTGCTTGTCGGAGAATCTACGCGGCGGGGAATACACTCGTCAGTCTTTCTCAATCTTTTAACGTGAGAGCGCGGGAAAAAGAGGACGCACTCGACAATCTTGGGCGCAATGACCTTGCAAGGTCCACACCATACGGCGAAGAAGTCGACGATGGCGACACCCTTCTCGGACATGGCAGAGTCCCACTCAGCCTTGTTCTTGATGTTGTGGACACCCATTCTTGCGGTTGTGGTGGAGAAGAGTTTGGTGTTTGTGATGAGTGGTTGATAGAGGCGGGTGTTGGTGGTTGTTGTTGTTGTTGCGGGTCTGAGAGATGCAGTTGTGAGTAAGGTACGTCGGAGAGCAGACATAAATGCAAGTGAAGTGAGTGGCCGGTGATATCAGGCAGATATGTATGCGGCGGCGGCGAAGAATGTCCATTTTAGGTTATGACATTTCAAAGCTTTTGTCAGCCGCTGTTTGCGGCCTGAGTTGCTTGCTTCGCCGTTGCTGCGGCATCGTGCCTCGCGGCTTGAGTTCAAGAAGATTCCACGTACCTGAAGTGTTTGAAATTGGTAAGAATAGCACTGTGATACACGATTCGCAAGATGTACGTCCTACCCAGTCTGTGGAAGGCAGCTCGTTCTCACCTGCAGATGAAGTTCGCCGCTGCTTCGGGGTCCGAGAGACGGTGACGTGATGGCGGGGTCCGTCATTCACTTCACTTCGCTTAAGTTTTCTTTGTTGATGTGAAAACAATAGCATGTCATCCCACCATCGCCTGAACATGCATTCAAACATCATAGGTCAAATACACGACGTCTGTATTGCGAGGTCGAACATTCCGGCTGCGACATGGCAGAGTCTCGAATGTTAACCCACAATAGTAACTACACTGAGTTGTGAGACGATGGAGAGACTGGATGCCAGCACCAGAACGTGCTCTCCGACAAACGTAACAGCAGGAACGATCTTGMCGCCAAAGCCAAGGATAGACGTGCGGTGACTCACTTGGAGAGGTCGAGAGGCTGTACAAGAGCGAGACATTGTAGAGCCGCCACGTCGCTTCAGCCGCCACCAATGGCGGCATTGCAAAGGCAGGGAAGATCGGATCAGGGGTTGAGTGACGGCTGTGTGCAGCGAAAAGCCTTGTTGTCCAGATGTGGTCTTACTACTCAAGTCGTTTGCTCGATATGCTACAAGCCACGCGAGACACCCCTGCTTTGATTGCCCTTCAAACCAACACAGCTTAGCGAGCATTCAAGACAAATTTACTGCAGTGAATGCATCCAAAACAATAGGCCGCCCATAATACCAGACTGCTTTCCGGATCCATTAGCAGCAGCTCATCGCCGCCTTCATGTCGCTTCAAAGTCTCTACACCATGGCTGATACCCCTCTGTCCACCATCTACCTACGGATCTCTAGCTTAATCAACTTTCCAATAGCACTCACAACACGGAGATACTGTGACAGCAATGAGGGTGACGGAGGTGGTAGTCCAGAGTATGGATTTCTAGGAATCGGGAAAGACTACGCATTCGATCGGTGGGTGGACGACCTATTAACTCTTGGACCAGATGCTGCCCTATCTTCAAACGTGCAAGTGCGCAAGCAGCTAACGTTGTAGGTCGCTTAACCTGCAGACCATTCCCCTGGACACGGTCTCTTAAGACTGGGCTAATGATTCTGGGTTCCGGGGCATTGTAACTAAAAGCCCCAATCTTGAAAATGTATCCGACATGACTTGAAAATATCTTCAGTCTGGAGAGCGATCAGAGCTTAGATGCCCAGGCAATTGATCACCTGGCCCAATTCCGTCGTGGGTATGATCAATCGAACAATCCAACCCACTCTACACACCCAATGTTGCCGCTCTTGGCTTTGTTCAAGAAATCATTCAACATCCCCAGACGCTCATCGACATGCTCCTTACAAATCCCAATCAGCGTAGCCGAACCAAAAAACTTGATAAACCGTTCGCGATTCCCACTCTCAAGCAGCTGCGACACAGAAGTCCGTTTCTCAAGATCATCTGCCGCGCAGAGATGATCGAAAGCGTTTTGGAAGGTTTTCGCGCGAAGGCTGAATTTCTCGAAGAGCGTCTTCGCAAGTTCCAGCAAAGGGATCGCTTCCTTGAGGATCGCGAGTGCGCGTGAGATTTCGTCGGGGGATGATAGAGGGGCCCTGGTGAAATCCGAGAGAAGTGTGTAGAGTGGTTCTATTGAGGCCTTGTGGAGATTGATTTGTAGAGCTTCGTAGTTATCTGCAACGGCTTGGAACTCCATGAGGAAATTGTCGATGCGTTGGGTGAAAGGTCTCATTGTACGCTGTTGTTGGYCTGACATTGTGGTTTTGGTAAATGCTAGTCTTGGATGGGGGAAGAGCGCGATAGAGTGTGTTATATGGCATTTATGCCAGCAGTGCATGTGTGCGGTCTTGTTGCTCCTCGATCATTACTTTGCGCCAGTTTGCAAACATGATGCAGAGATCGTTGACACAGACGATCGATTGCTGTGGACCATCTCTCTCACGGAAAGCAGATAATATCCGACAGCGATCTGGCCACGTCGAATCCCACCAGATCGAACAGGAACCACAAAGAGTTTACATATGCTCCTCGGGATTTGTGCT
This sequence comes from Ramularia collo-cygni, assembly GCF_900074925.1. Taxonomy (NCBI): domain Eukaryota; kingdom Fungi; phylum Ascomycota; class Dothideomycetes; order Mycosphaerellales; family Mycosphaerellaceae; genus Ramularia; species Ramularia collo-cygni. The sequence continues at coordinate 2,022,986 of NW_019716255.1, read as the reverse complement.
CTTTGGGGACGAGTGAAACCATTGCCTGCGACTGAACAGCAATGGCGACACTCATAGCTGGATTTCATACTCATGTGAACCATTCTGTCGCTCAAAGGTATTCATACGTCGCTGTGAAAAGATCCATTCACTCGATAATGCTGAGCGTGGTGGTAGCGTGCTCATTACGCTCCCCGCAAGATCTGAGAATTACAGATCTCCGTTCCTGCCATGATGTCTCGTCGAGGTCCTGTACGCCCGAAATGGCGAGATCTCATCAGCCCACTCAGTGGTGCCAACGATATCACTCTTAGCCTGCTCCAAACATCTGCCATAGTATTCTTTGGTCGTTTCCGACTCGTGCGCGAGAGATGAAGTCAAACCCATCAAACCAAACAGGGCGAGAAAGAGGTCTTGCTGCTCGTGGGCGAAGATTTCCGACTTTAACTCCACAAACCCCTCTAGGTGTTCGTTGGCCAATTCCAGACATTCGTCTTCGAGCTCGGAGAAGCGCTCGTGATTTGCCTCAACACGGGGTACAAGCTCTTCCAATGTCGGGATGGCGGCTATGTAGGCCTCTTTAGCGGCTGCGATGTGTGGCGATGAAGGGATGGCGAAACTGAGGCTCAATGCGCTGCGGGCTTGACGCATGTTGCGAATGAGAGGGTCTTGGTTGAGGACGCTCTCTGCTGTTTCATATTCCTCGGTCAGGGGTGCGAGCTCTGTGCATAGTGCCTCGATTTGTTGACTGAGACCTTGGGCGGTTGGTTCTTCAAGGTCTGACATGTTTCGTTGGAGTTGTCGTGATGGTCGTCGATGTCAACGGTTGAAGCTGGTGAGTGACTATCGAATGGGTGGGTATCGGTTGAAGGGACAGGAACGCTGTTGATCATCTTAAGTGCTCTGACGTATAAGCATGCTTGCTCTCATCGTAAGTAACATGCGGGCAAACACGACGCATGTGGTGTGGCTCACGCGATTACAGAGATGTGCCGCGTGCCTGTTGGCTTCTTGGGGTGGTGATGGAGATCTTCTTGAATCTCCGATCCAAACCATCTGAGCATCCTGAATATGATGGAGCCGCAGAGTGTTGTAATGTGTAGRTSKSKGKKSKCRSMGWAYMMTWMMMARARRRATTCTGTTGTACTTGAAATGATCGTATAACGCCCGCGTCCACGATCCAGCCATTGCCATTAGATCTATGTCATGTCATTTCATCTCGTCTCATCATCGTATCGTCGGTAACACGCATAGAAATCAGGTCTCTCTCATCTGACGTCAACGGGCGGCCGCGAGCGACTCCTTCCATCATACCTGCTCGCCCTATCTGTCTCCCGTCTGCCAGTCCCAGGTCTCTCGCCGGTGGAGCGATCATCAAATGATGCTGCACCATGCGACCCTCTACGCGATCTTGCTCTATCTTCCCTGCGATCTGAATCTGGTGGCGCTTCAAGCTGTTTGGGTGCTGCCGGCTCGCTGTCCTCACTGTGGATAGAGGAGGTCTCCACAAATCCGATGCGTCTCCCTTCAGTGATGATTTCCTCCCTTTCCCACCTCGATGCCTCCTTCCACTCTCGCTCTTCCGCCCTTCTCTCTCGTTCCTCTTCCTCGCGCTCATACCGCTCCTCGTCGCGCCGCCGCTTGGCCTTGGCCTTTTCAAAGTCTCGCCGCCGTTCCTGCTGATGCTGTGACTTGTACCTCTCCGAGTCCTTCTTGTTCATCCACATGGAGAAGCAGGTCGAGACCACCTGCACAAAGATTACTCCCAGGGCGACTTTTCCCAGAGTGGATGCCGCGCTGTGCTCCTCGTCTACATGTGGAGCAGACGTGCGGCGTCTCCTGCCATGGGGGGTAGAGCGGCTGTAGTTGGTGTCGGGAGATGTTGAGTATCTGCGAGTTCGAGGCCTGCGAGCGCCGTTGAATGTGCTGTCGTCGCTGTGGTAGTGGTAGTGGTGTCCCGATGCCATGATGATTTTGATGAAAGTGGCGGGTTTTGTGATGATGAATGGTGTGAATGTGTTAGGTGCATGCTAGGTAAAGTAGGTACTGTACTGCAGACTGCCACAGCCTCACTTGTCGTTGCCTGCCACAATCCGAAACTTGCTTGCATGTGCACGTTGTTTGGGAGGACATACCGAGTCATGAGTGGCGGACCCGTGCCGTGAACCGTGGTGCGTCAGGTAAGGCGGGGGCGGGTATACCCGATCGCCGACATTTAGACGAGATGCTCGCAAAGTCGACGGCGGCATGCACGATTGACATTGATGTCACATTGAGCGAATGGCATACACTCTCGCCTCAACATCAAGATGCTTTCTCCCAACGTCGTTGATCGCCGCAGTATCGTTAATCTCCACACGACCTCCAACGAAGATGGTCACCGTCTAGAGGAGAAAGTAAAACCGGATGAACCATCCACCTGTGCTCCTCCATGCTCACTGCTGGAAACGCTCCGCCGAACGCCGATTCCAGGTTGATAGCGAAATTCATATCGCAATCCTTGAACGACCCGACATGCTATCCTGGCCTTTCACGGCGTATCCGACAGGCTTAGGAGGTACCAGCGGCCGATGATCTCATGGGTGAGCTCGATGACGTTGGCGCTCCAGAGGCCATTGATTTGTATAAAAAGTCTACATATAGTACACTACAATCTTGCTGCGGGTGGTGAGAGTGCAGTCGTGGCGTGTCGAGGTCGATGGCTCGAAGCCTTCGGACCTTGGACGTGCGGTCGAGATGCGAGAAGCAAACGGCATTGGAATGTCTAGATTGCACGTGCCCCGACGCTAGAGCAGCTTCACAAATTCACAATCGCTCCCGTCTGCATTTGATTATTCTACCTGGTACCTCCGTCATCATCATCCCCAGCTTGAATATTTCGCATGGTGAGGGAGATGTGTCCCCAACCATCTGTGTATCTCAAGGTTCAATGACTGCTCGCTGGAAATGGTCGTATCTTTCAGATCAGACGTCAGCACCAGCAGTGAGTACTGTACGACAGCAACAGCACCCCTTCGCGGACCCGGACCCACACCACACTCGGGGCTCGGTGCGGCTGACAATGTGCTCACGCGAGGTGCTGCCAAATCAGATGCCCGCATTTCCACTGCGAACATGCGGCGTTCCGTAGCCCTTCTCGAAGCCTTTTAGCTTCTGTCGCATTTGGGTCGCCTCCGCGATACGGCCTTTCTTTTAGCGGCCGAGACCTCATCCGCGGCGATAGCCAAGCACGCCGTAGGCTGGGCAGAGTTTTTTAGCGTACCCTGCAGTAGCCGACCAACGGGCACGTGCGGTTGTGCCCTACTGGCCTACTTATCAGAAAGACTGGGTCCTTGCGCTCGGTGGAAGCGGGTTCCTGACATCCAACGGATTCAACGCGCTGACATTCGGGTTTCTTTGACACTTCAGCTGTGGTCCCTCACCACACCCAATTCATGTACTCGCAATCCATTTCATAGACGAGGAAATCCACCTTCCTTTCGCCTCCGCCGATCCTTCCAATCCCGCTGCAGCCTTTTCACAGATCAGGATCCACAGACCTGGAACGAAGATCACCCAGAGCGACAATTATACCCACAGAAGCAGCAGTGAAATATCCGCGCGCCCTCTTCAGGATCCGTCCTTGCCCAAAGCCAAAGCAACAACCTCACTCCCGAAAAGCCATACGCGACAACTCCCGAAAGCGACACTACGAGAACCCGGCTCGTGATTGACTGTACATCTTTTCGTTGTATATATTGACCAGCTATTGTTATCGACCCATGGCCAACATGATGAAGTCCGAGAACTCGGACCTATATCCGCGGCATGGCTCCAGAGTATCTGGCATGTCAAAGGAATTCCMAYGAAAAGTGTCCCGAGTAGAAGCAAGTGCTGAACATGCGGACGAGCTTCTCGAGGCGTTGGGTTACACATCTGAGCTCGCCAGATCACGATCGACGTTGAGTGTGGCATTCATGGCATTTGTGCTGGCTTCAGTTCCTTATGGTCTATCGACAACACTCTACTATCCGTTGACTGGAGGCGGCCCGACTACAGTGATTTGGGGATGGGTGGCCGTGTGCGCTCTGATGATGTGTGTCGCCATCTCGCTGGGAGAGATCACTTCGGTACGTCTTGACAATCTTGTAAAGTGCTATACTTGTGGTATACACTCATGCGGAAGTTGGATGAAGTGGACTAAACGAAACCGCAGGTCTACCCAACAGCTGGCGGTGTCTACTACCAAACTTTCATGCTCTCTCCCCGTAAATACCGTGCAGCAATGGCGTGGGTCACAGGCTGGTGTTTCCTGCTTGGCAACGTTATCATCACGCTCTCCGTCAACTTTGGCACAACCCTGTTCCTCATCGGCTGCTTGAACATTTTCACAAAGGCTGGCATGGTGGCAGATCCCAACGATCCCACAGGACTGACTATGATTCCTGGTCAAGTTGGGATCTTCGCCAATGGCCAACCCTACCAGACATGGCTCATCTTCTTGGCCATCACTCTAGCTTGTAATGCCATCTCCGCATTGGGCAACAAGTGGCTCCCCCTGCTGGATACCTGTACGATCCCATTCACTATTGTGGGCGTACTCGCCATCCTCGTCTCCGTCCTGGCCGTCGCTGCAGAGGGAAGGAAAAGTGCAAGCTACGTCTTTGGAGGATTCGAGCCAATCTCTGGATGGACGCCACCTGGATGGGCCTTTTGCGTTGGTCTCCTCCATGCTGCTTATGCTACCTCCGCTACCGGCATGGTTGTGTCCATGTGTGAAGAGGTGGAGAAGCCTGCCTCTCAGGTTCCCAAGGCCATTGTTGGCGCACTCTTGATGAACTTCACGTGTGGACTGATCTTCTTGATTCCGCTGTGCTTCGTTCTGCCAGACTTGATGGCCTTTGTCAACGACCCGTACGCTCAGCCTCTGCCTGTCATTCTGAGCTCGGCTATCGGTAATCAGGGCGGTGCGTTTGCTCTGACCGTCCCTATGATTATTTTGGGTGTCCTATGTGGTACAAGCTGCACCACAGCTGCTTCCCGATGCTTGTGGGCTTTCGCTCGGTATGTGTTTCACAGGAGAGGGTGCTAGAAAGTCGCTAATATTCAAGCAGAGATGGTGCTGTCCCAGGTTCGCGCCGTTTTGGTTTCAACAGGGTCAACAACAAGCTTGGCATGCCACTGAACGCAATGATGTTGAGTATGGTGGTTCAGATTCTCCTCGGTCTGATTTATCTGGGATCTGCCGCTGCTTTCAATGCCTTCAACGGATCTGGCGTCATTTTCTTGACGCTCAGCTATGTCATCCCCGTGGCCATTTCTCTCTTCACCGGCCGCTCAAAGACACTGGCAGGTGGAAAGTACAACCTTGGCATGTTCGGACTTGTGTGCAATGTTGTGTCGATTGGTGAGTCTGGATGGAAATGCATTGTAAAGATTTGTACTGATTACATGACAGCATGGTGTGCTTTTGCCATCCCACTCTTTTCCATGCCCTCGGGTTTGCCAGTCACTCTCGCTGGCATGAACTACGCTTCAGCGGTATTCGTCGGCGGTGTGGTCATCTCGGCATTGTCTTACTTCCTCTATGGAAAGAAGCACTACTCTGGGCCTCAGGTCGGAGAGGACATGGAGCCTCCGGGCTACTCATCATGAAAAGGGCTGCATAGTCTGGAATGTGCATGTGTATAGATTCTTGAATGTCACTCAACATGGGTGTTCTTTTAAAGTCGACATTGGATCTGTGATAGGCTCTCGTCTGTGTGAATTCCGACGACTCTCTTCGCTGCCGACCATGCAGCTCGACAACGGGCCTTGCAGTAAACGGAGACTGTAAATCAAAAGGTCCCATTCATGGGCTCGCGAACGCTTAGTACTAACTAACCATTGCTGAGAACTGAGGATGCTTCATCGACGGCTCGAAGAAGCTTCTCACTCAATAAATCCAAGCCTCCTGTCTAATATGTCAGCACTGTCGGTACTCACGGTGTCGCTACCGTAGACGCCGAAGCCACTAAAGCTGCCAACAAACTCTACAAGACACATGCGTTGACTATACAGCCCGAAAAGAGTGCAAAAAGAGGGATTATGACGACCTTACTCTATGCCCTCAAAATGAGCAAAAGATGAGCTCCCCACCCGGGTCGAACGAGTGACCTTAGGATGATTGCGGACTGCAATCCCACGCTCTACCACTGAGCTAGAGGAGCTTCTATGAGTGGGCGAAGGTTCTTATTGATCATGATGCTGACGCAAAGATCTGCCGAGCTTCGGCCGGGACGCCGAGGCGATCGTTGCGATCCTCTCGTTGGAAAACGCGCATTCGAGCCGACTTGTGAGCATCCTTGGAATTATCTGCTTACTCGATGAAGTGGTACGCACTTGACCCGCCCTCGATGGTAGTGTAGGTCTGTTAAAGGGACTCGGACTCGGCGTGTAGCTATCGCTATGATACGTTGCCTTGGATCTCAGCATTCAAAAGTCTCTGCTATCGATACGTCAACCCGGCAAGTACCTTACCTAGGCTAGGTACCTACCTTATCATTCCCCTGTTATAACTTGACTACGCAAAATGGAAGTCGCTTGGAATTACAACTGCCCGTTCAACCTAGAATTTGATGAGGCACGCAGCATGAGATTCGAGCGTGATCTCAAACTGATCAGAGCAACAAGCATCTAGTTCCAGCTGCACAAGGTGAGATTTCGCTCCTAGATTTGACTTAGCGGAGGGCCGACATGAATGCGAAATCCAATATAGAAGCTATATTGGCGAGGGTTGGTTGGACTACCTTTTCTGCCACTTAATGATCCTAATAAATTCGATGTTGCTGCTTTCATCCCACCATGTGATAGTTATCAGGAACGCTGGCGCAGTAGAGTCCAATAATGCTGCTCTGTACAAGTAGTAAAAGGATACGCCTGCCGCCTACTAACCTCGAGGCAAAAGAGAAAGAACAGGCGCTTGGTTTTCAAGACAAGAAAAACGCAAAAAAGAAGGCAGAATGTGATTTGGATTCCAAATCCGGGAGTCGAACCCGGCTCTACCCGGTTCGATGTGAACATGAAAGCGGGTGATGCTAGCCGATACACCAATTTGGAGTGCGAGTCCTGTATGCTGTGAGGCATGAAGGAAAGCTCGTCAATAGCGTATATATAGCTCTCAACCATCTGCCGGCGTTTCGCCGATTTTCGGAATCGACCTCAGAAGGTGCATTGTACCTCGCCTCGAATACACACACAATACACAACGACGGTCGTTGCATCGAATAACCACGACATTGATTCYCGAGATGAGCACAAATACCCCAGCCCACGAGCTCGTCGCTCTCATCTTCTCTCCGTCCACGGAAACCTCGACTGCATGGCAGCACATCTTCACCAATGTTGCAGCAACGCTGGAAAATCACTTTGGTCACGCTCTGCCGACTTTGAGTTTCCGCTGGCTTGACAGTAATTGCAAGACGACGGATCCCGACCAATTCGCATCGCCAGGCCGTGTCCTTGAAGCCAAGTTCTCCATCCCAAACGCCATCAGTCTCCGCGAATGCAAAACTCTCACCGACACCATCCTGCAGCCCATCCAATCGAAGCATAAAATTGAGCTCCTCCTTCAACCAAGCTTGCTACATCGCTCTCATGCACTACCAGGCCTCGCCGTCTTCGACATGGACAGCACTCTTATCCAGCAAGAAGTCATTGACGAGCTTGCACGTGCAGTCAATCTCTACGAAGAATGTGCTGCCATCACAGCGGCGGCCATGCGGGGCGAGGAACCCTACACGGATTTCGCTGCCAGTCTGCGCGCGAGAGTGAGACTCCTCAAGGGCGTTCCCCTCAGCATATGGGACGATCTCAAGCGGGACGTCATCACTTTCACCCCCGGAGCCAGAGAGCTGATCAAGGCATTGCGAGGACTAGGCTGGAAAACTGCCGTTCTTAGTGGAGGCTTCATGCCGCTCGCGCAATGGGTTCAGTCAGAGCTAGGTCTCGATTTCGCCCTTGCGAATCATCTCCAAGAAGATGCCGAGAACCAGTGTCTGACCGGGGAGCTAGTTGATGGGAGAGTGATTGTTGATGGCGACATGAAGAGGACTGTCTTGATGAGCTTGAGCGAGGAGCATGCAATTCCCAAGGAGAGGATCATTGCGGTCGGCGATGGTGCGAACGATTTGAAAATGATGGAGGCTGCGGGCCTGGGAATCGCGTTTCATGCCAAGCCAAAGGTACAGCTCGCTGCAACCAGTCGATTGAACACGGAGAGTCTTCAGGATGTTCTGTACGTTCTCGGACGCACCAAGGACGAGGTTCAGTCGCTTTTGGGTGCCAAATGAGGGCTGCGGCAGATGACCTTTACACAGCCAGTATGCGATCGCGCGGCAGAAGTAGGACTCAAGCAGGGACCGGTCGTGGAGACATCTTCGATCAGGAATGACTATGCCAAGCCTAAAGCTCAAAGATCAATCTTTACGGTATACCTGGATATATCCGGACGTCATCATTAGGAGGCTGCAAGAAGTCATCAGCAACGTCCACTGCCATCTGATGTGATTCAGCCCAGCCCCTGATCGCCTCAAAATCTCGACACATGTGCAGCGTGTTGAAGTCGACAAATGGTCGGACATTGTTGCCGTCCGCGTCGCTCACCCAGACTTGGCCCATCACTCCCATGTCAACGGTGCACATCAGCTGCTGACGTAGAATATCAAGACAATGAGCTTGGAGTTGTATCAGCCTCAGTCGTCACAAGAGCACCTCTATAAAGGACTTTCACACTCACTGATATGCTTCTCCACCAGCCACTTCTCGTTCTTCCAGGCCCCATTTCCTTGCAAGCGATAATGCTCGATGTTGAAGTATAGAGCTTGCCGCAGGAGATTCTGCACGTTCCCATTAGCTCGATCCTTGACATCTAACCCCTGGCAGCGTACAAGACAGTGTAGATGGTGTAAACCCTCAATATTCGCCGGAAATCCTCCCCCATACTTGTCATTCACACGAACGTGGTCCTGCAAGCCCATGCTTTCTCCGGACGACCCAGGGACAACGATAGGTCGATCTGCCAGCAAAGTCAGTACAGCGACATCCCTGACTCTGTATACTGGACGAACAATCTAGGCCCAACGCATCCCACGCAGCGTCGACTTCTGCTCCTGCCGGATAGCGATACACATTTTCCTTGAACAAGGAGCCGTTAAAAGYGATCTGAGCCCAGTTTGGATTGRCTTCAGGTATCAAAGGCGCTGCTCGTCCATTTTTGTCAGCATCGACACAATAACCGCTGCTCGTAAATCTTACATGGCCGCGCAATGCGTTCCAAGCAGACGACATCTATCACTCGGTTCTTCCAATGGATTCCAACCAGTATTCCCATGAAAAATGCATATGTCGTCAGCGCGATAAACACAACAGTGAGGCTGGATTGGTTTATGCACTTTTTCCATTTGTGTTTTCGTATTTCTCTCGTGTTAGCTGTGTAAGTCTCATCCGTTGTTCGCTCGGTTTGGCTGGGGGAAAGGAGTCTCTCGTTGACTTCTTCATCCATACCATCCCCTTCGTTAGGAAAGACTGATTTCCGCCCCGTTTTCGTCATCGAGGGCATGGAGAACAATACTCGACACACGTTCGAGAGTGCAAACACAACGGGAAGAGAAATCCAATCATGTACAAAGCGTGTTCCCAACTGCACGACTTCAGCCGGAGGGTCTTCCGTCGGGTACAACTGAGGTGTGCGACATCGCATTCCATAACCATTCAGCATGAGAAATACTCGAACATTCTGAGTGCGACCGTGTCACCGCCTGAGGCCTGAGACGCACCATCTTGWTACAGGACTTGACGCAGGCATCAGCGATAATGATGCGGTCCTCCTGGAAACAAATTCTCAACGCCCGGTTCGACGCATGTGTTGATGTGAKTGCCATTGTGGCTTGTCCTGTCATCCAGCAAGGAATTGCAACCCTGTGTGTTTGCTTCAATGCCGGTTCCCCATCAGCACCGCCGAAAAGATTTGTCTTCCGCCTTTGTCATGAGATCTTGCGGGATGTTTCGGTGGGGTTGATATAAGAGCATCGGCGGCGTTGCACTCCATTCGCAGCAAAGAAATCTACCCGACACAACTGCCTGAATACTTCACGATGAATTACTCCCTTTACATCAGCATCCTGATCGCTGGCCTTTTGTCAATCGCATGGGCAGCTCCGGTCCCTCCAGAGGATCCTTCGAACAAAGTCGAAAACTTTGCTGTGTGGGCTAGCGTACGAGACATTGTCATGGTTATGGTCTCGAAATTGTGCTGACTTTTCGCATAGTACGGCGCTTATGACATGCCGCTTTCCACCTACGGCGACTACAGTGGTGGCATCAACCCGCCTCCCCCAGCAGAGTGATGAGCAAAGAAGGACATATGGGCTTCTCCGCAGTCAAGTGCCGTATTCCTTCTTGGGTTGTGATGGCAAGTCTCAGTCTAGCAAGGTCTGTCGCGAGGCTACACAATTTAAACGGGATGGAAGGTGGATGCTGTTTAATACTCGCGCCACTACTCGACATCTCCATAGTGAGGTCAATTGTCGTTACAAAAGAATCCTTTGGGGTTTAAACATATTCCTGTCCTCTTCTCTTTCTCCCTTCAGCACTACTCCTCCACCCGCCGACTTTAGACGTCTTGCCTCCCATCCTCACGCATCCAGTAAGATGCTGGATACCCGCAACAACGCCATCCACACACTGCACTTGCTCCGTTTCCACTGCCGCCTCCACTGCCGTCTTCAGCATACTCATGCCCGCACAACCCAACGTCAAGACCTCTGCTCCGTCTGCGATCAGCTTTCTTGCAACATCACGCAAGATAGCCACAACTTCTTCTGAAGGACGGCTCTCGAGTTCAAGGACACCGAGATTGCAGGATTCAATGCCCGCACAGAAAGATTCACATCCATAGGCTCTGACCGCGTCTCTATGTATTATTTTCGATCTTGCAGAGGTTGCGATCAATCCAAAGCGACCTCCCAGCGTTCGAGCATACAGTAGGGAGGCTTCCATGATGCCAATGACAGGAATCGTGAATTCCTCGCGGAGCATTTTGATCAGGGGAATGTCGGAGTAGCATGCAACGAGAATCGCATCAAATGAATGCTGTTTCTGAAGGGGGAGAATGGCGCGGAAACAGGCTGCWGATGCGAGAATACTGTCTGTTGTGCTCTCAATCGCAGTGGGAGCGTCTCCAGCGGGAGCCGTGAAAGGTGTGACATGAACATCTGAAGGCAGGAATGGAGTGAGGGTTGAGAGGCAGGAATTGGTCATGCTTTCGGTGGCATTTGGATTGACGAGGAGGATGCTGATTGGTCTGGAAGACGGCATAGCAGACGTTTGCAAGCCTTGCTGTTCGTTCATGCTTGTGGTGATTGGTGATGGGGTGACCTCAGGTGTCTAAATCAGCGCCAAGAAAGTTTAAGAGACAAGTGAGTGACTGTTAGGTAAGATGAAAGAAGCTTACGCCCTGTCCTGTACATGTACAAGCGAGAGCTACCTTGCCTGTCTCTTTTTGGACCCTGATCATGCACGCACAATCATACACTGCAAGGCGATTGATTATATGGCCGGGCCGGTGCCAAAAGCGCCGGCGGCGGCGTCGTCGTCGAGCTGTGAGTGGGGAGCTGTCTTGTGCTATCGACGGATGTTGATAAAGACTCGAGGTGCCGGCGCCAGTTCTTCGCATGGAATTCTACCGGTGGCGTCCAAGTTTGGCGTCAACTTCGGCATCCAGTCATCGTTGATTGTACATAAGATGCTTTGGTAGAGGCATGGCCATAGGGCGGTGGGAGCTGAACGGCAGAACGAGCGCGGTTCAAAATTCTTCCCTCGACTACCCGAAAGGGTACATCATTATCAACCTTGGGCATTTGATGGGGTAAAACCAAAGCAGCTAATTCGTGCCCTCGGTGGATCCTGTCGATAAACCAGGATGCTCGGATATCGGATCGTCGCCACGTGCGTTACGGGATGCCGATAGCGGCCTAGTTGACGCGGAGTCCGATGTAACCATATGCAACTCCTCTGCTGCGATGACCGCCTGCCTCGCAAACCATATGCTGTGGCACCTCAGGCTGCGAGCGTGCGGCACGCATCGCCCTGCCGCATCGGTGGCGACATGAGCCGAAGCACCTACATATCACTAATAATCGGCACTGTCGGCCGCTATCGGAGGCAGTAGCTCGTGTGAACATATCACGGCAGCGCAACACCGCGCGCACTACTCCAGGATACGACGTATACTTACAGGGACCCGGGGTGGATCAAACGAAGCACCGTGAAGCTCGCGCCGCCAGTCTGCACTATCGCCAATCAGCCAGTATCGCCCCCCCCAAGCAAATCAGTGAGAGAGACTAGTTGTCGCAGGCAATCATCGTCTGGTGGAGCCGCAGTTGACTACCCATTGCACTTGGCCTGGTCATATTGAGACTCCTCGCCTGCAAGTGTTGGCTGCAACTCCTCCCTCCCTTGAGCCACCACATCGGCATACATACTCCAACTTGTCCGCCATGTCGTCCATCGATGAGCAGAGCCAGACGCCTCCGTTGTTGACGGCCACCTCAACTGCCACCCCGACTCCACCCCCGCCTGCCACGAAGCCACAATCATCCAACACGGAAACTGATCGAGCAAGGGCGTACAAATCGCGCAACAAGAGACCTTGTGACTTTTGTACGTCGCCATCCTTTTTGTTGAACGAATGCAGAGATCCAATGCATTGCCTCTGTGGGGGCCTCGAGCGCAACAGTCTTTATCGTTGGAACATGTGATGGGTATTGACTCTTACATCTCTAGGTCGATACAAGAAAGCTGCGTGCCACCTGGAGAGCAGTCCTCCGTGTGAACTTTGCATCCGTTACGGCAAGGAATGCACTTTTGTTGAATCGCCCGCCAAGCGCAGACGACCAAACGAGCAGCCTCCAGACGGACTGGCTAGATTGAGCGATCAGAGCGTTGACAGTGGAAAGCTGTTAACGGAGAATACCATGTTCAAGCACTCGGGCGAGAGCAGTCTATTCAAAAGCTCAGCTGCGTTTGGGCACGGAAGGCTGAGCAGCATTGATATGCCGCAAGACTTGCTTCCTTGGGAGAACGGTATGAACCCTTTCCATCTGCCAGAGCTAGGTGGAATCTCGCCCGAGTTCCCTTTCGACCCGCAGTTGTATTCGGAGCCGATATTCGAAAGCTTCGAACCCATGTCCGCCTCGACCACCACCAACAACACAGGCAACTTTCACCATCGAACCAGCATGGACACCACATCCCCTCAGTCCYTTTCTGGCGTCTTGCTTCCCTCTGATCTGCAACTACCACACGAATCGACCGCCGGCGAACCCTCTCTCGATCRCCAACACTGCTCCAATGCTCAGATCGTGGGCGCGAGTGGGGAGATTGATCCTTACCTGCTCTCGAAATACCAATACAACGAATACAACGAGGCAACCTTCCAATCTGTGAGATTGCGTAAGATGAGCAGCGGGCCCGAGGAGGCTGAGGAATCGCAATCGAGCATGCCAACATTCTTCATGATCCAACACAACGCTCTTGCATCAAAAGCGCAGCCACAAGACAGATCGGAAACGGATGATAAATGGCGCCGCGAATTGGAGGATATCGTCAGCGATGAGATCGGCAAGAGATTGATACGACTCTTCTACAAATACGTTCAACCTTACTTCCCAATCCTCACTCGTGAGGGAGGAGATCGAGATGTCGACGGTGTTCGGGACATTCGGAACATACATCCATGCGTGCTTGCGGCCATCTATGGCCACGCCCTACCATTCTGCGCTTGGGATGAGAAGCTCTGCGTGGAAGTCTATACGCCTCCCTCGGCAGACCGACTCTTCACCATAGCCTGGCAATCTTGCCAGACACTACTCCACACGCCAAACATTAGCCTGATGCAAACACTGCTCCTACTAGTCCAACGCAGACCCACGAACCGCCACGTCAGCGATACGCCCTTTAAATGGGCTATGATGAGCACAGCAGTTAGCATAGCCCAGTCTCTCGGCCTCAATCGTGATCCTACCAACTGGCCGATTCCGAGCTGGGAGATGAAAGTCAGAAAACGTCTTGCATGGGCCGTCTTCGTGCAAGACAAATGGCTCGCACTAAACTTCGGCAGGGCTTCGCATATCCAATCTGATGACTGGGACGTCCCTATGTTGACAGAAGAAGATTTCCCAGAACTGGATACGCGTTACGAGGATTCCGAGACCTCTGACAAGTTCTGTTCTCGGCACTTTATCAACCTCTGCACTTTGACTACCATTGTCGACGACATCCTGCGGGGGCTTTTCAGTGTCAAGGCCGTAAGACGCCTCCACACTAGTCTTGAGGCAACTCTTGAGGTCGCCAAGCCCCTCCGCATGCGATTAACGGAATGGTATCAAGCTCTTCCGCCTGGAACTTCACTGCCCAACACCACAGGTGCCTCCTTTTCTCCAGCCTCAGAACCTCGCACTGGAAGAAGGACTTCCACTCATCCGTCTCTGGAGTTGAATGGGAACGCTTCGTTACAACTGGCATACATTACTGCGAAAATCGAGCTYTTCCGTGCGATGCTTCGCCCTCCTATGACTTCTTCGAACTCAAACGCAGTCCGTGCTTTACGGACTGGAGCATTGGCTGTTGCTAGGGAAATGAACGAGTTTCTCGAGGGACTGCAGGCTAGGGAGCTCGAAGCATTTTGGGGAAGTTATGGACGAGTCAACTTCACGCTTGCAAGTGGATTCATGTTGTTGCTATTCTTCACGAGTCCCACTGWAGAAGACGCCAGACTCTGTCTCGACTTGTTGGAAGGATGGAGAGGGCTGTTGAGAATCAAGAGTCGGAGCTGCGATTTGTTGGCATTGGCATTGTTGAGATTGGAAAGTGGGTTTGGGATGGTGAGAGATGGTGGCGTTGCCTTTAGTGAAGGGGCTAAACTTGCTTGGGAAGAGAGCGGAGCTTGATTGTTGCGACCGTCTCGGGGATGGGGATCTTGTTAACGACGCGAGATGTGATGAATGATTAGACGAGTCATATACAATTTGTCATTGGCGATACAATGTACTGAACACTTTTGGACGATCGGATCCACGAAAGAAGCAATTGCAGTAAGTAAAGCTCTACGAGCGCTCTACTTACAGTGACCTCTTTCCCATCCGCAAGGCCTTTCACAAAAATTCAACGGCGTCGCTCTGCTGTTCAATCATTGGACATGGCCAAAGTCCAAAACGCTTGTCGACCTGCAGACTCCTTCACCATCGGCCAGCTAGCAGAGTCATCCCATGGACTGACTGCCCCATGAGAACAACACCAGTCTCTCGATAGTGCCTGAGCGCTGAGCGCTACCCCAACAAATCCCCAGGCATCAGTCAGATATTCAAGTCATCTCCCTTCGAGGTTAGATCTCCACATTCCTGCACTGTACATTCTCAAATTACTTTGCTGTAGCTTCTGCGCCACTCCAGCCAGCTAGAGCGACCAAGCTATCTTCCTCTCTTATCAAATGTATGGAAGTGTACTTTTGTAGAAGCTTCATACAGGCGCAAACGGGATACTCTTTGCGCACGTGCTCGATCTTTCTACGAGCAAGTGCGGAGCACTAGTAGTCTTTTAAAACAACCATGGTACTCAGCGCTCCACATTGACAGTCGCGTGATTCCTCGCATTCCTAAAGGATCTCATGGCGGTCAAACTAGGAGGTCTTGTAGGGCCCAGCATCGGTTTAAAAGAGGTTGAGCATTGAGTTGAGAGTCTGAATGGTGGCTCTGTGGTCGTGGTGTGTTGGACGTGGTACCTCGCGGATCAGAACATTGAATAGGAATGGAGCAGGATGTGTGTAACGCCTATTCGATATCGACATCGATGAAGCAACTTGCAGCAAAATCCGCGGCGTCCTTGGCGCGTTTGTCCAGGTAGGAGGAGCCTTAGACTGGAAACATTCAATTGGCTTCGTTGTTCCAGTCAGCAAAGTCCTCCTGAAGGATAAAGTGAACCAATCCATATGTATCTGATGTCTTTTTCCAGCTGGCGAGGGACGTGAATCGCATCTTGGTGAGTTTTTGGAAGCTTTGCAAGTTCGATGTCGTTGGTAGTCAGCCCTTTCTATGCTCCATTCTCCAACTTGACGGATGGTTAGCAATGTCTGGGGGTAGTGCATGGAGCTTCATGCTCATTTTCATGTTCGACCACAACCTGGTCTGAACATATGTTCAGCACTCGGTATGGCAACTTGGTTGCCTCTCTAGGGCGGCAAGAATGGTCATCGTTACAGGAGCGGACCCAGGAAGTTAGAAAATTGAGGGCCTCCGGTGATCCTGTAGGGGAGTCCCGGTCTAGGGAACCCAAGACAAGTCTCCGGGTATGAGGAAACAAGAATGCTTCCAAAAGTAACCAGTCCCAGTCTTGATAAATCAGGTCCCAGAAGCCCACATGTGCCTCAAAACATTCTCATGTCGTACACTCTTCCTCAGCCGCAGTTGTTTCATGTCTCCACGTTGCGCCAAAGGCTACGAGCCTTACATCAGGCCCCCTGCATTCAATACTACACCCGCTTACTTCCCTGCAAGCAGCCGTGTGGGACAACGTCGCCGACTGTGCTCAATTTGCATTGTTGCGGCTGCTTGCCTTTTCGACTGACAGATCCCAACCGCCAAGGCCAAAGTATGACTTCGATGAATCATGCGGTCTTCCCGTTCGTGAATTTGGAGAGGTGGCTAGAGTAGTGCAGAGAGAGAGAGCGGGCCAACAGTGGCTTGTTACTGATTAGACAAGCGAGAGTAGCTCGCCGTTAGAAATGCCTCGAGAATACTGACCTTTCTACAATGTGGCTCAACAGCGCCAGGTCCACTACTTACTTGAGAGCGTCGCTGTACACATATTTATTGTGGCTTGCCGTAATAAGGCATCTTCGTCCGCCTGACTGGCGTTCGATACAGGATGGTTGATTGCGCGCGGCAACTCGGACTGTTTTGCACGCGTCGTTCAGTCGCTTCCTGCATGCGAGCACCGACGTATAGCCTGGCGAGGTCGGGGGGCGGAAACATGTCCTGATCTAGGTAGGCGGCGGAGTTGATTCGATAGACTGAGTCCCGCCTCAGCCCCACGTGATTCGAGGCGTGCAGGGGAGGATGAAAGAAGTTCCGATTGAGCATCGCCGTTTGTTGTGGTGAGAAGGAGAAAGTAGCGTGTACTGTACCTAGCCAAGAGACGCGATGGCGGTAGGCCGGTGGACGAGCCGTGTTTTGAGGGCAATCGGCCGGCAACGTGTAGGAACAATGGAAGAGGTGCGTCGTGTTTTCGACGGTCGCTCAGTCAGTCAGTCCGTCAATGAGCGTGTCTCTGCAAGCGAAAGAGCATGGCTGGGTAGAAGAAAGGACAGAACTTCTGTGTGAGGACTGTAGGAGGGTGTTTTGACACCTCGCAGCGCCCCACTTCCCGCCGTGTTTCCCTCGTCCATCGCCTGCGGCTCCACATTTTCTCCACAAAATCCACATGGCGTTTCGAGGCAAGCACAACGCTGTGACCGCTTGTTGACGAATCGTGCGACTTGGCTTCCTTGTCGGAGATGCAACTTGGTGGGGAGTATATATATAACCAGCCTGGTACCTGATTCGGCATCACTAAATTAGTCCCACCATTGTGAGTAATCTGTAGTCTTCAGCTGACTACCTTAATGCCAGGCACGAGATACTCTTCTCGGTCAGGCGGCCGGCCTCATCTTCTGCATTGCTTGGGTCATTCGTTTGTTGCTCCGTGCCTAAGATAAAACAAGCTTGGAATTGGACAGACATCTCGAGGTTGATTGAACCTTGGCTGAAACATCCCTCGACAACATCGTCCACCATGCTTTACGCCGCATCACTGCTCGCATTGAGCGCCACCGCCTCGGCTATCAACCTGTTCGTCTCCGACTACAGTGGGAATGTCACCACCCTCTCGCTCGAATCCAGCAACGGCAACTACTCCCTCACCAAGACCCACGCCAGTGATGGCTGTTTCCCCAACCCCTCCTGGTTGGAGATCGATGCTGCCAATGGCCTTCTATACTGCTCCAACGAAGGTCTAGAAACGGTCAACGGCTCTCTTTCTACCTTCTCCATTGCCCGTGATGGCAGCATCAGTCTCATCCAAAATACCACGACCATCTCCGGACCAGTCAGCAGCACAATCTATGGCGATCCATCTGGTCGCAAAGCCCTTGCTCTGGCGCATTACACCGGATCTGCGGTCAGCACTTACCTCCTCGACCCATTCACGCCCGGCAACATATCACTCAGCCAAGAATTCACCTACACCTTGGACCATCCCCCTCCGACCGAACGCCAGCTGACACCTCATCCTCACGAGATATTCACGGATCCCACCGGTGAATACCTTCTCGTTCCAGATCTCGGCGCTGATCTTGTCAGAATCTTCTGCTACGACTCGGAAACCCTCAAGCTCACTCCTACTGCACCACTCAAGGTCCCCGCGGGCTCTGGACCACGCCACGGTGTTTTCTACAACCCTTCCGGCTTTGTAGGTGGAGCGACTTACTTCTATCTCGTGTCGGAATTGACGGCCAAAGTCACAAGCTACGCTGTGACCTACCTTCCCCACAACAAAGGACTGGAGTTCAAGGAGATGACATCCGTTGGCACGAGCTTTCTCTTCAACATCCCCGAACAAGGTGCGCCAGCAGAGATTGCCATTTCCCCAGACAACCGCTTCCTGGTCATCTCCAACCGAAATACTACCGCTTTTACCCTCCCTCTCGACGGAGGCGTATCGGATTCCCTTTCCACCTGGGCGCTCAAAGACGATGGATCGTTCCGCTTCCACCAGCTCTGGCCCACGGGCGGCGAGTGGCCGCGTCACTTTTCGATGAACGCCGTGGGAAACTTTGTCGCTGTAGGCAACCAGAATAGTCAGAGTGTGGTCATTCTCGAAAGGGATGTCCAGAGTGGTTTGGTTGGAGAGCCGGTTGCAAAGATTACGCTCGGAGGAAATGTCACTACGGTCGTCTGGGATGAGCGAAGTGCTCTGGGTCGGCTGGGAAGTTAGGAGCTTGACAGGCCGAGTCCCTCTGGAATGGGCGTTCGCAGGTTGCTTCAGTGGTGGATGGGTAGCTAGAGTCATCAGCAGCTCGTCTGAGATGCGAAACCGCGGCTCGAGGAAACTGGAGCGTATGAGCGAGCTTAACTCGCGCCCTAACAACCTGACATTAGAGACCTATCACACGCTAATTATTGGAACGAATTCTCACGTCACAATCAACAATGACACTACACCTGAGCTGAAAGACGGAAGAAGATGTGAAGCACTTTTTGCATTCCCGATGAATTATGAAATGAAACTAAAGCCCGTGCTGTCGTCAAGGTCATGTCGTCGTTCCAATGCAATCCCATGCAGCCCCATATTCAGACGCAGCAATCCACGAAGACATTATGCGCCTCTCATGTAATGTATGCCATGTACGCATTTGTATGTCGTAATGTAAGAATCTTTTCTTCCTCCTTCCCTCTCATTGCTCAGACCACCTGGCTGAAAGCTTCAGTGAGCGAGAGGTTGCTGGATCCAGTAGCGACCCGCGAGCCATAGCCAGTGGGAGTCTCGCCGCCCAGAAGGGTGACGGTCTTGATCGAACAACCAACATCGTAGCCAAAAGTGCCGCTGGAGGTCAAGACGCCATCGGCGTACTCGAAGTGAATGTAGGTGGTGGAAGCCTGCTCTAAGCTCTCTCCATCATCGAGGTAGAGATCTCCAGAAGCCTTGCCGTCGGCATCGGGCGCGATGACAATCTCAAAGTCCAGCTTGCGCAAGTCGGTAGTGGTGTTGGCACCGCTCTCACGCTGAGCCAGAATGCTGCCTCCCTTGTAGTAGAGAGGAATGGTGGTGTAAGCCACATCCGTCAGCGTGACCATCTCACCCGTGCCRATGATCTTCTCGTGCGTATAGAAGTCGTAGAAGATATCATCAGGCATGTAGAAGGTCGTGGTGGTGCTGTTCTCCTCGGTCACTGGAGCGACCAACAGACCAGGTCCGTAGAAGTACTGGAAGCCAAGCGGGAATGTGTTGCTGTCCTCGGGGTAGTGGAAGAACATGGGCTGAATCAAGGGTGTGCCGCTGACGGTCTGCTCGTAAAATGCGGTGTAGATGTAATCAAGGAGCTTGTAGCGGATCTCGATCGCATTCCGAGCAGCCTCGGCGACAATGTCCCAACGGTAAAACTCCTGGAAGATCGCATCGTTCTGCGCGTGGTTGCGGTAGAAGGGAGCGAAAGCACCAAGAGTGGCCCAGCGCGCGCAGAGCAACTCATTCGTGTTGCCACCGAAACCGCAGACGTCAGTGCCGACCATGGGCATTCCGTAGAAGGCGGCAAACTCGAGGATCTCAGAGATGGAGATCAGATAGTGTTGCCAGATGGAAAGGTTGTCGCCGAGCCACTTGCCA
The DNA here is from genome assembly GCF_900074925.1 of Ramularia collo-cygni. Lineage (NCBI taxonomy): Eukaryota > Fungi > Ascomycota > Dothideomycetes > Mycosphaerellales > Mycosphaerellaceae > Ramularia > Ramularia collo-cygni. Next base: position 2,002,574 of record NW_019716255.1, on the reverse strand, counting down.
ACGAAGCTGCCGGCGCCCGCGAATGTGGACCGCGTGATGAWCAGCGGGCGGACGTTAGGTCGGCGGGCAAGCATTGATGTACGAGAGGCGGTCGACATCATGTGGCCGTAGATGTTGTGGACATCGTACTCGACATGGCCACCGTAGTGGACAATGTCAACGTCCGCAGTCTTGCTGCTGAGGTCTGTGCCAGCATCGTTGGCGATCTCGTACAGTGGGTTGAGGAGATCACGACCGGGAAGACCGAGCTTGTTGCCTGTAGCCTGGCGCTTCTCGTTGGAAGCGGGGTGGTCCAGGTAAGAGAACTCGGTAAAGCGACGCGCCTTCGCTGAGACGGGAGAAGTGGAAGTAATGGTGAGGTTGGAAACCTGCGCCGTACTGTCGCAATCGCCGGTGGTGACGGTGCGGTTGGCACCAGTCTCGTAGACAAACGAGCCGTCGGTCTGTGTACGAACGAATTGGTAGCTGACGAGGGTGTTGGCTGGCAGATCGACCGTGGCGCTCCACACRGGATAGCTGTTGGCGTTGAGAGGAGCGGCACCAGTGATATCTGTGCTGTTGCCAATAGTGATTGCGCTGCCGAACAAAACAATGTTCTCCCCAAAGTTGGTCGATGCAGTGACACTGAAAGTGACCTGTGCCTTGCATTGTGGCTGGAAATCATCGGGGAAGCCAGCGATCGCGCGTGGAGATCCGAGACGGATAGCGGGTGCCTGGGGAGGGAAGCCGTTGGCGGATGCGTATGCGTCGGGATCACTGCAGGGATAGTCGCAGAAGTTGCTTGGCTCGTTCATGTCGATCCAGAGTGCGTCAATATCGACACCAGTATCGCCATCAAAGAAAGTGAGGAACTCCGAGTTCCAATAGTCTTGTGTGTTTGGATGGAACCAATCAGGAAATGCGGTGACACCAGGCCAGACGACACCCTTGTAGATCGAACCGTTGGAAGAGACCATGAACGCATCAGCGGCGGCACCGTTGTTGAATGCGTCGTAGTTCTCGTAGGCAACCGCAGGGTCAACCATGACCACATATTTCTGGTCGTTGGCGTGCAGTGTGGAGACAAGCTGGCGCATGAGCGCCAATGGGAAGCGGTACTCGTCCAGGGTGAAGACCCAGCGAAGATGCATGTAGTCAATGTCGGTCCACATGACTTCGAGAGGAATGTTGGCGGCAGAGTAGTTGGCGACAACTTCGGCGACCTCGTAAACATCGCGGTATCCGTATTTGCACTGTTGAAAGCCAAGACCTGTACGACAGCAGAAGGTTAGCAAAGCTTCATAGAATGTAGGGGTATGACTATGGCGAGGGCTGTTTGCCGGCGGCCATCGCCTTGTTGATTTCCTTACCCCAGTACGGCATCATGACGGCCTTTCCAACGACCTCGGAATACTGCTGAGAGACCTCGACAGGTGTGGGACCAGCCAAGAAATAGAAATCCAAGACGCCACCCGTCAAGTCGTACTCGAGGTGCTGGCCACCTGTGTTATCAATCTTAAAGTCCATGCCGTTCGAGTTGAGAAGGAAGACACCGTGAGTGCCATTCTCGCCGCGGTGGTCGAAGTAGATTGGGTGAGTGCCGTAAAGATTGGAGCCTGCTGGTGTGCCGTAGGCGTCACGGTTCCAGGCAGTGCGCGTGTAATCGGTGGTGTTCAACATGCTAGAGAATTCAATTAGTTCTTGTCCACAAAGTAGTGAAGGAAGGACCGAGGCTTACAATGGATCAGTGTGCTCTCCAGTGCCGTAAAGGCTGGGGTTTTCGGGAAGAGATGTTCGCAGGCGAACATACTGATCCTCGAAGATCAGAGAAGCAGCCGAGGTATCAAACAAGACCTCGCCGGAAGCACGACGCTTGACCTTGAAGCTGAATGGCTCCACGACGTAGTCAAAAATGTGCGCGCTCGAGCCATTCTTAGACGAGCCACCAGTTGGAGGGGACAGGACCGACTCGGGAACTTGGTAGACCTGCTGGTCCGCGTCCTGGATCAGGACATGGAGACGAGAGTCTGCGCGCACGGTAGTTAGGTCTCTGGCATGTCATCAACTCGAATGTCTCGACTTACCAGTCTGGTACTCAACAGTCAAAGTGAGGTCCTCGAGGTCAGTCCCATAAAGGTTGCAGGGAGCTCCAGCGAGTGTGAGCTTCGCGGACAAGCCATTGGCGGTAGTCTTGATATCGCTGGCACGATATCCTGGGCAGGTCGAGTTCGAGTCGGTGGAATTTTGGCGAGGGTAGATTGGAGAGAATGAGCTAGCGGTGACGGAAGAAGAAGCAAGTGCGAGTGTCGCGCAAAGAGCGGTGGAGAGGCGAGTCATCTTGCCAACATGCAATTGGTCGTGGAAGATGGGTGGTGTTGTTGAAGTGAAATGTGACGAAGAAAGAGAGGATGAAGAGTGGCACGACAAACGACTTTTATGGTGGAAAAAGTGTGGATGCGGAGCCGTTCAATTCACTTGTTTCTGCGGGTGTCCCTCCCTTGCGGAAGTCACCTGAACATGTGGGGTTGAGAGACCGCGATATTCACTTCATACAAACGCTTGTGGAGGAGTGGAGGCTTAGCACATGTGCCTCGTTGTGGAGCAACAGCATACGACTTTGGTCAAGTGAATCAGTCCAGGCCTCGAGCATTGGAATCGTTACAGCTTCCCCAGTCTTTGCCCCATGTCGGTGCAGAGCTACCCCGGTCTTCCACGCAGGTTCGCCCGCACAAGCGCGCATAAACGGACATGGATGCGGCACACGTCGAGTGAATAATCACCTACCGCTCTGCGCCTGATCGGAGGAATCACTGTGCAAATGGATCCGTGGCGCAATTGCAGGACGACTCCGGAAGGCACAACGACGAGCTCGTGATCTCGTAGATCCGCAATATCGGACCGTTTTGGTGCATCTGCACGTCTTTCCGCGGCGCCTGATGGAGCTCGCCGTCACCGCCGAGCCAGTCGCCGAGCGAGTTGCGGCTTGGGCTACATTCCTCACTGACATGTGAAGCCACGTGCGAGGAGGAAGGAGAATATCCCTGGTGCCTAATGGCCTTGATTCGTTCGATGCGAGGCACGGCACGGAGCACTCATCCTCAGCTACGTGACCACGCTGTCGTGCATTATGCGGTGTACGCCGTGCAACGCGATGACTGGAGTCTTGAAGGCCCGCGCTGCCGTCGTCATGGTCATGCTCGGGGAGCTCAGCATTGTTTGTCTTCATTTCCGGCTCCCAGGTTCCAAGCGAGTCTCATCTGGGATGGCATTTTGATCGGAATGTGAACGCCCTCATGGGATCGTGATGATGTCAATATGAATACCTTAACAAATTGGATGTCGAGGGTAGATGACGGGAAGGGTGTCGGAAGGAGTTGGGAGCGTGAAAGTTGGGCCGGGCGGAAAAGCGGAAAGTCCCCATGGTGGTCCATGCTCACGACGGCCGTCGGGGCAAGTCTTGCCGGCGACATCACTCTCCTCTTGAACCTTTTCATGCTCCTCTCTGCTATACATCATCCTCCATCTAGCGCGTTGGGATCAAGAACTTGTGAGAAAACATAAATTACTACAGCCTATCAGGCCTTGCGCCGCCTTCCGTGGAATCCGCGAGGACGCCGTACTACACGTATTGAATATAGAGCTGATCAAGATCAGCTGGAGGAGCATCATTAATGATATGCAGAGACTCTCCAATCCGGCCGAAGGGCGTCGCAGAAGTTCGCTCAATAGCGAAGGGCCAAAATGCCGGCCAACAACGAGCTTGCTGGGTATTCCCGGGCCTCGAAGATCGTCTCGCTTCAGCATTACCCCAGACTGTCTTGGATGCAACGGTTTCAACCAGAGCCTCGAATTCAGATGAGACATGTCTCGTTGTGGAATCTGCCTGGTCAATATTGCCAGACGCTAATGCGAAGAGCAGATCATGGTCAATGCGGGCTCGTGTTCGATGGCCGACTACAGTATCAACGTGTCCGTACACTTCAAGTCTCGACTGAACGTGGTAGGAGTGTCAAGAGCCAGCGGTCATGTCTCGACAGTAGTGAATACCTCCAGTGACTTGTTTGATGAAGTTCATCATGCACATCTTGGTCATTCAGGAGTGACAAAAAGCGAGGTAACTATATCTCGTGACTTTTCTTCGGCTCGCTGCTTTCTATAACCATTCTCTGCGACGACACCAACACTGAATTCAATATCACACTCAATATGGCTACCACATGTGAGTACAGAATCAATATCGAAGCCGCTGTTAAAAAAACGCCTCGATTTCTTTTTCGCTTCTGGCATAGCGACTCAGGAGGCGATCCACGCCTCAACACAATTGATGCAATCACTCCTCGGGCTTTCCTGCCCGACAACCATAAGTATCAGCTGGACTCGTTCTTCGACATCCCAAAAGAAGAGCTTGCCAATACCGCCAGGCGTCACGTCCACAGCGACAGATCCATTCAGACCACTTTCTCCTCTTGGTCGCAATCACTGGGTCTTGTGCTCTCCTTGGCAAGACAAAGCGATGTGAACTCTACCATCCACATCAGTATACTCGACACCAGCAAACTTCCTTCGGCTAACGTGGTCTTGCATTCCAGCTTCATGAAGAGTCACATTGATACCTCGATCCCCGATTATCATGTTGAGTACCTGATATTTGGCGTCATTAAAGGCGACACTTACGAGTCTCGGCCGCTGTCATTGTTCAATGAGGCATTGACGAGGCCCTTCACGGTACGACTACAACGTTGGCGTGGAACCATCTTCGACAACGCAACGCATCCTTTCGACGAAAGCAAAAATATCTGGATCACTTACCAGGGCATTGAAGCTGCAATCACTCTTGGTAACCTCTACGGTGGTGAGTTTGCCATGCCCTTTGCAGCCCATCTTCTCGGACTGCGCTGCAAGCATCTACTGCCTCGTCAAAGAGCGCATTTCACGTCCAGGCTGGCAGCAATGAGCATTCCCCCTAAATGGGCGGCAGACTCGTCGATCATGTCCCTTGAAAACATCTTCACAAATAAATTCTGGGAGTCCGAAGTCGCTGCTTTGCTGATCAAAGAAGCTGTCCAGACCAAATACCCGTGAGAGACACTGCCCATAAGATCTTGAACCTGCCGTGGCCGTGAAGCTTGACAAAGCCGTCGAAGTTCACCCACGCCAAAGTAAGGCAAGCAGGAACCAAAATCCCACGGCAGACGTTCACAACTCACCTGTCTGGGCAATGCTCATAATTTCAGCGGCCAGGGGCTGTGGTGATGATCGTTACGTTGATATCGCTGTGCAGCGGACAAGACAACCCTGGCGTTTCTCGCTTTCGAACACTACCGCTGGAACAAAGAAAGGCCCTGGGTAGAATAGAACGCTGGAATTGAGCTGCCAGCTATAGCTGAGGCAAAACATCTTCGGTATCTATTCCTTGGCCAAGGTGGTAGTTCAAGACTGATTTGCAAGATTAAAGTAGCCAAAGTGAGATTCATACGGCCATGACATGTCATATTCCACCTCACCAGAGTGAGCTTTGTACGGTAACGCGACGTGATGGCTTTATGCYMACATACTTCCGCATTTGAAGTGGTCTTTGTTCTTCCTTAGTCCACATCGAGTTTGGCAGTACGCACATCAAGTGAGATGGCGGTTGTTCATCGCTCCCCACTACAGTACGCTGCATACTACTCCTCACTACAATACGCTGTATAGTATCGCCTCACTGCAATACGCTGTATACCCTCGTCCATTCCTCCTCACTTCAATACGCTGTATACCCCCCTCCCTTCGATTTGCTTCCAGAAAGACTCAAGACTACCGGTAGCAGCAACAGCTAACTTATCGAGCACCCTTACCTGCTACCACCTACTCCAAAGCAACCCATAACGCCATGATCTGGGGCGAATGTCCCAAATTCTGCCACACGGGGTTCTACACGTACGCAGACCAACCGCTCACAAACCCTCCCGATCTCACCAACCCGATATGCACCATCCTCAGCAGAGAGCGTTTTCAACCAGATGTAGACTACTCGATATTCGAAATGTCCCTTCGATTGGTCTCCCGGTTCCTTACATTGGACAACGTGGTACGTCACATCGTGATCATGACGGATGGAGTGAAAACCCAGCTCCCGAATTCAGGAGGCCTGCATCATATAGCACGCACTGCAGGTCCCCAGAAACATCCTGATGACCACAGTCCTGATCTACCAGAAGATAACGACAACTACTACCATTGGCGCGCGAACGAGATTCTTCAACAAGCAGCAGAGCATATCCAATTCTTCGTCAACGATGATCATTTCGATCATGAGAAAGGAGCTACGACTCGGCATCGAGAAGGTCCGTGGACTGTAGCCCAAACAGCCAGACTCAAAGCAGTTGGCGTCGGCAGTAACATCCACATTGGAAATTTTTATTATCGAAGTCTAGCGGCCAATGCGGCTCGGAATAGGAACGGCGAGATTCTCAGCGAAGAGAATAAAGTCCAGAAGCTCGCCAGCGAATTTGAATTCGCGCGAACCATCGTGCATGAGCTGGCGCATGCTCTCGAGAATCTCTATACGGGATGGGGCATATGCGAACACTTCTGCGAGGGCAACGAGGCTTCTGAGCGGGGGTTCGATATGGAGGCGGCTATTTTGGGGGGAATCGTCGATGTAGGTTGGAGCAGGAGTATAATGAACGGTCGCAGAGGGGAGTATTGTGTCGCTGGTCAAAAAAGGAAATCCCCTCATCCGTGCTTGCTTCACTATCCATGGCCGAATCGCTTGTATACCTGGATATATGAACGGAGGCGGCTCAAGATGGGGGTCGCGCAGAGCATGGCTTTCCCCGATCACTCGTGCATGGCTCACAGAGTACCTCACCATTTCGCCCAAAGCCTTTTCTTGACCGCGTATTGGGACGCAGTCAGGAACACTGGTCAGCAGTCTCTCGTTGTTACTACCGTTGAGAAGCCCTGGTGTTTACGATGGTTCAGCTCGAACAATGTGAGAGAACAGGGGGTTCAACCTTGGCTGACGGAAGCGGAAGCAAAATTGGGCATTGCAGCCAATCAGCCATAAGAAGCATGAGAGTGCTTTTACCGTGCTGGCAGGACACTAACGTGCGATGCAAGCTATGTTAATGTCGAATACAGCATCAATGGATTGATAACTTGATCCATCATGGTTCTTATCACTTCGCAGTACTGATCGGACCCTGTCCCGAAGATCTTCTCTTCACTCTTATTCCTGCTAGCGTGGAGTTACAGCCACGGAGCAGCAACGCGTCTAATCCAGCCACTTCTTATCCAGACCATCCAAAAATGCCAGATCCACATTGACAAAACTCTTGAAGAAATCAATCTCTAGCCTCCAGGGATTCGTCTGCAGCGCGAACGTGGCAGCAGTAGTCAGCCGTTCCAGATCCTCTTCATCCTCGCCCATCACCAAAACCATATCCCTCTTCACCTCCGTCTTGCTCCTGAAATGTTGGCGGAAGCGTGGAGCTGCTCTGCTTGGCGGCAGGATCATAGGTTGTCCCCGAGGACCCGTTCCGAGCTTTGGCAGCGCAGCACCATACAGGCGATCCTCCACGCTTTTCTGCATGCTGATTTCAGATGTCGGCATGTCTTTAGGTAGGAAGTTCCACTCCCAGCATCTTCCGACGGTGTCCTGAAAACATGTGTCTTCTCTGCTTTCCTGGCCAAGCGTCAAAGGGTAAAACACGGGGTGCGACCAGATCCTCAGAAGAGAGAAGCGCGCATTGTCATGCTTCTGTGCAAAGGCCTGCGCTCTGGGTAACAAGTGTATCTTGCTGGGATCACGGAGGTTGTCCAAGTTCTCGGGCCAGTATTCCTTGATAGCACGGTAATCCAATGTCAAGTGCGGAAAGAGTCCGGTCTCAGCGGTAGCGGTGGCCCTGCCGMACGGATTTGGATAATAGCCGGGTTTGACAATCCCAGCTCTAGCCAATTGTGCGACTTGTGGGCGGCAGTGCACATCCCATGCACGTAAAACGCCATTCTTCGCGGTCTTGCGCACAAGATCAAGTCCCTCCCAGAAGTCTTTGGTTCGTGTCTTGTTGCTACTCGGTGACCTTGCGTGAGGTTCCATCGACTTGGCTCTTCCAACATTGTCGCTTAGCGTCAGTCTTTCCTTGTTAGCAGACTCATTCGAATCAATCAAGAGGTGCTGGGCGTCTCCGGATTCACGTTTGAAGAAGAACGTCATGGCGGCCTTGGCGTCCCACATGTCGTCCAATACCCGTCTGTGTTCTTCCGGACGCACGCCGAGCCACATGAGAATGTGCAAGGCATCGATAATCGAGGGAATGTCCTGATTGACTGACACTCTGCGTTCTTTGACCAGCTCTTGCATCTCGGACCAGCGTGCTCGTAACTCGTCATTGAACTCAGCAGTATGCCACATCTTTTTGAAGAATTTGGATTTCTCTCGATCCATGAACACCGTAAAGTCCGRTTCAGTATCTCTGGTCTGATCCTCATCACCACTATGGCAGACGTCAGCTGCATTGCTTTTTGCCACAAATTCGAATCACCACCTCCCGCGACTCACCTCGGTTCGTCAAAGATGAAGCTTATAAGGCGGCCCGCCTCGTTGTGATCTTTTATCGAAGCTTTCACATCCAACGGGGTGATTGGTCTGTCAAGTCAGTCATGTTCATCCACTCCAAAAGCCTAAGAGGACTTACGCATGGCCGTCACGCTTTATGCCGTCTTCGAGGCTGGGAAGAAGCACCGGATCATTTTGCTCCCACCATTGACACTCTGGGCAGTGGCAGTCCCTAGCGTTTGGATTCGGACACAAGGGCACGTCTTTTGGTGGCATCGGCCAGTCCTTATCGCAATCCTCGGTCTCCCAGTCCCCTTCCGCAGTGATTTGCTTTAGGGCAGCTGGCTGGGATTCGATGGCCCGTTTATCGAGCAGATCTGCAAATGGGTCGTCCATGTCTTGTTCGTCCTCGTCACTGTCGAGATCCAAAACGAAGCGCTTCATGTTCGGCAGCACAAGTTCGGGGAATGCGAGATCCCCTGCAAAAGATCCGGTGATGGCCTTTTTCGACACACCAGCTGCTTCATCAGGGAATAGGATGAGATCTTCCGCAGCATCAACGTCGTTGTAGAAGTAATTCGCCGGCTGTTCGTAGTGCGTCTCGCCAAATTCGCCAGTGAGTGGATCAACATCCCGGCTGGATAATTTGATCAGTACAAGCACCATTTCGAAAAGGATTTTCACCTATCAGAACTCACTAGATGTGCATGCCATCACTACCAGACACTTCATCGTAGAGCGTGATTTCACCGGGCCGAGCGTCACGCACCCTGCCGATTTGTTCTTTGCTCTCTTTGACCTCGCGATGAAGTGTCTTCATGATAGGGGCAACCGAATCGTAAAAACCCATTGAATCGCAGATCCTGCGAGCTTTCCTCATGGCCTATGCAAGCAAGAATGTCAGCCGTAACGTCCGCATCTTTCACATCAGGATAGTGCCGCGAGGACGGAAGCTCTTCGAGAAGAAGAGTCTCGCCAGAACCCCTTTTATGGGACAACCCCGGGGACAATCGACATCTCACCTCGTGAACAGTTGACCAGATATTGTTGCAATGCTCGCCGGGGAGCAGGTCCCAGACGGTAACGTCATACTAGCAAAAGCGTCAGCGATGTCTTGGACAATATGGGGGTGGAACAAAGCTTGCGTAGCATGACACACTTCTGTATCCTGCTGCGGGCCGTTTGCATGGGAGCTTGCGTACATAATCGTTGAATCCAAATTTCCAAGATTCGGATCGACGGTCCTCGAGAAGGCCGTACAGCTCGTCGTCGCCAACGTGCAGTTTTTCCACCCAGTCGTCCCTACCAAGGCCACCTTGTACACGCATGAGCCATGTGTGCTCTTCGGGCGGTTTGACCAAGGTCTTGCCGGTCTTGGCATCGCGAACCATCAAGCAGACATATCGGGTCTGCATCGAGAGATATTGGTCAAATCGCCGTGAGATGGGATCGTTGCGTTTGATGCAGAAGCCAGTCACGTTTTTGAACTGTATGGCAGGCTGCGCTACGCCTCCAAAGCCCCTGCGGCCTGGTTGCCGTTTCAGTGTCAACTGGTCTGCTTTGTTGAAGTCCAGGTAAGAGATTATGCCAAGCTGGAGCTGCTGAGTTCGGGTTGGTTGTCCTGACCATTGCGCCACCCAAGTAGTAGATGAGAAGTAGTTGAATATGACCAGATTGCTTAGCTCCCAGAACTCGTTCCAGTGCCGACAAAGCTCGACGGCATGCTCAAAGCGGCAGTTTTTGGCTATGACGGAAAAGTGGTACCATCCACCTCGAGCAAGGACTTTCTCGCTCGGGTAATTCCAGATGCTCTTACCGCAAACGCGCACTCTTATTTTTCGCTGGCGGAACTCGCCATCCTTGTCGATGTCGCCGAAGTCGACTATAACCTTTTCAAAGCCTTGTTGAGCGAGCTGTCGACGCTGTGCGGACTTCTTCTCGACGTTCTGCTCATGCTTTGTACCGTGCCGCATTTCTAGGCGTCTCCTTCTCCAGGCGTCCTTTTGGTATTTGTCTTGAACGGCAAGCTCATGTGCGGTCTGTTCATCGTCTTCGTCTTCGTCCTCGTCGTCGGAGGCTTCGCCATCACCGCGGACGAAGTCGGCGCAGGCATCGCGTATTTCCTGCAACTTTGGCTGCTCGTATCTGAGGCAAAGGTCTCGCAGATCTGAAAGATTCAGCTCTGGGTCCGCGAAGAACTCTGTGAGATTGCATGCTCGGAGCCCAATGGGTAGCAGGTTCGATTGGGACAGAATCAGGCGGCACAGCAAAAGCTCCTTGATTTCCGCCACTTCATCAAGAAGATGGTCAACTTCTGACTCTGGGATGCCRGGGATGTCAAATGGCACTCCCACCCGATCGTCCATGTCGTAAAAGGCGCGTCCTCCGTGTTCTTTGGCGCTCAAGCCTTTGACCAGACGCTGGCGCATTTCCTCGCGAGTCTCGTTGACCTCAATCTTCGGCCCTCCGTCGTCTGCGACGTTGTTCTTGGCGTCATCTCGGGACGTGTCGCCAGCACCTTTCGCTTTCGCTTTCGCCTTGGCACGCTTTCTGGCATTCTTGGAGAGAGCCTTGGTACCTTGGCTGTTGGTTGTAGGAGCGGGATCCACGTTTTCCATGTTTGTCGTTGGGGATTCTTGATCCTCGTGGCGTGAGCTGGGCGTAGCAATGTTGTGTGACGACGAATCGTTGGCCTGCTCCTGAGGCTCGGGCTCATCTGCCTTTTGAGACCTCTCAAGCCACAAAAGTCTGTGCATGAGGTCGACCAGATCGTCTCTTTCCCCTTTGATGATGGTCTCGATGGGATCCCATTCTTCGCTGCTTTCCTCGTCGTATTGCAAGCGTTCTTCGTACGCTTCGTTGAGGAAAGCTTCCTGTCTCTTCTTGTCCTCTCGACGCTGCTTGCGTTGCATCCTAGCTTCCATCTCGTTCCTGTAGCGCCTGAAAAGTTGTGCCTCTTTCTTGACCTTGACAACCTCTTTCTCCTGGTTGAGGTCCTCTTCCTCCTGGCATTCTCGTACAAATGCGAACCACTTCTTCTGCTTGTGGTTTACGTGCGTCGATCTACGGCGAAGTCTGCGACGAAGTGTTAATGACTGAACAACCGCCATGGTTTGTACGCATGTGTTGAGAGGGGGGTTACCTGTTCAATGCGAGTAGGACGACGTTCTTGTCATTGACCAACTTGTCCAAGTACGACTTGTGCCCATAGTCCAAGTTTTCGGCGTAGAAATGGGTGTGATGCTTCTTCCGAGCCAATATGACTCGGTCGATCAGTCGATACCTCTCGTAAAGCCAATCCTCGAGCTCTCTCAGCTCGTTGGCGTCTTCAACGTCGGAAAAGTCCTCGTTGCGGAGTGTTCGCTTTGAAGAGGCCAGATACGCAGGTGGAGCAGCCTCGAGTGCATCCAGTCGGGCATTTCTCTTCTTGTACCCGCTATACAGACCTTGAACCTGTCTTGCATGGTAACGACAAAAAAAGCCACTGGAATTGGTGGCCCGCTCCGTGCAGTGGGATTCATCGGCAATGTTCAATGCTTGACATATTCCGCTCGTATTCGCGGTCATGGTGATGATGTAGAGAGATCTGCTCTGCTGAAGCTGCTGAAGAAGATGGAACCTACGTTTGGATAGGCATGTACTGTGTGTAACTAGGTATACCTCAAGCTGAAGAATCCGTGATGTTGGTGTTCTCGAGGTCGCTGGGGCATGCATGGGTCCAGAACTCAAAGGTGACGCGACCCTTGGCTTGGACCACGCGACTTGCTGAAAATTGGCAGGGAATGTCGACCTCACCTCTTTCTCTTCCTCCCTCTCCATGTCACCCTCGGACTGTGAATCTACCAATGTGAGAGTGATGGCTGGAAAGTGTTTTGTCGGATGTGCTTGCTCTTATGATGAGATGGAAGCCCCCGACTTCAGACTTCCATTGGAGACTCTGCTCGAGCCTCGAGATGWGGATCAGCTGGAGGGCTTCCATGACAATGGCCCTCTCGTGGCCAACTCTTTGGAGAGAAGGGATTGAGATGGAACCCAAAACACAGTCAAAGGTAGGTACATTACTGCTGTCGATCAAAATGCAACACTCTTCGCTCTCTGCAGTGCACTATGCGAGCGGAGTCGTGCGGCTACCAAACGACGCGAGGCTCTTTGGATTCGGGCTCAGCGTGCCGACCTCGTTATAAGGGAAGGTCATGCAGCCAGTCTCGCTCAAGCGATCAAGCAGACTGTGACCTTTGATTTTTCGGGCTTTCGTGGTGTTGCTCTCAACTCGCACGCCTGGCCACAGCGCCGAGGAGTATATAATCGTTGATTCACGGGCATTTCATGTTGTTGCTCTCAACTCGCTTGCTTGCTTGGTCACAGCGCTGTCGTCGCCGTTTGTCGGCGGCCTCCAACTTTCCTTCCTCCACCACACCTCCACAACCACAAACCACGCTCTGTCCTGGCCATCGGTGATCATCCGCGCATCCACCATCCAACGATGTCAATCCCCTTCTACGTCTGCGGGCTGGCAGAGTTCGGCAAGGATGAAGCGTTTCATGGCCTGGACGCTGAGCTGCAAGCATTGCGAATTGACGCCACTACGGTCACCGGTCGAGACGCCGCCAATCTCATGACGAGACTCTCGCGGCAAGGTCAGCTTCGGCATCCCACCTTCCCAGTTCCCTTTGAGTGCTCAATCATTGTTCTCGACCATCAAAAGAGCTGCGGGTCCGTCTGTGAGCACGACAAGCACTGCGCCTCCAATGCATCGTCATGGTACCCACTGAAAGACCAAAAGCACCCTCGATACGCTGGGGAACTATCGGATGGCCTTGCCCAGCACCTCATCACCTTCTTTTCCAACGACACGGAGGAGTTGCGGACGACACTGGCCGCCACGCTGGCGTCTCATGGTGACGCCATATTGAAGAGGTGGAAGAAACTCTCCAAGGCGAAGAGAGGCCTTCTCCTTGCCAACATCTCCCCTCGCATGTTTGGCCCGTGGCCAGTCGAGGTCACGCGGTGCAGCAATTCAAGCTGTTCCGAGGATCACACCCACTTTTGGCTGGGTGGGCGTTGGCTTTTCCTGGCTGAAATGGCGGATGACTGGCACGTATCCGAACTATTCACAGCTACACGTGAGTGTTATACTGACGGGCTACCAGGACGAGACTTGTATCGCTTCTCCATGTAAGAACCTTGCACAGCGCCGCATCATGGTCCGCTTTCGACACCCGCAAAAACCACATGGCGTGGTGCACCTCATATTACCCCGCGTGGTTCAGCAAGCGGTGTGTCACCATGTGCGGTAGCAACTATGCATCGCTGTCAGATTTTGACGAGGAGCTCTGCCACCGCTGGGCCATGATGGGATTTCCAAGGGCATTGATGACCATGCAGATCCAGCACGAACTGATGTATACACTTCGAGACATCGTGGATGCTCTCATCGGTGGGCAAGACAGCAGTGGCATGGAGGCATGGACGAACCTTGTGAGTGGTGGTCTGCATCCGGCAGGCCGTGACAAAGCTTGGAACCCATATACGTGCCAGCCGTACACGCATCCGCCCAGTTTCTCCCCAAAGCAGATGGCCGGAACCGCTCAGAATCGTTTGAATATGATCACGGACGAACTGTCTCTGATGCAAACGGATCCAGCGTACATGCAACAGCTGATCAAAGCAAAGCGGGTCGCGATTGGCAACATCACTACGGACATTCAGCGTAAACACCAGCTCAGCCACGCCGGTCCCCTGTTGATGATTGAGCACATCAACCGTTACCTGATCTGGCAGCTCGTTTCATCACAGTGCCATGGGCTTGCTGAGGTGTTCGAACAGTTCGGGCCACGTTGTGATCCTGGCTTGCTCATACCGAGCGATGCCAGCCATCGAATGAGTGACTTCAGCCGTGTACTCGACACTTGCTTCCGCTCAGCTAGCAAGAACTTCGAGGGCATTTTGCACAGCACGAGGGCAATGCAGCACAAATTCCAAGGTCATCAGGTTGCGGGCCAGCTCTATATCAACGAGAACGAGGGCGCACTTGACCCTGACAACCCAGCGGATCGCCTCCTCCGGCGCATCAGAACTTTTCACAAGACCGCAGATGGCCCAATACCCGCCGACGGACTTTCGGCAAAGTTTGTGGACCTATTCGCAGACGAGCAGTGTGTACAGGTCATGGACAAGCCCACCGAAGATCACGTCTCTGATTTGGTGATCCTGGATGACATGCGCACGTTAATGACGTGGTGTCAGCGTGGGTGCTGCTGGGATCAAGAACCACCCGGGGAAACGACAGGGAACCATAGCTGTGTCCATGAAGATCCAGATACCCGCCCACCCGAGCTTGTCTTCGAATACCAGTGGCAGCAGCGGATCGATATCCTGATTCGGAGTTTTATGGACGCGCCATGGCCAAATGGCAGAAAAGATCTTGCCTGGCTGGCAAAGGCCGACGAGACGAGAAAGCGTCTTGCGGCTCTCTGGTGTGGCATCGCGGAAGCACACGAGAAAGCAGAGAAAGCTGGAGGCCAGCATTCGCTTGCAGGACAGCGGCTCATTTCCGCAATCACCTCTTCCAACACAGACGCGAACTATCTGGCAGCCCTTGATCAAGAACGCTCACTGTGCGCAGAGGAATCTCGGAGAATGAATGCCATTGCGGAAGTCAATGCCATGAAGCTCCTGAATTACGCGCCGCAGTCGGAATGGGGTGTGAATTAAGTAGAATCGCGCAATCATCGCAAGGCACGGAAGTCGAAGGCGCCGGCGAAGCCTCCTGCTGTGTAATAAAACGAGCTGGTCCGTATTGCTGACTGCACCATCGGGACCGAGGTAAGTAAATCGCGTGCAGTGCTGTTTGATATATTCACGGTCAAAGACCAAAAAAATCGACCTTTCAATGAATCTCAGCAAATGCTACTGGAAGAGGGAGCAACAGGCCCAGCAAACACAGGTATAGACTCAATCGAAGCACTACCAGCCAAGGCAAGAAACATGACCCTCTCTAACCTTCCCAATCGCTCGCACTTCGAAGTAAAGGACATCATCAAGCACATCTGGACAGGTCTTGATCTCCCAGAGGACGCTCTAGCAGCTATCTACCTGCCCCGTACTGAACAGAACATTCTACCTTCATCATTCAAAATTGGGCACCTCGCGCAGGCCTCAATCGCACTTTCAGTCCTCGCTGCCGCTCTAGTGGACTCGGCACACAATAATGCAACACCGATAAAGAGAGTCACGGTACCTTTGGAATCTGCCGCTGTAGAATTTGCTTCCGAGCGAGTATACATCCTTGATGACACCCCATCTCCAAGCAGCTGGGGTTCTATTGGTGGTTTGTACAAGACAGTAGATGGCCATGTGAGAATTCACGATTCTTTCATCAATCATCGCAGGGCCGCGTTGGAAATACTAGGATGCGAAGCAACTGCCACGATGGGTGAGATAGCACAAAAGGTCCTGGATTGGAAGAGTCTTGATCTTGAGGAAGCAGCGCAAAAGCACAAGGCTGTCATCTATGCCCTTCGTTCCTATAAGGAATGGGATGCTACGCCTCAAGCAAAAGCAATTTCGGACTTTCCTCTCTCACTCCGCCTGATCGCGGAGTCTGCAGCTAGATTGTCTCCCAGCATTCAGACCAACGGCGACCGATGTCTTCGTGGTCTACGAGTCCTTGAAATTAGTCGTGTGATCGCAGCACCAGTAGCTGGTCGAACCCTTGCTGCTCATGGCGCGGACGTACTCTGGGTGACGTCTCCCAATCTACCCGCCTTACCAGGCATCGATATAGACGTCAGTCGTGGAAAACGTACCATCCAGCTCGACCTCGACAACGAAGAGGATCGCAATACTATGAAGCGGCTGGCTCAAGAAGCAGACGTGTTCATCCAGAGTTATCGGCCAGGTGCATTGGCCAACAAAGGCTTCAGTCCCGAAGATCTGACGGCAATGTGTCCTAATGGCATTATTTATGCGAACTTGAGTGCGTGGGGTGTCAAAGGACCTTGGGCTGGTGAGCGCGGGTTTGATAGTATGGTGCAGACRGTCTCTGGACTCAACGTCAATGAAGCAGCGCACTTTGGAGAGGGTGCAGCTGCTCGCCCATTGCCTGTACAGGCTCTCGATCACGCTGCTGGGTATTTACTGGCCACCGGCATTCTCGCGGCGGTGTATAAACAGACTCAACTGGGCGGTAGCTGGGAGGTCAATGTAAGTTTGGYGGGTGTTGGAAAGTACTTGAGGAGTCTAGGACAGATTCCTGGCAAGCAGGGATTCGAGTGCGAAATTCCCAACATCTCTGAGCATGCCAAAGCATATCTAGAAGAGAGGGAGTGTGGTTTTGGACTCCTGAAAGCCGTCAGACATGCAGCCAATGTCGACGGCAAGACTCCAGGCTGGGATCACATGCCAAAGAAGCTTGGAAGCGACAAAGCTGAGTGGCTCGAACAATCGCAACGAGCGGTGTCATAAAACTCATCAAATCGTTAAGAATATAGGAATGCAAGGAACCCTCTACGAGTCCTCTCCCCAGCCATATGCATCTCCACCTCGCCCATTAAGAGAGTTCCACACGCCGAGGCCTCCTTGCAAAAAGCTCACAGCAGTGTCGACATTCGCATTTCCCGTCTGCGGCACGCCTCTCGAAGATGATCGACGCTGCTCATCAGCGTCCAGCGGGAGATCTGTCGCATCGCCATGGAACTTGTCCAGTACCATACTCTTGATCAAGTTGGCGTGCCTCTTAACCCATGCTGCCTCGCTGATGGTCGCATAGACCTTGTTCCGTCGGTTATTGTCGTCCTGCACTGATCGGGAGAACCGCCATTCGACTTGGTATACACTCCAGCGTTTGGTGGTGAATAGAAGAATCGGCCATGTGAAGATCCACAGAAAGGTGAGGTAGAAGATCCACCGCACCCAGCCTATCCTTGCTTGGTTGACCCAGTGAGGCGTGTATATGTCGACATTCTTGTCAGCTATCGGGAAGGTGATGTCAACGTGTCCACGGTAGTTAGTCTGCCTCACAAGCGGTTCAATCTGCTGTTTGATATACTCGGTATCCAGACCTGTCACGCTACGAGCCACACGAAAGATTTTCAATGCAGACTTGTTGGTGCAAAAGTCCTCACACCAGTCCAACAGCTCCGGCTTACGATCTGGCCCGACTTCAAGATCACGGCTATAGCCTTTCGCACGACTCTTTCGCCATCGACCCCGATGGACTTTCTCGCTATTCTCCGGGGTACTGGGTATCCACCAATCATTCTCTTGGTCTCTGTTTGATGCTTTGGGGAGGAAAGGCTGCAGAGACAATACAACGTCAAAGTCATAGACTCGTTCTTGCTCGTTCTTGTTGTTCTTTCTCCGAGTCTGCCAATGCCAGCCCTGCACACGAACAGCAGGCCGAGGCTGTATAACACGTAGGTAGTCGAATACATAATCGTAGAGCTGCGTAGCATCCGATAGACGCTCAT
Organism: Ramularia collo-cygni; assembly: GCF_900074925.1. Classification (NCBI taxonomy): domain Eukaryota; kingdom Fungi; phylum Ascomycota; class Dothideomycetes; order Mycosphaerellales; family Mycosphaerellaceae; genus Ramularia; species Ramularia collo-cygni. The sequence continues at coordinate 1,984,583 of NW_019716255.1, read as the reverse complement.
CCATCCTGACCGTCGTCTCACAGCCGATGCTGACTGTTTGAGAACAGCTCTTGTTTGCGGAGTTGCGGTTACGCCAGCCATCAGTGGCGGATTTGGGAGGTGTGATGATTTGGTATTCGTCTGCTGGTGGGAGATTGCTGGAAGAGGGTTGCACGGTGTTGTCTGCCACGACGCTGTCGGTGTATGAGGGCAGCTCGGCGGCATCTTCATAGTCGTAATCGCTCCGAGTCGTGTGCATCGAGACGGCATCCTCCTCATCTCGATATCTATCGGGCTGTGAGGTCTTGGAGGGAGCCTTCATCGCTCCAGACTTGCCGTCCATGCTGACCTTCTGTTGTACTGTATAGGATGTTTGAAAGTTCTGGAGATGGTGGAGAAGGGAATGAGCAGACAAACCGTAAGGAACAAAGACGTGAGATCTATAAATATAAGCGCGCCTGTTGACAATACGCGTTTCGACGCCTCCGTCCGATGGGCTGATGATCCTTCAAGGCAGCCATTACGGAGGGAGGATACGGTAGCGATGTCTCGGGGCAAGCGAGTTATGACTAAGGCGTCTCTTACATTCGAATCTAACGCGTAATAAGGTAGTTGGAAGTCGGCCAGTCTCATCAAGCGATCAAACGAGCAAACCTCTTCAGAAGACGACAGTAATGACTCCGAATCCAACTCCCGGCTGCTCATACATATAATGGCCATTGGCAACTGACCGCTGCCGTTTCTCGCGCACGGCTGGGGAACGCCGAATGTGGGTCCGTCATCTCACCGGTTTTATACGAGAGGGTGTATGTATTCTTCGCAACTTATTAATGTTCCTTCCAGAATATTGATCACGTTCATTGAGCTACTCCAACAGATGTTCTGGCATCTACGACGCCATTCGCTCAGAGCGTTGCGACGGCTCCTTGATAAGATCGCTGCCGGCCTTCGTTGCCTGGTCAAGAGTYTCTACCGGTAAACCAAGCAAATCATTACCTATGTGCCTTCTCTCCGCAGTTCCCAGGATCTTCCGGGGGGAAGCCTCTCGCATACCTTACAGCAGCTTGCTAGGTAACGCCAGGCATGTCGCCTTTGTTTACTAGCGCAGGACCCTCATTATATAATTCCTTCCAGGTTCGAATCAACATCTGCAACGGTCCAGTCCGCATTGGTCGTGCCATTACACGTTTACCTAACACTCTCGACGATATTGCGCTAGCTGACCACGAAGCTGTTGAGATATACCGGCTTGTTTGACCAGTCCGACACCGACAAGCTCATATCGTTTTCATCCTGAAGCATGAGCTTAAGACTTAGCACTCTAGCCACCGTATGACTGACCTGCGCTGGCGTTGATGTCGAGTTCTTAATGTTGCCATCGTCGAAGAAAGTCACCTGCCGTTGGGCAAAGTCGAACCGAATCGCGACTCGCCGCCTGTGAGGCTGTAATCGTACCACAACCCGCAGCAGACAGCAATCCACTACATTCCGAGCTCTTCGAATTCATCTCCGCTGGCTTGCGCTATAGGCCCGAGCATTATTTCCTTTCCGAGTTGGAACTGGTCGATGTCGCCCGCGTGCATTGGCACCAGAGTCTTGAGCTTGGGAAGTTGTCCCTCCGCATTTTCTGTTGCGATACGCAGGGCTGAGTAGCTCTAGCAAGGGCAGTGATACCTCTGGGTTACTATTTCTTAATGCCACGATGAATTGAACCAGGGTTTAAGTTTCGGCATTGCAGATCACCAGCGGTGGAAGTGCTGGATACGGCCAATGATCAATGGATTCGAGGTTGATATGCGGAAGGATCCAAACTACCTTACTTTGACAGCTCAAAATTAGCGCACGTCTACTCTAAACTCCAGCCTCAGCCTTGACTTCTCCCATGCTCAATGCACTCTTCCGAACTCACTCTTTGATCAACAGCCTCATCCGAAGTGAAACTCAGCGGAAGATGACACAACCAATGGGGTCCTTGCGAGTCGCAATATCTGGCGGAGGCCTGGCCGGAGCGTCGCTCTTCCACGCGCTTACAAGACAAGCCCATTTGGATGTCCACATCTTCGAATCTGCTCCGGAATTCAGAGAGGCTGGGGCCGCAGTCGGCATCGCTAACGAAGCACAGACTGCGTTGCGGCTTATCGGCCCATCGGCAGTAGAGAGCTTCCAGCGAGCGGGCGCAGTCTTTCAGAAAGGCGCTCACTTGGTGTTGGCTCAAGGATCAAACGCTGGAGAGACGGTTGGACGTATTGGAGGCGACAWGAATGCTACCGGAATCGTTCATCGAGCCGAGTTTCTACGAGAACTGCTTGCTCGAGCTCCAGCGGACCGCATGCATGTTTCAAAGAAGGTCGTCAAAGTCGAACAGAATGAAGACGGCCCGGTCACCTTGGAGTTCTCTGACGGTACCAGCCATGAGTGCGACGTCCTTATTGGCGCCGATGGTATTCACAGCTCGGTTCGGAAATATGTCCTCGGTGATGACCCTGCTGCATCGCCCGTGCCTGCCGGATGGTGGCTCGTACAAGTCCTGAAGCCATACGACGAGGTCGCTGCCCTTATGAGCAAGTCTTTCCTCGACACCTACCTCAATCTCAGCAGTCCGGGCGAGGTCGGATGGATTGGAGACGGCACTCTAATCTTCCACAGTCCTTTGAGCGAGGGCAAACTGGTCCAGTTCGTTATTGTATCTTGCCACGACGAGGCTTCCACGGATTGGCAAAAGGTCGTCAGCTCCGAGGAGATCCGCGAGAAATTTTCGGATTGGCCAGCCGAGCTCTCAAATGCTGTGGATAAAGTATGTTGAGCTGAAAAGCCACAGTCCGCACAACAACATCCAAGATATGGACACCACTGACCGTCTGTTCCAGCTGATCTGCACCGCCGAAGACTCGCACAATGCCGTATGTTTCTGGCAGCATCTGCCTGCTAAAACCTATGTTCGGGGAAATGTAGCTGTTACAGGCRACGCTGCACATGCGACCACGCCGTGGCAAGGTTCCGGTGCTGGCATGTCCATCGAGGACTCAATGATTCTCGCCACTCTGTTAGAGCGTGCCAAATCTGCGTCTGAGGCACGCGTAGCCCTGCAAGTTTTTGACTCGGTCCGCCGAGAGCGCACTCAGAGAGTCGTTGAGTCCAGCAAAGGCACAGGCCGAATGGTAACCGGTCAGGATCCAGAGACGAGATTGAATGCGGCCAAGTTACAGGACGCGCTTCGGCATAGATGGGATTTCCTCATGTACTTTGATGTTGAAGAACACCGAGATGAGGCGTTGCGTCAGATGGAGGCTAAGCTGAAAGTATAGGCGCTAGATGAATGCAATGAACACGTCCACGATTGGAAACGTAGGTAGCTCAGGCATTGAATGTTACTTCGTGTTCCATATTGAGATGTACTTGTAGAATGCAGAGAAGTGCCGGCTGCTGTCAATTTGTATTTCTTCTGGTACAATAACAGTCGTAGTCAGGTGGCACTTCCCGTAAGATAACTCCTGTCATCAGCGTAATAATCGGTGTTTCGAAGGCTACCTTATTGATAAGAGTAGCGATACCAAAGCCGAAGTCTTAGTTTTGTGCGTTGTAGAGCGTCGGCGGAGGAGAAAGGAGTCGATTCTAAACGCGGTAGTAACAACAGCGCGCTAGACCCGATAGAACTACACAAAAGTGAGTGGTCTGGGTCTCGACTCTCGGCGGCTCCACTTTCACGTGCCGAGAACCGATATATGTAGCCGCCGTGCATGCCCTGTCTTGACGATAACAACATCCATAACAACATCGACAAATCGGACACTCGAGGAGCTGTAGCCGTTCCTTCCATCAGTCTCATCAGACTCTATAATAATGGAAGCAGCGGATGATGATCCGACAGACCGGAGTCTACCCTCGTGCGCACCACACCGGCCTTAAATCTGAGTAATGCCTTCAAAAGCATCACGACAGGCCCGAATTGTCTGGTGGACTAGTGGAAGAACGCGGGAGAGGCAGCGATCATACACTCTTTTACACATTGGTCCCATCCCCGGGAAGTAGCTGAATTACCAGTCAATCGAGGATGATGACATTTGACTTCGTGCCATTTGTCTGCGCGGTGTGGGACGCTACTGGGTGTCGAGAGCGTATCTCAGGAAGATCTCACCTAAGGATCGGACTACCAAGATGAATCAAGATGAGTGCATACCAGCTCCTTGGACATGGGATGTCTATGAAGAAGCTCGCCGTAGCCATTCATGGTTGAGGTAATCGGGAAACTTGTCCTTCTGAAGGGAATCAGCTTGTTGACGGTGGACACACACACACACACACACACACACACACACACACACACACACGCCACGCATGTATTATCGTTACTTGGCATTTCATTCATATCGCAAATTTCGCTAAAAACTAACATCCCAATGGCAAAACGCTCAAGCCCCCTGGCTGCCAATCTAGTACAATCAAGCGTGCTTGGTAAACACTGGATTAAGGAAAGTCTTGAAAAAAACGAAGGAGATATCCTTCGCCTGGAGTTCTGGAGTCCCTGCTCACACGCTCTGTCCCCTGGACATCGCCTCTTCTCCATCCCAGACATTCATGCCCGGAAGCGCTGTTAMCGCGCTCTTATTTTTGGGCAACCTCGCCTTTCAATAGGCATGAGGATTAGCACCGGGCGACATGCTGTTGTAGTCACGACCAATCGTCCAGCGAGATCTCGGTCGGCCTGCACTGCTCATGCTATCATAGGCATAGCCTGTGGTCGAAGGAGATTCCGGGCGGGAAAGCTTGGTGAAGATGGTGAGTGGGTGGAGACGACTGATCGACCAGCGTTTGCTGGATGAACGCCTCCCGCGTTTGGGAGTGTCGTAGTTGCCTTCCATCGATGATAGGGAACATGCGCTGGAAGATGTGTTGGAAGTGGCGGAACTGATGCTGATGTTTCGAAGATGTTCGATGTTMCAGTTCGAGTCCGACAAGCTTTCAAAGCTGTCGTGCTTGAGACCCATGGAGGAGATACACTCTGAGGTGAAGGATTGCGAGCAGGGACTGATGGGTTGGAGCAGGTCAACCGTCCAAGTTTTGGTCGAGTAGCTTTCGACGCTATCTGGRGTGTCGCATTCGAAGTCCAGATCCGGAGTGGATGCCCTCGAGGTGACGCTTTCCGACCGAAGTGCCGGGTGGAGTGCTGTTGGTGGCCTTGCTTGAGTGGCGGTTGGAACGAATGAGTACCGCTCGACGGGCTTCTTCGGGTAGGTGTTGTGTGTGGAAGGAGAGGAGCTGATGACCTCGCAGAATGCGAATGAAAGGGCTTGCTTGTATTCGGCAATGTCGTGCATGTTGTCTGTCTATTTCAGAAGTATGGTTCTTGTGGCTGGTCTGTCTGATGCAGGATATGATTCTCGTGTTTTGTTTGTCTGATACCGGAGAATGGCTCTCGTATTCTGTCTGTCTGGTATGGCCAAAGGCTGCTGCTTGAAAGAAAGTGAAAAAAAGGTTAAAGAAAAGAGAAGTAAACAATCCAACCGATCAACAGTCGAAAGAGGTGTATTAGGATGGGAACAATCACAAGGGAGGCATTGCCCTCTTATCTCTATACCGACCATCCCCCCAACGCCCATGACCATTCCAGGCTGAAACCTCGTCCACACCGAACGTCCCGCGCCAAACCATCGCGGCATCCCGTATATACCAAGGCAACCCCAGACAGACAGCGTCCAGACAGACATCCAACCCCAAGCCATCCGAGTTCCGACGTCTCAGAAGTCCCGTACCTCGTTGCTAATTGGTTGCTTGGGTCAGACTTACGACGTTGTATTGGGGGGACAACGACTCGTATCCTCAACGGGGATGACATCTTCGTCGCTTTCGTGTGAAATTTCACGMATAAAGGTTTCAGACACGTTTCATGGGACGTTGTGCCGAGGGAACTGGTATGTATAATAGACTTCTTGAGTCGTGAATCAGGGAGATATTCGAGTTGACTCGGGGTCTGTGGACTAGCCCTATATTATTGTAGGAGGGCAACAAGGTTCGCCATCATACTGACAGCATTTTATCAACAACACCTCTGTCAGGGTCTCCAGAAGGGCCACTCCGTTGTTTGAGGCGAATGGCGCGGTCCGGCGTCCGCTGTCTCTTTCTTGTATATCATGTTCCCGTCAACCAATTGAGGACGTTGAAGTTGAGTGGAGAGTTCATAGTACGACTCGTATAGCGCCGGCGGTGGCTCCCCCCTCCCGCCTTGTGCAAATCATGCGTTCGTCTTACATGTTAACTGCCGGGAGTTTGGTGGCGACTGGCAGCAGAAGGGGTTTTCCTACTCAGGGAGTCAGGGCTTGGTTGGAAATGATGATGATGATTGACGGTAGGAAAACCGTTGTGTTCAAAACAACAACTCTCGACGTCCCGAAAATCTCACTCACATGGCATGGTGATGATCATGATGATGGTGACGATGCGTGCGTTGCTATTTTAAACTGCTTCGACGTTGTTGGGCATTGCATTTGCAGTCTGTAGATCGATTCTAGAGCGGCGCCACCAACATAAGCCTCGTGGTTCGAATTGGTGCTAATGGAAATGTCATAATAAAGCGATTATGATATGCGTGTTCGAATAAGGCATGCGAGATGCAAGAATCCTGCTAAATCTATCGATAGACATTCTAGGCACCAATGGCCATTACATGCCTTTCTTATAGTCCCCAACTTCAACAATGAGATGTTTGGCGGTAGTAGGGTTAGGGTTTAGGTAGTAGGATGAAGCGCGACGACGGCGATGTACTGTTTTGATGTTCGCAATGCTTGTGACATTAGCCTTCATTTGAGAATCAGACGTTTCCAACACACGCTTTAGTTCTCGTCGTTGAATTTGGCGCTTTATAGGCTTCTTGTGACATATTCGCAGTTCAATTCACTCGTAGTCGGAATTGTTCTATAGTATGAACTCATCATCATGCTTTCCTACCTTAGAGAAAAGTACGGGTTCCGATAGATGATTTGGAAGCGAAGCTGAGATAGACCACAACGAACGATTAGAATCGTCAAGTGAAATCAATCGAAAGAGAGTTCAAAACAATGCCAAATGAAAAGCGTCAATCTTGGCCAACTACATACTGCCAGCAACTCAACCCCCCCATACGCATTCCCCTACTTACACCTTCCCAAACCCAGCCCTAGGCAAAACATACCCAACCGTATCCCCCGACGCACCAGCACTAGGAACACTCCTCCCCTTAAAATTCGCCAAAGCCTGATCAACACTCCCCACGCCAGCAAACGGTCCCGAACTTCCAAAAGCATTCAACACGCAACTCCTGCCCAAATACCCGCCACACAACGCATTGGAATTCGCATCCGGAGCCGTGAAAATGTACCCGTTACTCTCAATAGAAGCCGTCTCGATCGGGTTGGCGATATTTTGAAAAGCGTTGCCTTCGGCGAGAATCCGGGCTCCACTACCGATTTCAAAGGCGTGGGAGGGGTTATCGTAGAAGTAATTGTTGAGGGCGTGTAAGAGAGTGTTTCCGGAGACTTTGGGGGAGCGTCCCGAGGTGGAGTGGATGTAGTTATTTTTGAAAGTGATGAGGTCTGAGGAACCTGTGAAATATAAGGCCCAGTAGTGTTTTCCATTACAGGTTGCCGAGTAATCGCTTCGGCCGTCGAAGTCGTTGGAGGAGATTGTTACGCGGTTCGAGGGCCCGTTGCCGAGGACTACGTGTTGGCGACCGATGTGGTAGGTGGTGATGTGGTCGATCCAGACCATGTCGGCGTTGTCTAGAGCGATGGCGTCGCCTCCCCAGACATATTGGGGGTTGAGTTCTTGGATTTTGATGTTTTGGATGATGATGTTTTTGGCTCCGTTGGCGATGTAGAGGCCTTTTCCTTGGATGATGCCTTTGTCGTTTACCCCGACGAGAGTCTTTTGGGAGGCGACTCGGATGGGGTTGAGGGCTGCGTTGTCGTAGTTGACGGCGACCTTGGGGGCGTTCTTTTGGTAATTGGTGCACCCTGCATTGTCCGTCTGTCAGTACAAAATAGGGCATGGATCTTCTTCTTCACATCGAACTCACAATTGTTCGCGTTGATGGCTGTCTGGCAAGAGGCACCAGTCCCAAAGGGAGCACATCCCGTTGCACTTGTGCGGCCTTCGGATCCGATAAAGTTGAATGTACGGTCCAAGACGATGACTCGGGGAGTGCTGTCTCCCAAGTAGCTGATCAGCTCAGCATTACTCTTGGGGAAGACCTCTGCGGCGTTGCCACCTCCAGTAACGCCTTTAGCGAAGCCTTCTGCTGCACCGACAACGCGGACGGCTGTTGCGGTAGATGTAAGGAGAAGGAGGAAAGCGAAAGTCTTCATTGTTTGCGATCTGGGGGGAGGTGTGAAAAGGAATGTTATTCTGATGAGCAGGAAGTGAAGAAGTAGCGAATGCAACCTACATATATACATACACACACACCTACAACCTCTAGTAGAGATAGAAAGAGGGAACAGACGGAGAGGCTTCCAGCAGACTTACTGTAGAAACTAACGCATCAGAATCCTTCAGACACCGACCCGACCTGCACAATCAGGTTGATTTTGACTCCACCAAGACGTCTAACGAGTATAGAACTACCGAAGTCATATCCCGCACCATCTCCCACAGCGAGACAGCGAGTAAGAATCGCCGTCAACCGCACGAGCAGTGCAGTGCTAATCGAATCCACAGTGTCGGAGAGACCATCGAAAGAGTAGAAGTGTTAGCTGTGGCGTCTGCAGCTTAACCATTGAACCGTCGCTAGTATAGATCTTCCTTCCAATCCGCTCCGCTCGGTTGGCGAAGGATAGATTGTGAAGAGCTAGCTAGGGCTGTAGCGAGAGATGTGGAGCACTTTGTAGATCTTTTCTTCTCCATGAATGAACGCGTCCGTTATCAGCGGCCCATGCCTCGTCTGTCTGCATAATGGCCAGGATCCTTCTCATTCAAGTAATCTTTGGAAAATGTCCACACGCAGAACAATGAGTATACGTCTACTCACCTTCTCCAGTTATCAGTCCAGCTAGAAAGTACTGTTACCGATGCATTAAAGCAGAGTACAGTAGTAGAAGTAAAAACCAAAACCAAAACTAAACGTAGAAGAAAAGGCATCCAACATGTACAAACCTCCGCTCCCAATTCCTAAACCGTCACAGTCCATCCTCCATTCCATCTCCTCCGGATCCAAAGCAGGTAAGGTAAAGGAGGTAATTCCCTCTCCAAAAGCCGACAGACAAATCTCTCGTTWACGCGGGATGGGATGGCTCTGTGTGTGCATGGAAGAAAGAGAAGTCGGTAAATCACGGTGTTGAAGGATTGTGGATCGATCTTTGTGGGTCGTCGTGGGGGGACGGGAGGATGATCAAAGATTTTTGAGTTGAAAGGGACAAAAAAGGCAAAGGCAAAGTTTCTCCAAGCGATGGGAAAATAATAGATTATGTTCGGCGGTACCTCACCCGAAGTACCCGAAGTACGCGTTTGTCGTGAATAGGGGTTCAATCTTCACGGTCCGGGCTCCCTCACGTCACATCACATTCGAGTAGATTTTTGTTAAAAACTGCCGTTCTTTTCATCTGTGATCCTATTCAGCTGCTCGAGCATGATAACCCTACAGTGGTGGTAGTGTAGTAGAAACGCCTTCGCTTCTCAAACATGCCCGCTCGCAGAGTCATTCCTCATCCCCTCACAACTCGTCCTTCGTAGCCTTGGCCGCGTCAGCCTCTGCTTCAGCAGTGGCCTGCGCGTCTGCGACAATCTTTTCCTTTTCAACGTCGGCATCCACAGCTCCCGCGGCTGCGGGTGCGGTCTTCACATCTCCAGCATCCAACTGCCCGCTCGTCTCTGGGTCCACGCCATCCGCCCTGGTTCCGGCCTCGACGTCCTCGCCCTTTTCGACGAATCCTTCATCGTTGACTTCATTTCCGTATCTGTCGCGAAGAATTAGTCGAGGGTCGGTAAATGGAAGTAGATCTTGCAACTCACTGGTCAATCATCCTAGTCCTGGTCTCATACCGTGTTGAAAATGAGACCTTGCCCTCAAGCGCAGCGACCTGCGCCTCATCGAGAAGGTTACCATCCTCATCGCGATACTCAACCTTCTCCTCCGTGATGGCTCCACCATTTGCTCCTGGAGTTACGACCACATCCTTTTGAGGGTCATCAGCAACAGGAGGCGCGGGACCTCCAACAGCAGCTTGCCCGGTGGGAGCTGGGCCGGAGGCACTGGGTACTGCGAGCGAGTACTCCGCGTACTATAACAGATATTGTCAGCATCACCATCACTACCGATAAACAAGTTCAGGACCTACCGAATCGTAAAAGGTGTTGCAATCCCAATCCCACGTATCAAACAACTTGACCCGTGAACACTCCTTCTTCGTCCATTGCCCACCGTATGTAAGTGGAGCATACARCGCAAAGACGGCGACACTGAGACCTAAAAACACCGTCGCGGCGGTCATCCCCGCCCAGGGCTTGTCTCTCAGCGTGAAAGATCCAATCTTCATGCGAGCAAAGTTAAAGTCAAAGACCTGACAGAGAGTGAGGATGGCAAAGTACAGCGCGGGAAAGTAGTGGTGCAAGAACAGCTGGCGCTGCATGAGGTAGAAGGGGAAGTAGTGGAATGCCCATCCCAAGACAGTCATGCCGATTTCGTAGTCGAAGCGACGGAAGGTGACGTGCTGGTAGTCACCACAGCTGCGCTGCCATCTCAGCACCGCCAATCCCTTGAATGCAATGTACAGTCCAATCGCAGCGGTGCTTGCCCACCAGATGAGCGGGTTCCCGATGAGGTAGATTTGGCGATGGTCTTTGCCCCAAAAGTTGATACCTCTCTTGAGCACGGGCCACGATGGAGGGCGAGAGTCCCAGGCGTGCGATTCCACCAGACCGGCGTTAGTGGTCCACATGACTTGCTGAAGTTCCCAGAACTTCCCGAAGAAGCCCGGGTTGCGATAGTTGACCTTTTCGGCCGTATCTCCCAGCTTGGGGTGGTTGTTGGATTCCACGTACCAGATGCTGTTGGGGAGCGTACCGCCCTTGGCGCAGGTGACTTCCTGCTGCTCGAAACCCCAGTCGGGGAGCTTGACCTTGTGGGAGAAGAGGGTGCAGCCGGTCATGATGTGGACGAGCTTGAACTTGGATTGGATGGTGCGAAGTCGCTCCTTGGCCTCCTTTCCATCGGACATTTTCTTGACGATTTCCACCCGGAAGAGATCGTTGGCGTCTCCTTCGAAGCCTGCGTAGCCATACGCCGAGACCTCATTCTGCCAGTCGGCCTCGGTGACGGGTGGGCGGACATCGTGAGAGTGCACGCGGCGATCGGAATTGACGTGATAGAGACGAATGATGCTGCCATCGACAATCCACTCCGGGTCGTAGTTGTCCCATGCCAGAGGTCCCGCAACGCTCGTGTTTCCGGTGGGATCGGCAGCCCAGTCGATTGGCTGCGTCTGGTTCTCGGCGATGAAGACGTTGTTCTCGTCCTTGTGCGGGTAGAGGGTGATTTGCTGCTGCTTACTTCCTGTAGGGTACATGTGGGCGTGGGAGTGGAGGTAGCCACCCTGGGTGTTGTGATGGCGCAGGCTGATGCGCGAGCCAAAGGCCACGTCGGCGGGGACGTCTGCCATTCCCTTGGAGTTGAGGGTCGACTGGAACTCGCTGCTCATGAAACCATCGCCATCGCCGGGGTTGACCAGACAGATGAAGTGAATGGCGAACATGGCCATGTAGAAGGTGACGGGGATGATGATTAAACAGAAGATGCGCGCGAAGAGGTGCTTGAACCAGACGCGTGTGGTGACGTTCTTGGTGTCTCCGAGGAGGACCCAGAGTTGGAGGACGGTTAGAGATCCGACCCAGGCGATGGTGAAGAGACCGACCCACTTGACACTGGCCGTAGCACCCAAGGTGAGACCGGTCGCGGCCAGCCAGAACCACCAGCTCGGCTTAAAGGCGTACTTGGGGCCCAATTCATGCTGGTTGATAAAGGAGAACCAGGACAAGCTGGTCAGAGCGGTGAAGATGATCAAGGGGGAGTCCAAGAGAATGAGCCTCGACTGGGTCACGAAGCCGTTTTCAAAGGTCAAGAGGCCGGCTCCCAGGGCAGCGGTGGTGGTGCGACATCCCATGGCCTTGAGGGTGAGGTACATGGTGGGCACGGCCAAGACGCCCAACAAGGCGGGCAGCAGGCGCATGGCGACATAGGGGACCTTGGGTTCGAGGTAGTCCTTGCCAATGTCCTTAAAGTCAAAGTTGCCGTCGAAGCCAGCCAGCCAGCCGGCGAGGGTGATGAGCAATTTGGCCAAGGGAGGGTGAACATCCATGAAGAAGCGACCCTTGATGTATTTGCTAGCGAAGCCTCCAAAGTGCACCTCATCGAAGACGACGCTGGTGGGCTGGTAGATGCGAAACAGGCGGATGAACAATGCCAGGAGCGTGACTCCGCCGAGCAGTTCCCAGTCGGTGCTTCCCAGGTGGAAGATGTTGTTGTCTTTGACTCCCACTGAGGTGTATTCGGTCGTGTTGTCGGCATTGGCAGGTTTGTCGCGGCGCACGGCGGATGCGGATGTGGTGTCGCCCTTGCGCGGGGCTGCCTGGTTGTTGGCCATGTTGGCGACAATCAATGGCGACAATCAATGGCCGAGTCGATCGAGGGCGCGATGGAAGACGAGACGTGAATCGCGTGCCGGGTCGCGTCGCGAGGGATGCGGAGTGGAAGTGGAAGAAGGGTAAAGTTTCCTGGGATYGGAAGTTCTGGCGGATGATTAGAAGTCGAGGGCCATGTGAAGAAATGGCCTGTGATTGATTGAATGGATTGATTGAATGGAATTGAATGGTAGGGAAGAGGAAGGAGAGACTCGAGCGTCTCAATGGACGTCTACAAACTAGGTAGACGAAGGGAGAAGATGGGGGAAGGGAGGAGTTCTCCTGCCCCAGTTCAGCTCAGCTCGAATGGAAGACGGGATCTTTACGAAGACGTGRCTATTTGCAGATCCAATCCCGAGGACGAGAACTTCCTTGAGACCCTGACGGGACTGCCCGCCCATCAATCAATTCTCTATCTTAGCGCGGGAAACATTCAAGCTAGGTAAGGTTCAATTCCATCAATCTTCAGCTGATCCAGTCGAATTGGGTTTGGTCAGGAAAGTCGCCTGTTTCCACCATTCTTCCCCATCACATCCATCCACCACGTCTGCCAGGAACAATRGCCGCCTCCACCCAACCCGAGGAGTCGGACTTGAAATCGCGGGTGCCCGAGGGCGTCGTGATCCCTCCCGTCGCCATTCGCGCCAAAATCGAAACGGTCGCTGGCTATGTCATTCGCAGTGGCCCGCAGTTCGAGGAGGTGGTGCGCAAGAAGAATGCCGGAACCAACCAAACCACCTTCCTCGAGCCCGCCGACGCCTACGAACCCTACTACCGCTGGAGATTGGTCGAGATCAAGGCGGGACGCGGTTTCAATGAGAATGATCGCGCCATTGCCTCCAAAACCGATGTCACCTTCGCTGGTCGCGAACACAAGGCTCCCCCGAAACCCGAAGAGTTCAGGTTCAGCGCGCGAATGCCCAACATCAGTCCGCAGGATTTGGACATTGTCAAGTTGACGGCGCAATACGCGGCCAAGAATGGACGGGCGTGGGTCACACAGCTCAGCCAGCGCGAGGGCKGCAACTATCAATTCGATTTCCTCCGACAGCAGCATTCCCTCAACATGTTCTTCAACCGTCTGACGGAGCAATACGAGGATTTGTTGGAGGGCGAGACGTCCAACGGAGGAGCGGCGCAAAAGGCGCGGATGGAGGAATTGGAGCGCAATCTCCACGATCGCCTGCACATTCTGGAGCGGGCCAAGCAGCGCGCGCAATACGTCAAGTATCAGGAATCACAACGGATGGAGGTGGACGAGAAGAAGGCCAAGAAGGACATGGACTTTGCCCAGATCGACTGGCACGACTTTACCGTCATTGCGACCATCACCCACGATGAGCGCGACCAGCACACGGAAATGCCCCCGCCCAAATCCCTCAACGACATGCAGAGCTTGAGTCTGGAGGATAAGCAGAAGATGCGCATTGGTTACGACCGGCGAATTGAGGAAGCGGTGCCCGACTTCAACGATTACGAAACCGTCTTTGGTCACGCACCGCAGATGCCCGCCGCCCAGATGCCGCAGGGCTGGGGTCAACATCCCACCCCTCCACAACACCACTCTCCCTATGCCGCTCCTGCTCCCGACCTGGCGACGGAACGCGCCGCCGCACGTGCTGCAACCGCCGCTGCTGCCTCGCAACCTCCCAACGCCAAGACTCGCATTCGCAACGATCACGTCCCCCAAGCCGCCGCGGCCCGTGCTCGCGCCCAAGCCAACACGTCGATATGTCCCAACTGCAAACACGCCATTCCCAACGATGAGATGCAGGAACATTTGCGCATTGAATTGTTGGATCCACAGTGGAGAGAGCAATCCCGAAAGGATCAGCAGCGCTCCAGCACCACCAATCTCAGCACGCAGGATGTCGCGGCCAATCTGAAGAGACTGGCGAGTCAGAGGAGTGATGTCTTTGACCCGGCGACGGGTAGAGCGATTGGGGATGAGGGAGGGGGCAAGACGCGAAAGGTGGACAATACGAATGGCGGGGGAGATGTCAACGACCAGATTCGGAGGATTCACGAGAAGCATGGAAAGTGAGGCATCTACCATTATGAGACTGGTGGATTGACAAACAGGCATCGATCAAGATCAAAGGTGAGGCACTGGGGACATTCCTCGCGCCCGTCTGACGTGTGCCAGGGGACTCCATTCGGACTACTGTCCGTCGGGTGGTGTTGAAGGGAGAAAGTCGCAGGAAGTCGTCCTCGCCATTCCATTTGAGAAGCGTGGATCGCTGCGAACTCCTTCACCGCTCTCCAGGCACGGGAGATTCCAAGATGTTGCGGGAATCGCTCACCAGAGATATCATGAGCAGCAGCGCGACTTGTGACCTTGACCAGGATGGGACGTTGTATTTGACCAGGATGGGACATTGTATACAACCCTTTGTACACTAAGGTACCACCTACCACATGCCTTCCACCTCTCCCACTTTCAAATTCTCACAAAGACTCTTGATACTGACTGACCGCTTGTACCTGCCTCTAACGCCATCAAAGATAACCTCCCGGAATGCTAATCAAAAGAACAATACTAATCCTCCTCGTCAAATGTCTTTGTCACTTTCGAAGCACCTACATACACTTCAACATGGCCATGTAAACTCTCCTCTGTATCACCTCCTCCCGCAATGGATCTCCCAGACTCCAAAATGGAAGCCCACGCCTCCAAGATCCTGACCATCGCTTCCCGCATCAAGACCTTCCACGCCGCAAATCAAAAGTTCCGCATCTCGCACGGCTCCACCAACAGCACCCGCAACCAATCCTTCCGCGACAAACAAAACATCATCGACACGAGCGGTCTGACCGGCATCCTCGAAGTGAATCCCTCGAAGAAAACCATCCTCGTCGGAGCCAATGTCCCCATGGACCGTCTTGTAGAAGCCACTCTAGCCCACAATCTCATCCCGCCCGTCGTGGCCGATTTCCCCGGCATCACAGTCGGAGGAGGGTATTCCGGCACGACGGGGGAGAGTTCGAGTTACAAACACGGCTTCTTCGACCGTACCGTCACCCGCGTAGAAATGATTCTCGGGACGGGAGAAATCGTCTACCTCTCCGAGACGGAGAACCAGGATCTCTTCCGTGGTGCGGCGGGGAGTTTGGGGACTTTGGGAGTGGTGACTTTGTTGGAGATATCACTCGTGGAGGCGAAGCGGTTTGTGGAAGTTGTGTATCATCCCGTGAGGAGTATTGGGGAAGCGGTGGCCAAGTGTAAAGAGGAAACTAGTGGGGAGAAAGGGGAGAGGAATGATTATGTGGATGGGATTCTGTTCTCTCCTACTTCGGGGTTCATCATTACTGGACGACGAGTTCAGGATGCTGAGAAGGGGAGTCCTATTAGGAGATTCAGCGGGAGGAAAGATCCTTGGTTTTATATGCACGTTCAATCCCTGCTTTCCAAAACATCATCATCACCACAAAACCAAGATAATGGAGAATCAGGAGGAGTAATCAAAGAATTCTTCCCCCTACCAGAATACCTCTTCCGCTACGACCGCGGCTCCTTCTGGACAGGCCGCTCCCTCTTCACCATGACCTCCTGGCTCCCCTTCAACCCCTTCACGCGCTACCTCCTCGACGACTTCTGCAAAACCCGCATGCTCTACGCCGCCATGCACTCCCAACCCATCAACATCATGATTCTACACGACTGTGGCGTTCCTTACCCTTCAGCCGAGAATTTCATCGAGTGGGCGGGGGAATGTACGGGGATATGGCCTGTGTGGTTGTGTCCTTTGAAACAGAGTCCGAGACCTACGTTGCATCCGCATTTGAAGGATGGAGATGATGGGGAGGAGGAGGCGGGGATTTTGAATGTGGGGATTTGGGGTGCTCCGAGGGGTGGAGGGGATGTTGGGGAGTATTTGAGGGAGAATGAGGAGTTGGAGGGGAGGTTGAAGGGGATTGGGGGGTTGAAGTGGTTGTATTCTCCTCAGTGGGCTGAAGGTATGTTTTTTCCCTCTCTTCCTATCTCTCTGTTTGTGGAATTAATATGCTAACCTGTGATGATGTTTTTTCTTGTTTTAGAGGAAGAATTCTACAAACAATTCAATCGTAAATGGTACGAAGATCTCCGCACCAAATACTCCGCGACGAGATTACCGACGATTTATGATAAAGCACGTACGGACCCGGGGGAATTGCAGAGGAAATTGGATGGGATGACTTGGAGGGATGTTCGGCCTGCGTTTTTTCCTGGGTGGATGTTGCATTGTTGTCGGAAAGCTTGGGTTTCGGGGCAGTGGAGGGCTGGGAGGAAGGCGACTTGGATGGAGTGGGTTGGTAGGGGAAAGGGGGAGTAGGTACCTAGGGAGGAAGGGAGGGGAGGTGGGAGGTGGGAGGGTAAGGGGGAGTGGCGATTTATGGATGATTTGGTCTTTGTGGATTGGGAGACGGCTAGCGGATGGTAATGTTTGAGTGGTGTTGTTGTTGAAATGGCAAAGTCTAGCACTAGGAGTATCAATTACACAGAACGAACTCTGATTCGACTCAATGGAGAGTTAGGTAGTCGAAGCCCAGCTATGGCATATTCCATTATAGAAAATCCTGTCTATAGGTAGTAGCATACAAGTTAGTAGCCTAGACAACGACATAGAAACCTTTCCCTCCCTCCAATTTAGGAAGTAAAGTAAAGTAGTCTACTCCTAGTAAAAGGTGTCTCTCTCGCGTACCTTATAATTAGTTCTACTCCCCCCACCCCTCCCACCCACTCTTGATTAAAACGCCACGTCTCGATAATCCTCGACTCGTACAACGCCTGCTGCGGTCCGGAACTAGTGTATGTAGGAGGGGGAGCCAATCGTTTATTGTGGTGGTGGGTACATGAGAGGAGGAGGGGTTTTTCATTCTCTTTCTCTTATTTTTATCCTTATTTTATCGTGGTGGTGTGGGTGTAGGTGGCTGTGGAAGTGGAAGTTTTCTCTGAAGGGGCGCGTGATTCTGATCGATTGGATTGGAATGTTTCTAGGAGGGATGTTTTGTTTTGGGAGGGATGGATGGATTATGTGGGGAGAGGTGTAATCTTTTTTTTTTTTTTACTTTTCCATGGGTGAGTGAGCTTGAATTTGAGCTTGGGGGATAGGTATGTAGGTAGGTAGGTGGATAGGTGGGTTTGTATTTCTATCAAGTCGAAGGAATGTTGTTTTGCAACTCTCGACGATGGAATAATGAGCATTTTCATGTCGATACTTTGTTGTGTTGATTAGACAACTAGTCGATGGTTGAATTTCCATCTCCCTGTCTCCAAATAATCATGCATGCTCAGTCTTCCTACGACGCTCTACATCTCTTCCTCTCTCTCTCGTCTACAATGCAACCAACCCCCTCGAAGCAGAAATCCAATCCAATCCAAGACTCCAGAGATATCTAGATCTACCATCAACTGTCGCTCTGTCGGGTCGTCTGGTGATGAGTCTCCGAGACTCTCAACGACGAATCGCAAGAAATGTCCGTCTTGGTAGAAACATGGCCGCTTCCTTCTTCATTGTCCGTGGGTAAACCGGGTGGAAACATCAATTTCGTCTCGGGAGCTCGACGCGCGAAAACGACATCGCGAATCGATGAGAGGATGAGGTGGAATGTGTCCTAGAGTCGAGCATTAGATGCATTTTATTGGTGAGAGGGATTGGACGGTGAGATAACAGCAGTAGTCGACTGGATAAATAGTAGAGAGGACTACGACTTGCCATGCTTGAGTTATTGCTGCTTTCATCAAAAGAATCGCGTCGTCTCGTATTAATCATCGCTCGTTTGTGTCGTGAATAGTAGTAAATGCTAGAATATGTCTTCCCCTCTCCAACCACATCTGAGAGTGGAGCGCCGGCTTCATCTTATATAGATCCCTCGCCTTGCATGCCTTTGCCATCATCTAGCGCTCATGAGGCGCGTGATTGTGGGGATCGGGGAATGTTATACTCCATGGAGTAAGTGAGCACGCGACACTKCATCGTATCGTCTTCGGGGTCCGAATCGCATCCTTCCGGTCTGGAATTTCAGAAAATGAAAATAATCAATCCTTAAGATCCTCACAGGGATATCGTATCATTCCCCTTGAGCTGGTCAAGGTTGTTCTACTTCATTTGGACTTCTTGGCGTCCTTTCCCTCGGTCTTGGGGTACTTGATCGTCAAGCAGTAAATGTCAAGATAATCGCAAATGGAGACGATGACGTCCAAAATGAAGCTTCCATGAACGCCGATGGCGAGTCCGAGACAGGTGAACATGAATGCGACTTGATAGACCTCATCTCCGAGCGCGCTGGGCCAGCCAAATCCGAGCTTGTTCTGCAGGACGGGTCCAAGAGAATCAAGCACTCCATACACAAGAGGCAGAGGTAGAATGTTGTGGTAGGGGAATCTGGACTTGGTGAGATGTGCCGTAATCATCAGTCCCACAGAGTAGGCGTTGATCAGTCCGATGTAGAGAATGAAGGGGACCAGATGGTTGTGGAGGATGTTGGGCTGCAGAGCGAGGTATGAGATGATGAGCACCCATGAGCCAGCAAATGGAAGGAGGCCAAGGAGAGCTTTCCTGGCTCGCTGGCCACGCTGCCGACGTACTTCCATGACATTCCGAGCGCTGTAGCTTGTTAGTGGGAGAGTCATGTATTGTGAAGGATCCATTTACCTCTCAACAACGTTGCCAATCAAGATGATACCACCTTGCCACATGTAAAAGTCACCAAAGTCCATCTTGTAGAGAACTTCTGGCAGGAACTTGTAGTGCGGTACGCCGAGAGCGGCGAGCGCAGGCTGCTGCCAATAGCTTCCTCCAGTATAGGCAGTGAAGGCGTATACTCCGCATAGGATCAGAATGCCCTCGACCGGACCCGACACCAGGCCAAGTGTGAGCGTCTTGGTGTGGTATTCATCCCAGGTTTGTACGTAAAACGTCAATAGACCTTTACACAATCAGCATCCATTACGGCGAGATGAGAAGGAGGGAACATACTTCCAAAAGCCACCGCGACTGTTCGCCAACCCTGACCAAATCGCATGGCAGCTGCAAATACCAATACCTCCAGACTCGTGTTGAGAGCGTCGACACCATGATCAAACAATTCTCCCAATGGCCCACTCTGCCCTGTTCGTCGAGCTTGTGATCCGTCGATGGCGTCGAAGGTCTGGTAGAGGAAAAGACCARTCGCCCAGCTTGCGTACACCCATCCTGGGCATTCCTGAGACAAGTCCGGAGTGTAATACAGCAGAGTGAAGACGTTTGCAATGACAAACTGAAGTGATCAAGTCAGCAATTGCCAACGTTCACATGTAATTTCATCTCAAGATGGACCTACACCAAATCCCGAGAGGGTGATGGCATTCGGTGCCATGGACAGGGGGAACAGCTCAATGACCTGGCTCCACCAGTATGGTTTCAAGACATATTTGGACACCAGACTCTTGTCGACGGCTAGATTGGTGTTCAATGTCAGTCGCGTTATCCATCCTTCAGGCGCGTCGCGTTGCGATTTCCGTCACTTACAGCTGTACTTGTACTCCTTGAGCTTGGGCAGCTGTTCTTGCCGGATGTAGCCCATCTTTGCCGTGATCCACGCGTGGTGAAATATGCGGAGGCGTGTTGGGCTTAGTGTTTGAAGGAGGTTGTTAGATTTTTGGGGATTGGTATTGGCTTGTCAGAGCAAGATTTCTAAAGCCCGCGACATTCCAAAATGACGTAGCCTTCTCCTGACCGAAACAGCTTCCAAGGAGGACTCGATCACGGACGACTCCAGAGGTTGTGGGAGGGATTGATATACTTCACTGCTCCTTCACATGTCATGCAGAGGACTTGGCAATCAGTTGGGGATGCCGTCGTTGCTTTTCCCTCATGCATTCATTCATTATTCGCCAAGTTGCATAAATTTAGAGTTTATGCTCACACCTGGATAGCCCCACATCTAGTCGCTGAGGCATTCAAGAATCATCAATCCCTCGCCTATTACAACATCTGCACCGACTCATGAATTTCTCCATCTTTGTGAAAGTGCTGAACGCCCTAACAAAGCGCGCAAATCGACCACTCTCAAGATTCGAAATCCTCTGAACATATTGTGTGTTTGTTGGATCGACCTGGAGAAGAATGCCCCCGAGACTTGCACATAAGAAGACGCGATCGGCAAGTAACCTTATCCTCTGCCCAACCAAAATATCCTGCAGTACTGACCGCCTCCAACAGGGATGCAAACGATGCAAGGCTCGCAAAGTGAAGTGCGATGAAGTCAAGCCACATTGTACAGCTTGCACTCGCCACGGAGTGAGCTGTGAATATGCAGATTCCCTGCAGGGAGACTATCGAAGTCCATCTCACGATGTAGGATCGAATCACATTTCCGAGCATGAAATGGAATTGCGCTTGTTGCATGAGTGGATGGCATACACGTCCGAGACTCTTTCAACGACCGTCGACTTCTGGAAGATACGAGCACCGCTGCTAGCACTGCAGAATCGCTTCGTGTTCGAAGCGCTCTTGGCTCTTGCTGCCCTCCACGGGTCACGAAAAGAAGCAAAGGCGTGGTCGGGTCTGCATGGCCGTGAAGTAGCTGTATCGTCAAACAGCGTTGCCACAAACGAGCAAGGGTCCGAAGCTACCACGCCGAACGAGTGGAAAAAGTGGAAGGCATTCGGGGGAGAAAGTCTTCCTACTGGTTCTGCTAGTGTCCTCAACGCCACCCCAGAAGCTCGCCGGGGGATGCTGGAAGTATCAAGAAAGTACTTTTCCCGTGCCCTTGAGGGCCAGCAGAAGGCGGTCGCTTCCATCAGCTCGCAGACCATCCAATCGAGCTAGTAGGTTGATACCCAGATGGCCTAGAATATCTCATGCTGACCTCTCATCTTCTCCCAGCCTCTGCTCTATGCTGGTCAACTACTACTCTTTGTTCACTTTGAGCGACGGTGATGATGACGGCAGTGGTGTGCCAGTTGGCCTCATGAACTGGATCCGAGTATCGCGCGGTGTACGCCACATCATAAATCAGATGACACAGTTATCTGCAGGATCGCTTCAAGGTGACCACAACATATATTGTATTGTGACAAGTTGCATGCTAATCATCCCTTCCAGCGGAGTCAATGCATGCGGAACCCGATCTCTCTGACACGGACGAGTTATTCCACCCCGTCCACATGGAACCATTCAAGTACCTGCTGTCGAATGTCGAAGGAGATGAAGTCGCAGAGGAAGATCGCACCGCATACGAGCATACATTGAGCTACGTCGGATTGATCTACAAAGGGATCGTGCAGAATCTGGACTCCCCGCTGGCCACAGGTCGTCGATGCAATGCAATGCCAGCGAGCGTACCAATGCGCTTCCTGGATCTCGTCGAGGCCAATCAACCTCGRGCAATGGCCATCATGGCGCATGTCTTCGCATCCATGCAACTTGTCCAGGAGAGTTACCCGTGGTTCAAGGGTATTGCCGAGCATCAGATCCCGCTCATCTGTAGGTCATTGCCGCGGCAGTGGACCGAGTTTGTTCAGTGGCCTCTACAGATCATCCAAGGTGGTGGCGAGAATGGATCCGGGCATGTCGTCCATGCTGAGAATGATGGCGTATGAGATCAGGTGAAGATGTATGCATGTACAGGAAACTTGGCCAAGGCCATAACACCACAAACAGCACGCTGGCTTTCTCTCGGGCCGCAGATCTGGCCCATATCACAGCGAGAGCAGGACGCTTGTTGTAGTATACTTGGAATCGAGCCCGCAGATGGAACTAGCCCCGACCATCATCGAGATGGCTATTCCACTGGTCCTCCCAGGGACATTCGCGGAAATCGCACCGGGCGCAGACGATGTTCTCATACCGGCTGCAAGAACTCGCGCAGACAGATCTGTGGATGCTGCTACGTCGAGAGAAACGGCATGGTCGGGGTTACTCGACAGAAGCGCAGATGATGAAAGCGCAAGCCGCGAAGTAGCTGAGCGACACGACAGATGTGTTCGATGATCAGAGATCACATTGACTGTAGTGGGAAAATTGGCGCTCCATTACGTGGTAATCCCGCCCCAGAAGTCAGTCACTGAGCTCTCAAATGTGAGTATTTCGATCCCAAGTGATTCAGGAGGCGCCCTGATAAGAACCCAAAGCACGCTCTCTCGTCATTCCCGCAGCCTTCGCCGTGTTTCAACCAAGATGAAGTTTTCGAGTCTTTGTTGCGAATACAGGGATCTTCAATGTGTACTCCTTAGATGGGCGTGTTGCCTGTCATTCATCGGCTATGGGGTGGCGGACTCGTATCGACTGGATCTGTGATGCATGTTCACTGAGCTGGCAGTGTTGAGCCTCTATAGCAAGAAGATGATGCTCACGCCGACTGCTGCTTACCTTAGGTAGTGCTTAATAAACTTCTTCTGGCCCTTGGATTTTGGCTTTGCCCTCTGGTAACCTCACTTCTTCTGATGAGGCCGCTTCGGTCCTCTGTTCACAAAACATCGCTCGAATTGGAGAGCAACCTGAGAAACTAGGACCCGAACCATATCGAAACTGATGTCCGGCTTGGATTGTGAAGGCTTCTGCTATTGGCAACCACCAAGACACTGCGTGCCATGTCAACATAGCACGACCTGTAATCCCAGACGGAACTCGTGATCGAGGTAACAATGATCGTTTCCAGTTTTTCCTAACTAGCTTAGACTTAATCACCAACGCTCAGTAATGCCTAGACAATGCTTCGCTTGCCCTGTACTTGGTCACTCCTCCCTCCAAAAACGCCGTGCGCTCACAGTTGAGCTTGTCGTATTCTTCCAAAAAAGGACAGTGATCAACCGATTGGGCTCCATGGCAGAGGCATCATGATGCGGCTCTTCATCGACTGAATGAGTGGGACCGTCTTGTGAACCTGCGAAAGAGATGTGTGAGCTAGCAAGATTATACCGAGTGGAGAGTGTTGCGTACCGTCTCGCCCCAGCCTGTTATGCTCCAGCTCTGTTCTCTCCTAGATCGGCGTTCCTCGAGGTCAGGGAACTGCCACAGGTGGTGAACCTCGTTAAGCGCTCCTATCTGCGTGAACCATGCTGTTACATTGTTAGTGAATGCATTTTCCCTGCAGACGCTGTTAATTGTCCCAACATACCTCCAACACCCTCCATGACCTCCCTCCTCGCAGCCAAGCCCTTCTGCCAATGTGTCTCCCACTCAAGCAGATTGCCTGGGTGCAGGGTGTATGTTMGCAGCTCGAAGACACCTCCCAGCTGACGTGGAGGCGATGTAGGCCAGAAACGGAACTCCTGCATAAGTGAGACGCTCTTAGACTTGATCATCTTCTTCAGTCTCCGGTCGAACTCGGCAAACTCCGGGTGGTTCTGGATTCTGTGCAGCGATTCGTGGTACCCAGAGTAGCGTTGGTACTCCCAAATGTGGACTTTCTCTGGAGTCAGTCTGCCGTCGCCATTGTGTTTCGTGGCACCGCCAACATACCGAACGTGTCGCAGTCTCCGACTTCTGTCCTCCAGCTGCCGACCAAATGTACCTTGTTGTCCGGGTCGCTCGCCATGCGAGGGTACCAGCTGCCCACCAGCTCAACGTATTCGTCCACCTTGCTCGGCTTGACCTCGTGCATCACAATGCTGTGGACGTACTTGCCACGGGCAAGGACCTGCGAGAAGCTGCGTTCGATCTCGCGGTCCATTTCACGCCCCTCCTCGGTGCCATGAATCAAGGTGCTGAGGAGACCACCGCTTTTCTTTTTATCGGTCTCTTGTGCGCGGGCTTCTTGTCCTACATTTTGACTGAGTGAGCCAAGGCCCTGAGACACGACATCAGGGGTATCAATGGCCATGGGAGGGATGGAAGGGGAAGGGGAAGAAGATGACTTAGCGGCAGTGGCAGAACCGGACGCAGACTGACTCTCTTTCTCTTTTTTGGCGCGGTGGTGCTCGGCCAGGTTGGCGCGGAAACTCTTCTGTTTGGCGTCGAAGGTGGCCGACTGGTCGGGCGCAATGTCGGAGAGCGCAGGCGCCTTCGTGGTCGTCTTGTGGTCTTTGTCCCATTGCGTGGCGGAGCGGGAGAAGGGGCGAAGAGTGGAAGATGTGGGAGCGGCGAKGTTGCTGCTGCTGCTGCTCAGGCGCAGAAGCAAGCGGCGCGAGTACATGTTGATGGGCTGATGTAAATACCAGCTCGGAGCTCGTATACAATGCTTGTGGAATGGATACCGTATGGGAGAATGGTGTGTGTGATTGCTTGCGGCCTCGCGGTCACGTCGGGTGTGAAGGGTGGTGATCCGAATGGTGATGAGTGGTCCAGCTATTCGTCTGTACCTCTTCGCGTACTTTCTGCTTAGTCTGTCTGCGTCTCTGCTGCCCTCTGCCCTGCTGCCGTACGGTTGTTTTGGGCAAGAACCCTTGTCACATGGGGCAGAGCTACAGCTTCTTGGGGGAGGTAGCCGAGATATACCCCACATTTCACGCCGCCGCCCAATCACGTACGGATCTAGTAGCGGAGAACCCTGTATAGCAGCACGGCGAGCTCATGCGAGTAGAACGTGTTCACATGTTCTCAAGCAGAGAGCTTGTTGCACCCGAGTGCTGTTTGGTGAGTTAAGCGCGCCTGTCGGAAGTTTCCCGAAATGGCAAGGTAAGGTATAGAGTGTTGCGAACGCTTATTAGTATCAACACGATGCTCGCTATATCGCCAAGGTATGCTCAAAACATCTACTTCCAATCCGCAGCAACCCACTTCTTCACAGCTTTCATGAACTTGAAGAAGCCGACGTTGAACTCCTCATGCCCGTACTTCTTGTCCACCACTCTCTCCGGAAAAGCAATACCTGCTCCAAACAAGCCTGGCAATTGCGCGAGATCCCCAATCTTGCCGCAGTCGCTCTCCTGGACGTGGTGGAAGACTCCTCTATCATGATCGAAACGTGGCGTGATGGGTTTGCCCTTGCTAGACTTCAACTCTGGGAGCGGGTTGCGTTCGTAGCCAATGGCTTGTATCACGTATGTAGTCCCCGGGAGATGTTTGGCGTACACCTCCTTTTCAGTACCTTTCTCGTAAGCAATCTTCTCAATGCAGTTGGCGACGGAGCTGTTGGGGAATGTGTCGGGTTCCAAGTTCTCGCGAGCCCACACGGAGGCTGCTCCCTTCAAACCAGTATTGTCGCGGGCGATGAAGCCATCCTCGTACTCGGCATATCGAAGTGGATGTCTAGTAAACCACTTGATCTTGAGATCCGGTTTGGCAGAGAGTGCAAGATGCGAGAGGTTCATGAGGACGAGAATAGCAGAGTGCGAGGCACCAATAACTGCCACCGTCGTGGGACCGAGCGGAGAGAAGATCTTGGAAAGATGCGTAGGTGACAGGGCGTCGTCAAGATTGATGTGTTCAACGTCGAAATCGGTCGGAAGGGGTGGATCGCTAGGTGTTGAGCCAGTGCAAAGGATCAATCTTTTCGCTTGCACGCTGGTGATGTCGTTAGATGAAGGCTTGCTACTTGCAACGTTCACCGTCCACTGCAATGCTTCTTCGTCGAGGACGGCCTCGCTCACCCGCCCTTGATGTGCGGTAACRCCAGGGGCCCTTTTCAGTCCATGAGTGAGCATCAAGCACATATCTGCTGCATGACTAAGATGGCAGCCCTTTTCCTGGTCGAGTTTTCGCAAGTCCTGTAGTTTGTCCTGCTGGCCATCGATTGGCACACCGTYACTGGCGCTTGGTTCCTCCCATCGGTCACGCGAAGGAATTCCACTGACTATCTTCCGAAAAGGTGCAACAGCGGTCGCAAAGTCAATGAAAAGCTTTACTTTGGTGTTCGACGGCACCTCGCGGTAGTATTGGTTGACTCGACCGCCGTTGAAGGAATCGTCAACCCATAAGATCTTGTCGAGACGGTTCTCCAGCAAGTTTCCGACAGCAGTAATGCCCGCCGGACCAGCGCCCACAACAACAGCCTCGTACGTTTCATGCGGCTCAGACATGGTCGATGCTGCTCGGGAATGGGTGGTCTTAATGATGAATTTCTTAGTCAAAGGTTGCGGCGAGGATGGTACAGTCGAAGGAGACTTTCTCCCAATAATATCTCGGAAAGATCTGTGTTCGCCATGGCGATGGGCCGCGAATGCAGTAGATAAAGCTCTCGCACCAAACGGGGAGCCTACGTAGACTCTTCCCATCTTAGGTGTGGGCCTACAGCACCTGCTGGCACCCCACGCAACGCCATGCTGCAGACGCGATAGACTCTGCATTGCCCTTTTTGTTGGGACTTGTGCAGAGAGAGACATGTGTCAAGATACCCGCTTCGCAAAAACTGGCCCGGGACGTGCTTCAACGACGAAGCCTCTTTTCCACTAGTAGACTAGGAGATGGACCGAGAGCGGGCTCTTGATACGCGGATGGGCGTCGTAGCCCACACACGGCTATCTCTCGTGTAGAGGCCGAGTGATGCACAAGCAGTGCCGCGTGAGGTTGATGTGGGCTATCGGTGCGACGATCCGAGAAGTTTGCTGAGATGGCTGCCGATCGTCCTCGTCTGTCCTGGGAAGAGGATATTTCTTTTTTCAACTTCCCATCGACGAAAATGCTGAATGGTCCAGGGAGAAAGTGCAATCGCAGGATGTTTTCCAGAGTGGCGTTCAAAGAAAGCTGAAGAAAGAGAAGTCCGAGTCCGAAGTGGCAATCTACCAAGTCTTGGCAGAGAAAGGTTCTCTAGATTCACCCTCTTGGAATAATGTCCTCAGTGCAATGTCCTCAGTGCTTGCGCCTGGAATCATACGTTTGTGCGGATGAGATGAAGGGAAGAGTCACGAAATTGCATTCTATGGCGGAGTTCTGAAGGCGTTGCAATTGAAGATGGGTAGTCTCCAGATCGCGTCATCGAGCACGACATTTTTTTCAAGCAAACATCTGATTGTAGCAGCGCCTCTTGCTCCAGGGCTGTGCGAGCGGACATTGCTGCTCGAATATCTCAACGCGCCAGAAAGCTGGCAGTCAGCATGAAAAAAGCCATCTGTCGACATCAAAACCATCGTCTTCCTTCCAGCTTCGCCTTCCTTCGACTACTTTCCATCTCCTCCCTAGGTCCCTGAAAGTCCAAGCAAACATTTCCCAGCGCACTCTGACCAATGTGAAGGTCAACGTCAAAGACACCTCCCCAGTCGCCAATGCAAAAGGAAGCTCGCACATGCACGCCGCCCTTTCTCTTCTTGGCCTTTTCGCTCAAGAACGGCCCGATGAAATTGGTGATTCTCCAAGCGAGAGCATCGGGGGCATATTTCGTGACAAGCTCCTTTTCCCAACCTTCTGGCTCTTCATCGTTGATGCAGACCAGCGCAAGTGACTCCGAAGATCGTTGATTGTACCAGTATTGTATGACCTCAGCATCGTTTGACTGTCGACCCTCGAATGCCGTGGTCAACCAAAGGCTAAGGATGAGAGAGTCTAGGTTGTGGAAATGCTTCAAGGCCGAGAAGAGCGGCGTGGTAATTGGTGTGGGGTCAAACAGTAGAGCGGAGCCTTTATATCCACAGAACTTCAGCTCAGTGATGGTATCTGCGTGGAAGGAGGCCAGTGTGTGGAGCATGGGCGCCGTACCACTCCAGCCGAATTGCGGCTCAAACACGAAATTGTGAGGAGGGGGCTGCGGCGTCTTGACCCCCAGCTCAAACACAGCACGTCTGTCTTCTTCTTCCAGGTCGTCCACGTCTTCGTTCTCGACAGCATGCCGGGCGTCCTCGCCGCCAGCACCCCAAGTATTGCCAACGGTACTGCACACCCCAATCATCACAATCTTCTTCAGTGGACAGGCGTGCATAGCGCGAACGATTTCTCGTCTCTCGTCTCTCGGGAGGCCACCTTCGATCTTGATGCTCTCACATCTGGTCATCTTGGCCGCGAACTCGCTTATGAACCGCAACCGGCGTTTCCTGGCAGCTGCGAATGWCAACAATCTGCGTAAAGACTCGATTGAGCGTCACTCACCAATGTCTTTGCAGTGCAGAGCCTCGCTGCTCATTTCGCCAGTACCGCTGTATAGAGCGTCGACTCGCAGGTCCAACAACGTTCGTCCGAGATTCTCCACCACGGCTTGCACTCGCGTCGATACTTCTGCAGGAGGAGATACATGCGAGAAGAAATGATCCACAGGCCACGCCAAGCAAACGATACCAGGGTGCGCTTCGAGGAACTCCAGACCTGCCAGATCTTTGACCGCAGCGCCGGGAGTATTGGAGTCGTTCGGATCAGAGTTAGCAAAATTCGAACTTGAGCAATCTAACAGGTACAGTCCTCCTGGCATCCTAGTGTCGGATACAACACAGTTCCTCCACTGGAAGCTGCGAAGATGCGGAAAGCGGCAGCTGAACAGATCTTGATAAATCTTCGGCCAGGACCGAAGAGCTGTAGAGTCTACCGGACCGAATCTTGTAGGAGCACAGTAGACCCAGTCAAGATTTAAATGTGTAAGTGTTTCAGCAGTGCTTCTAAGCATTGAAATCGCTGCATCGGAGGATGGGATTCGTTCACGCTGCACGACTGGCAACCTAGATTCTTCAAGCGCAAGTGTGGCCGGATCGGGATCGAGCCAGTCGCCTCTATACGCCTGCATCGCACGGTTCCCGAATGTCATCTGCCCAAGACGCAAGACTTCTGGGGGTAATTCCTGCATATGAAAATGAGACTACTCGTGATTTATCAGTCTCAAGGGATGTCAAAGGCTCACCTGGTCCTCGGCGAGATTTTCATAAATACGCTGGTCATACTGGTGCGCAGTCTCATACATAATCTCAAGCGGAGAATCCTCGTATTCATCTGCAGATGGATCGAAGGAATTGAGTGTTCGCTCCTGTACAACAACGGCGAATTAGCCAATCTGACAGATTAGTGTAGCCTGCAGCAATGGAGCATGAACAAAATGTAAAGCCTCGTCGGCTGCTCTCGTGGTTGTTCGCTCACAGCGATTGTTGTCCTCGAAGGCTTTGCGGTACTCTCAACTGGCGGAGTTGMTTGTCGACTTGCCGAGAGACCTACTGAGAGGGCCGCTCTTGTACGAGGATGCTCATCGCGACAAGTCCGAAAGTACACGGCTCACCAGGCAGAATTATAGCTCGTACGAAGGTACGTATAACTTACCGACAGCCATGTAGCATGGTCCAAAGCAGCTCGAGACTCAACATCGACGTCTTGAACCGTGGTTTCGTACATGCCACCCAGACCATCCTGAAGGCGTTGAAGTCTGCCACCTCTCGAATACACCACGCCTTGCGGTAGAACATGGGAGCTTGCAGATCTCATGGGCAAGCGTCTAATACGTACCGACTCCAGACCAAGGAAGCTCAACTGGGGTGGTAATCCATAAGGGTTGCCATCGTCTAGGTTGATATTTAGACCCGCAGAGATTCTGCAGTTCTCCAGCCATAGCTTGCGCACCGGTATTACACCATCTACCTTTTGCCGGCGAACGTCGAAGAAGCTGCGGATAAGAGCATCTGTCAAGGTAGCATGTCCTAGAATTATGCGCAGAGTATGGACTTGGGTCATGTTTCTAGCTGCCAGCTGTACGAGTTTGATGGTTCGAGGGTCGGTAGACAGAGTTTGGCTGTTGAAAGGATTGCCTGGAAGCTCCCCGAATATTGCCGGAGGTGAAAGATGACATCTGTGTGTTAGGGTACGAACACAAGACGCCAACCAAGGATTTCGCACGAAGAGTAGCAGCTTCTGGATGATTCGGGTGTCGTCGTGCTCATCAAATTCGTCCCCATCGTGGTAAGTTCGACAATCCGTCAACTCCACATCACTCCATATTCGGGGCGTTGCAACCAGATAACCCCATCGGGAGACCACATTGAGTGAGGTTAGATCGCTTTGCTCCAATCGCTCGATCACATCTTGAAGAAGTTCTTCCGGCAGCTCCGATAGCACATGGCCTTCTGCCCGCATCTTGCGGCGGGGACGGGATGAATGAGCTGCAGGATGTTTTTTGCGTCCGTTGACTCTTTGAATGGGAATTTGATGCGCCAGTGACACTTGAGAGTCCGTGGAGTTGTGGTTTAGGTATAGAGACAGGTGCATTACTGATGGTGATGTTTTACCAGACAGCGTGATGTTGGTTCGTGGATCGCAAAAATGCGCTAGCGACAGCTCCGCATGTCGCTCCTCCGTGACGATGCCACAGTCCCTAGCAGATGTAACTACGGCAGTGTAAAGCTAGGTCTTGGAGCAGCTGATGTAGCCCAGGCAGTTGTATCCTGATGAGTAGTAGGGTAGCAGGCAGGCCAAAAAATGGTATATGTAATGATCCCACAGACGTTCCAAAGCGAATGACTCAAATCAGCACCGCTTGAAGAATGACATGGCCTACATGGTGTCAGACGTTTTGCCGAGTTGTACCATATTCTATAACGTTGTGCTCGATTGGTTGTTGAGGAGCACTTTAACAATGTCGCTACGCTACGCGACCAATATTCGTGATGGTGGGCGATTGGAAGGAGTCGAGGACCATTGGAAGACAGGAAGAGTCCTCCGCAAAACAGCATGGCGTTTTTAGTGTCGATCAGTTGTTCCCCTGATTCTTGGTGAAACCCGATTTCCGAGGCACCCTGGGACGGAAGAGATTGCCACGCGACGGACGTGTTGCTAACACACTAATGTCTCACACAAGTACGGTGAAATCCATGTGTCCACTATAGACGGGCGGACGGTAAGAGAGATGCAAAAAAACACCCGTTTTCCACTGCGGAGGACTCGACCACAAATCCGAGATCTTGGGTGCATATTCTAAGAAGAAGGTTCGTTCGTTCGACGCTGAGGCCAGCCTGCGGCCTGTGGATCCTTCCCTCGTCCCGGCCTCCTATGCAACCATTTATTCGAAGGCCCCAAAATTATTCCAAGATCCAACAGCAGCTGGCCCAGGTTCTTGTAGCAGGAGACGTCGACACCGTGGAGCAGGATTCCTCTCGAGAAACGGTCACACTGCTCGCTCGCGGGTGTACTGCAGGGCGCGTGTTTCTGCTCCCGTCCCCTTGGCAATTGGTGCTCCCTACGAACCTCTGCTCGCTCCGCGCCCACGCCCGGCCGACCCATTCCTCTCCAACCTCCCTCCCCGCCGACCACGGGAAGAGGCGCCAACGCGCACGCCGACGCGATCTGGCTTGCATGATTTGACGGAGATTTTGCGCCGCCACGCCAGAGCCTGTCGTTGCGCCGCGCTGAAGCAGTACAATCACACCATTCACGGATCCTTGACCTCAGCACTGCGAGACGAGGCGGAACAACATCTCGGCCATGTCCTTTCTCTTCAAGTCGTCGAAGAAGGGCACGCCAGGCCCCAATCCCGCGGTGCCTCAGAATCTACCGCAGCCGGGCAGAGACATGCGTTTGGCGGATGGAAGAGAGAGTATGATACCAGTGCCGCCCAATGGCTCAAAGCCAAGCTCGCCCACGCCGGGTCAGAGTATCAACAGCAGCATCAACTCAATCACCAGTCTCGAACATGCCCAGCCAATGTCGCGACCTGGCGATGACCGCATCGCGCTCGCACGCGACGACAGCGCGCGACCTCTTAGCCCGGAACAAAAGGCGCTGCGTGAAGGCAGCCGGGACACGAGTCGTGAAGTTGTATGTCCTCCCTCCGATGCGATGGAAAGCAATGAACTGACTAGCACCGCGTACAGCAGCAGAGAGCGCCCATGCATACACAGGGTCGACCCTCCGCCGACAGCTCGCCATATCCATGGTCGCAGCGTCGTCTGAACTTTACGGTTACGCACACAAATCCCTTTCCGCGATATGGCGCCGCAGTCAACGGGAGCGCCAGCAAAGACGGCTCGGTCTATCTGATGGGTGGTCTGATCAATGGTAGTACCGTGAAGGGAGATCTTTGGATGGTAGAGGCTGGCGTCGGCAATATGAGCTGCTTTCCCGTCGCGACTACAAGCGAAGGACCGGGTCCGAGAGTAGGACACGCCAGTCTGCTCGTGGGCAACGCCTTCATCGTGTTTGGAGGAGACACAAAGATGGATGAAGGTGACATGCTGGACGACACACTGTACCTCCTCAATACTTGTAGGTTGCCTTGCGGGCTACGTGAGCATACATTACAAGCACTAACAAAAGTACTCAGCCACAAAACAATGGTCAAGAGCATTGCCGGCAGGCCCACGACCACCTGGAAGATATGGCCACACCCTGAACATCCTGGGCAGCAAGATCTACATTTTCGGAGGCCAGGTGGAGGGCTACTTCTTCAATGACCTTGTGGCGTTTGATCTGAATGCATTGCAGCAGGCCACCAACCGCTGGGAAATCCTCAWTCAAAACACCATCGATGGAGGACCACCGCATGGCCAGATCCCGCCTGCTCGCACAAACCACACCATGATCACTTACGGAGATAGATTATACCTTTTCGGTGGCACGGATGGTGTACACTGGTTCAATGACGTCTGGTCGTACTCACCGCAGTCCAATTCCTGGACGCAACTCGAATGCATTGGTTATATCCCATCTCCGCGCGAGGGCCACGCTGCGGCACTCGTGGGAGATGTGATGTATGTCTTTGGTGGTCGCACAGAGGRGGGCAATGATCTTGGAGACCTTGCCGCTTTCCGCATTTCATCGCGAAGGTGGTATACATTCCAGAACATGGGTCCCAGTCCAAGCCCGCGATCTGGTCATAGCATGACCACTGTCGGCAAGCAAATCGTCGTCCTTGCGGGTGAGCCAAGCAGTGCGCCGAGAGATCCTGTCGAGCTTGGCATGGCCTATTTCCTGGACACGAGTAAGATTCGATATCCACCAGACTCTGCCACTACGACTCCGACCAACGAGCGCGTCCAGCCCCTCCGACGTCCCAGCGGTGATCGTTCGACTCTACCCATCGGAGCAAACCGCGGCCCGGTCGTCAAAGAGATTACAGATCGCGTGGAGGCACCCAGCGGCGAAAGGATCCGATCTCCGGACAGCGGTTCGCGCTTGCCGAGGGCGCAAGCGCAGCTGCCAGCACCGGTGGGGCCGCCGCCGCAGGCGCCAGTGCAGCCTCGACAGAGCAGCATCACGCTGGCTTCAAGACAACCCACGCGAGCTGCAGACCGAGCCTTGAGCCCCGAGAACGAGCGCCCTCGACGGTTTGATGCAACAAATGCACCGGCATCAGAGGGCGCCCGCTCTTCGCCTGTCGCAAAGGTCGGGACCTATCAAAGATCCTCATCGTACGACGCAGAGTCAGGTTACTATGGCAGCGAGCAGCAAACAGACCAGCAGATGCGTCAAAAGCCGGAGACGTACCAACCGACTCAGGATCAGACGAACGAGAGCGGCCCGAGAAGTGCATCCAGTGCATCGCGTGCGCGAGGCGTTGAACCCGGCTCCAGAAGCGGCTCAAGCGCCTCCCGAGTACACGGACTTCGAACAGATCTCGCAAACTTTGATGAGACACCAAGGCAGTCTGTCGACCAGTCAGATTCAGCCTCCAGGTTTGGAAAGATTTCCGAGGAACACGAGCGGCCACAGGACTCTGGCCTTGGCTCTTCGCCCGCACTTACACATCAAAACGACAGTATGGCCAGGGAGTTGGAACAAACCAAGCAGCGGAATGCCTGGTATGCCTCGGAGCTGGCGCTCGCACGAAAGTCCGGGTACCAATCTCGCTCGGCCGAGTCACCTGTGTTTGATGAGCGTGCCACCGAAGGTTTTAGTGATGCTGACAGACCTCTCATCGAGGCTCTACTGCAGATGCGGGCTGAGCTGGCTCGAGTCCAAGAGACCATTGACGAGCAGAGCAAGAGTGCAGCCGGTCGGATCGCTGAGGTGGRGAAGCAGCGAGATGCTGCGGTTAGTGAAGCAGTTTTCGCCAAGGCGAAACTTGCCGGCCAGAGCAGTCCACAGCTCGACGAAGGTGGCAAAGACGATCGCAACAGCGACCTCAATCGGCGGCTGGTCTCGTCTCTCGAAGCGCAAAGCGAGCTCAGCCGTCGTGTCGATGCACTGATCAAGGATATGGAATCTGAAAAGACTGCTCGTGAGCTAGCAGAGGAGACCGCCACGGCCGCGCAGAAGAGAGCAACAGAGCTAGACGTCTACCGACAGCAACACACTTCGGAGATTGAGAGCTTGAGGTCGGAGCTACACGAGGCTCAGAAGCAGTCGAGAGAAGCTGCCGCCAGCCACGCAGAGATCCTTGCTCAACACAAAATGCTAGCCGTGGACAAAACAGAGCTCAAGAAGAAACTTGAGCAGGCCACTGCTAATGATCAGAGCCACAGTTCAGTGCTGGCGTCCCTACGCGAGGCCGTCACGGCTTCAACAGACAAAGCTGAGCTTCTCGAGCGACAACTTGAGGAGGAGCGCAACAAACGTAATGAGGCTGAAAGTGCTCTACGGGAGCTCAGGTCTCAGCACGATGCGCGGAAGGACGAGCTTGAAAGTACAACCCAGCGCCTACGAGACGCGGAGGAACTCGCGCAAAAGCACGCCGAAGAAGCCCGAACTCATCGCTCCGTGGTGCTGGCTGGCTTCGGCAAGACTTCCGAGCGTGGTGGTGAAGTCGACGAAGCCAATGAGGAGCGCATTGCCATTCTACAGCAACAGGTGGAAGCTGCCAACGTCATGGTCCGTCAGAATCAGGCCGCGGCTGATGCTGCGTCGGAGAAGCTGCGTCGCGCTGAAGAAAGGATCGCCGGCCTGGAGACCTACCAGGAGCAAGCTAGTCGCGAAGGCCTGAATATTCGCAAACAACTGCAGATCGCCATGAAGGAGAATCAGGGCCTCAATAGCGAAAAGGCCGACATGGAGCAGAGGCTCGAAAGGCACATGTTAGAGACCAATGCGCTCTCGGTGCAACACGCATCCCTCAAAGACATTCTTGGTGAGCGAGGCCTTAGTGGGACAGACAAGCGCCGATCTCGCGCACTCGACTCCCCTGGCAGCAGMCGATTTAGTACCCCGGATTTGCATCGCGTCAGGGAGCTAGAGCAACAATTGGAGACTAGTCTCAAGGGCCAGGATGAGATCAGGACCCAATACGAGGAGATTTCTGAGCGGGGCGATAAGATGAAGCGCGAATACGAAGAGAAGCTGACCGCGCTGGATAACGACCATCAAGCTGCAGTCAAGTATCTCCGTGGTACGGAGAAGATGCTGTCAAAGATGAAGCAAGAGCTACAGCGCGTCAAGAATGACAATGGAGATCTCAAGAAGAAACTCGACAAAGCCATGGAAGACGCACAAAACAGTAAACGAACCACCCCGGATACTTCCTCTCGCGCATGGGAGGCGGAGAAGGAGTCTCTTCAGCGGGAGGTATCTGCTGTACAAGCGAGCATGCAACAATCTGTTTCGCAGCTGGAAGGCAAAATCACGACAATGCAGCAACAACTTCAGAACACGCAGTCGGATTTGCAAGAAGAGCGCAACCGTCACACAGCGGCGCAGACAGACCTTTCCAGCCTGCAGACGAACTTCACGCAGTCGCGCGCCGATATTGAGCGTCTCCAGAAAGAAAATGTACACCTGGAAGAGCGCGCCAGAGATGCGGAGAACAAGGTGCAACTTCTACTGGACCAGGTAGAGTCGAGCGTCGACAACTACCGCCGCCAATCCCGTGCTAGCAACACAGGAACCGGAACTCCAATCATGAACGGCGGACTGAACCCACGCGCACCAAGCATCAGCGAAGCCTCTGAAAGCTCTCCCATTCACGCGAAGACACACAGTCGCGATCCCTCCGGTACAGCATCCATTGATGGCGAGTCTGCTGCGGGCGATTCTCGCGACTCCATTGCCCTAGATTCGCTCGCCACGGAACTTGATGCGCTTCGCTCCCATTGGGAGACCACAAACAAGAACTATCGTTTAAGCGATCGCTTTGACTTTGAGTCCACCCCTGCATCCGCCTCTACTATCCCAGCCGGTTCGGGACTCTCAGACTGGCGGAGAGGACTTGAGCTCGACGATGACGACGACCAGACACGACCCTCGACGGCCAATGGCCCGACGAAACCACAGCCGGTTAGTGGCCACCAACGAGCCCCCAGCGATGGCACTCCCACCCCCACTGGCACGAGCCACGCAGCGCCGACCTCGAGTGGAGCTTAATGATTGCGATTATCTGTTTTTGTTGTTTGATTGACATATTACGCTACGAGGGAGAGGATCCGGATAGGACGATTTTGACACTCGCCCCACACGTGTCCAGACCCTCGCGATTCCTCGACTGTGGACCACTGCTACGACACTGAAGTGAAATGGAGGACTGCGGGTTCGGCCTGAACTAAGAACGGAATGGAATGAGTGATGCCGGCGCGAACGGAGTTCGTATCATGAGGAGGACATCTATGGGAGGTTTTTTTTCTTGTTCCTTTTTCGCGATATTGTTCAGATTCATACGCATGCGTTCACGAATGCATTGAGGATGGATTGYTGTACTGTTGTAGATATATACCCCACTGCTGTTCTTGCTTGCCGAGGACAGAAGGCTGCGCGAGAAGAGGGTTTGTTTTGTACAGTATCTCACCACTATGGAGAACCAATCCAGATTTTATCTTTCAGCATCGCTTTCCTATGCATGGCAATGTCCAAGGGTGTTCCCTCGGCATTCAGTAGGGGTTGTTGTTGCTTGGATCAGTGATTGGGATGCTCACCGCATGGGTGATGTTGAGGGATCGACAACCGTAATTAGAGTTAGACTAGCCAGGCCACATGAGCTTCACCTATATGCACTAATCCAACTCTCTGCACATGCATATGCACAAACACAAGTCACCCTGCGCATCGAGACTGTTGACACCCGCACCCATGCGCCAATCTATCTGCGACCACGAAGCATGACGCGCGCGTCGACCAACGGCATGTCGCCCCAAGAGGTGGAAGAGTTTCGTTCCAAGAGTCCGGGAGAACGGCTCGCCGCGGTGAATGCTGCCTTGCGACCGTCGCACATCGACTTTACGAACTCATATCCTTACCGGCCTTCGACTGCAAAGTCGTCGTCGCCGTCGAAGCAGAATGGCCACCGTAGCGAGGAGAGCGATTCCGACGAGGAGGAGGCAGGACTGCAAATGGCAACTACAAATGGACGTGGCCCAAACAGAGGTAAGCCTGTTCTCTCGCGGGCCACGAGCGAGTTTGGGGGGAGCCGGCAGCAGCAGCAAGGTGTCAGTGCAAGTGGAAGTTGGGGTGAGGGACGTACGGGCAGTGAGGGACACCGACGGCGCAACGGCGTGGGCGAGGCCAACATGCGACATGGCTGGGAAGCGCAGCTGCTCAATGAGGAGGTCACACGCAATCTCAGCGAAAACTTCTTCATGTACTACGAGGACAAGCGACACGACTCTGCAGGAAATCTTCCGGAACCCGGGGACGAGACGGAGGTGCTGCAAGAATGGCGAATGAAGGATCGCCTTAAGACTGTCTCGGCGTTACTCGCCGTCTGCTTGAACGTTGGCGTTGATCCTCCGGATGTTATCAAGACCAACCCTTGTGCCCGACTGGAGTGCTGGATCGACCCAGTACCGCCGGAGAGCACCAATCAAAACTCCAACAACACCAATGCACAGATTGGCAAGAACTTACAATCACAATACGAGAACCTTTCCCTACGTACAAGGTACAAGGTGATTCTGGATCCCACCATTGAGGAATTGAAGAAGTACACAATCCAGCTCAGACGGACTGCCCATGCGGAACGCCTTCTCTTCCATTACAACGGACACGGCGTACCCAAGCCTACCTCCAGCGGAGAGGTATGGTGCTTCAATCGCAGTTATACGCAGTACATCCCGATCAGTCTCTTTGACATTCAGGAGTGGGTCGGCGCTCCAGGACTTTGGGTTTGGGATTGTGGAGGTGCTGGTGGCATCATTCAGGGCTTTCTCGAGGCCGCGCAGAAGCACAATTCGAACCAGGAAGATGCTTTGGCGCGAGATCCGAACCGATCGCAGCAACAACCGGCTATAAAATGGATGGACTGCATTCATCTGGCAGCCTGCAGGCACGACCAGGTCTTGCCGACAAATCCCGACCTTCCAGCTGATCTTTTCACGGCGTGCCTGACCACGCCGATAACTATGGCTGTTCGCTTTTTCATTCTCCAAAATCCACTGACGTCCACGTCCGGGGTGAGCCTTGCGCAAGCAAGAAACATCCCTGGGAAGGTCAGCGAGCGCAGAACGCCACTTGGGGAGCTTAATTGGATCTTCACGGCCATTACTGACACCATTGCGTGGAACATGCTCCCCAAACAACTGTTCAAAAAGCTTTTCAGACAAGACCTGATGGTAGCGGCGCTGTTTCGCAATTTTCTGCTTGCGCAAAGGGTCATGCGAATGTACCATTGCAATCCAGTGTCCTACCCAAGCATCACGGAAACCTTTGATCATCCTCTCTGGAAGAGCTGGGATTTGGCGGTGGAAATGATACTAGCGCAGCTTCCCAAGCTAATTGAGCAGACAAAAGCGAACGAAGCTGCAGCGGAAAACGTTCAGAACGGCCAGCCACAACCCATTGCCGAGCTCGAATACCAGCACTCTGACTTCTTCGCTGATCAGCTTTCGGCCTTTGAAGTGTATCTGAGCTCCGCACCCAGTAATCCTGGTGCAGTCGATTACGCCAAGCCACCTGAGCAACTGCCGATAGTATTGCAGGTTCTGCTGTCCCAGGTCCACCGACTGCGTGCTCTGTGTTCACTCTCCAAGTTTCTGGATCTTGGGCCGTGGGCCGTGAGCCTTGCCCTTAACATTGGCATATTCCCATATGTCCTGAAGCTGCTGCAATCCCAAGCCCAAGAACTGAAAGGTCCCATGGTCTTCATCTGGACGCGCATCTTAGCGGTGGACTCTAGCTGCCAGAACGACCTTCTGAAGGACCACGGCTATAACTACTTCACCGGCGTTCTCGTTTCTGGCACTGGGATCCCACTGGGTAGCATGGCTGAACATCGCGCCATGTGCGCTTTCGTCATCGCCGTGTTTTGTAAAGACATGAAACCGGCGAAGCTGGCCATTCTGGAGAGCAGCCCTGAAGTCATCGAGAACTGCCTTAGCCATCTCCACGATATGGACAACCCACTGTTGAGGCAGTTCAGCTTACTCTGCTTGAGCCACTTGGTCCGGGATTGTGGTGTTCTCAAGGAAGTGTTCGTTGCGCAGCATGCTCCGACACGAATCGTTGATCGAAGTCACGACCCGGTCCCAGAAGTACGGGTTGCTTGCCTACATGCATTGACTAGCTTCATCTCTGCGCCTGATTCAGAAGCGTTTGTTCACACCGCCGCGCAAGGTAACCTCAGGCGGCAGGAAGAGCACCTCCTCGCAGTTATTCAGACCATGGGTGTCGACGGATCTAGTCTCGTGCGCAAGGAGCTAACAATTTTGTACTCTGAATTCGTTCTCAAGTACATGCCTCGTTTCCTCTGCGCGGCCTGGGAGCAGCTCTTGGAGGAGCAGGACAAGAAACGGGGAAACGAACAGAATGCCGACGACTTTGTTGCCATGCAATCCAGTGGGACAAACGACCTTCAGACCATCAATGGTACTCGCTCAACACACCACCGCAGTGTTTCTGCTTCAGTCTCGCAGGCCTCCATGCCAAAGAGTAGACCGGAGGTATCAAGAGGGACTGTATATCGCGCTGTGTGGCGACAGTTGATGATTCTCTCTGCCGACCCACACCCAGAGATAGCACGCAACGCCGGGATCATTGTCGACAATGTCCTCAACAACTTGCTCGAATCTCCTTTGGGCCCACAAGCAGAGGTTGTCCTGGACACTCTGTCGACGCAAATCCGTGTCGATGTTACTACATCAAACAACACCCCCGCCGCGGAGCATCTCACCCGCCAAAAGTCCCGTGACACCATTCCGGAGACTCCACCAAGTCCTGCGCCGTCATCTACGTCAAGACCAGACGGATACTTTGCACTCTCCCGCACCGCAAGTGTCGCTGCAGCGATGAAGAATATGCTGTGGGGTGGCGGCAAGGCACCCGCTGAGCCTCCATCTCCCGGATCACCCACACATACGCGCAGGGGCTCGTTGTACAGTAACTCAACAAACTACCGCTCACGGCCGCTGACACCCTACGATGCGGCACTTCTTCCGCCAGATGCTCTTGACAGCATCTCGAATCGCCCTCTCCACCAGGAGAAAGCGCCAGTCCCGCCTACTCCATTTTTCAAGGAGCGTGACCGAAGGACTCTACCACGACTGCCTCTCAAATCAGAATTCTTTGAGTGGGCCGCCTCTCATTTCCGTGAGCCGCAACTGCGCCCGTCTGAGGCAGATGAGCCAGGCTCGAAGGATTACAATGAGAGGCTGTGGCGTCGTAATCGCAATGACAAGATCATAGCATCCACTCAGCCTCTCAAAGAAGCTGCCGGAAGTCAGCCATGGGACAAGCCTTGCGGATACTTCGGCATTGGCGCAGCTCCCGTGAAGATGGTGTTTCACCAATTCGAAAACCACCTTGTTACGAGTGATGACCGAGACAGTATCGCCGTTTGGGACTGGGCGAAGGTCAAACAGACTTGTCGTTTCAGCAATAACAATCCATATGGTAGCAGAGTGACCGAGGTGAAGTTCATCAACGAAGACGATATTGCCATGCTCATGGTCGGCTCGAGTGATGGTGTCATCAAGATCTACAGAAATTACAACGATCAGGACAAGGTYCAGCAAGTCGCAAGCTTCCGCGCGTTGTCGGACCTCGTTCCTAGCGATAAAGGAGGCTCAGGTCTCGTGTTCGATTGGCAACAAGGTCAAGGCAAAGCACTAGTCGCAGGAGACGATCGTGTCGTCCGAGTGTGGCAAGTCGGTACCGAGATGTCCACCCGCGATATCAATACACGATCTAGCGCGTGCATCACATCTCTCACATCTGACCAGGTCGAAGGCAATGTCTTTGTCGCAGGCTTCGGCACTGGTTCCGTCAAGGCGTACGACCAGCGCTGTGATGATAATTCCTGCATGATCAAAGCTTGGAACGAGCACAAGTCCTGGGTTGTCGGCGTCCATCTTCAGCGCGGTGGTTTGCGGGAGCTGATCTCTGCGGAGAGCAATGGATGTGTTCGTCTATGGGATCTTCGCTTCTCTGGCGCCGTCGCTTCCCTCGATCCTCCTGGCAAGCGCGAGACTAGAAGTCTT
This sequence comes from Ramularia collo-cygni, assembly GCF_900074925.1. Classification (NCBI taxonomy): domain Eukaryota; kingdom Fungi; phylum Ascomycota; class Dothideomycetes; order Mycosphaerellales; family Mycosphaerellaceae; genus Ramularia; species Ramularia collo-cygni. Next base: position 1,942,891 of record NW_019716255.1, on the reverse strand, counting down.
CGTACTCTGAGCGTTCACGAGCATGCGCCGGTATTTGCCACTGGAGGCAAAGATCACACGATCCGAACATACAACACCCAGCTACAGCCTCTCTCCACATTTGAGCCATACATGAGTTACCTGCGGACGGGTCTTACCGGCGCAACCAGGAATGCACCCATCACCGCCACGGCATTTCATCCCCATCGTATGATGCTGGCTTGTGGCGCTGTCAACGATGGGCATGTCAATTTGTTCAAGTGCGACGTCGAGGCGGAGGGTAAGCCGATTGTGGAAGAATGGGGGGTTTAAAGAGAAGTCTGATGCTTTCTGTGGGGTGTGAATATTGTCGATTTATTAGCAAGGCGTTGGTGGTGTACGGTAGGAGGGCATTTCTGCCCTCGTAATGGTGACGGTCGCTTTTACTCTCGGGTGATGGATGGGTGCATTGCATTATAAGGAGCATTCGGTGCATGACATTGGCGTTTGGGAGAGGATATATCTTTCGTGTCGCTGCGCATAGCCAGCCGATAGCATCGTTCATATTGGGGGGTACGTACAATCTATCGTTAACGTAACCTTCAGTCTCTTGCACAACACAATTAATTACCTGGAAACCACCCGACTGCTCGTTTCGCTGGGGTCCGCAATGCGTGGATGTCGGGCGGCTATGAGCGGGTTAAGCCAGCTTGAGCTTCTGATTGGTGCGTCACGGTTCGCGCCTCGCGTCTCATCTTAGACCCCAATGCTTGATCTTTCTTCTTTGTCCTCTACCAACAATAGCACCAGCGGTTGAGCTGGGGTAGGCCGTTGCCATCTGTTTGTACTCACTCGTAGAGTTGGCAGCGTCACATGAGCTCTGYACTCCATACAGCCGTTGATTTCCGCTACCGTTCTGTTGATGCTCACGTGCGTCGGCTTAAGCAAGAGACCACATTTGATAATTACTACCGTACTTCCAACAGTGCTGCGGTAAGACCGACTCTTCTTTCATCTCTTATACAACAATGTTCCTCTCAAGCGCTCTCGCTGGTTCGCCTGTTGGCTTGCTKAGTCTATCTCTGGGAGGTCTAGCCATCTACGCTCTCGGCGTGATCGTCTATCGACTTTACTTCCACCCATTGGCAAAGTATCCGGGGCCTTTGGTTGCCAAGCTCACAGATTTGTACTCGACGTACCACGCTCTGCGTGGGGACCGACACTTGGAGTTCTGGCGCTGTCACGAAAAGTATGGCAATGTCGTGCGATTCGGACCCAACAGCCTGTCGTTCAACAGCAACACCGCGCTGAAGGACATCTATGGCTTCAAATCGAATGCTAGGAAAGCAGACTTCTACAAAGCTTTCTGGGCTAGCAAAGACTCTGCAAGTACTCACAGCTCAATCGATAAATCCATACATGCGCGGAAGAGACGAGTTTTGAGCCATGCATTTTCAGATGCTGCCATCAAGTACGGACATGATCTCCCCAAGATATCGTGCATACACTGACGTTTTGATCAAGATCCTACGAGAATCATATCCTCGCACATATTCGGCAATTTTGTCAGAACCTTGCTGGACTTACCAGCTTTGCCGACTCACAAACCCCAGAGAAGAAGGGATACGGTCAGGCGATTGACGTTGCGGACCAGGCCAACTACCTCACGTTTGATGTACGTCCACACTCAAGCTCGCCATTTCGTTGAGATGCTGACAAGYGATTCCAGATCATGGGTGATCTTTGCTTTGGAAAGGCGTTCGGTATGCTCGAAAGACCAGACAACCGGTTTGCCATTGATCTAATCGGCAACGCTGCTCATCGTCACTTGATTTGCGGCACATATTTACCAATCCATGACTACCACCTTGACAAGCTCTTCTTCCGCAAGATCGCGGCTGGTCGAGCACGCTACATGCAGTATTCCAAGGGACAAGCTGCGGAACGCATGAAGATGGGCATGGATGTTGACCGGAAAGACTTCTTCTACCACCTTCTCAAAGCGAAAGACCCGGAAACTGGAGCTGGGTTCACGACTCCCGAACTTTGGGGCGAGAGTAATCTATTGATCATCGCCGGCTCGGATACGACTTCCACAGCGCTGGCTGCCACCATCTTCTACTTGGTACACCACCCTGAAGCATTAAGAAAAGTCACGCAGGAGGTTCGTTCGGCCTTTGAGGATGTTGAGGATATCAGAATCGGTGCCACGCTTTCCAGCTTGCACTACGTCCGGGCTTGCGTTGATGAAGCCATGAGAATGTCGCCTTCAGTCGGCGGTATCCTACCTAGGGAGGTCCTTGCAGGCGGCATGGATATCGACGGCTTGCAGATCCCCGCTGGAACTGTTGTTGGTGTTCCTCACTACACATTACAGCACAACAGCGCATATTACCCAGCGCCGTTCGAGTACAAGCCCGAAAGGTGGATGGCCGGTTCAAGCAACGATGTCACTGCCGACACTGTTGCTGTGACGCAATCCGCGTTCTGTCCCTTCAGTGTGGGTCCTCGCGGGTGCATCGGCAAGTCCATGGCGTATGCTGAGATGACCACAACCTTGGCACGGATCGTGCACATGTACGATATGCGGCTGGCACCGGGCAGTACCGCTGGCGAAGGAAAGGCGAGCTTTGAATACGGCCGTCACAGATCGCAGGAGTATCAGCTAAAGGATTGTTTTACGAGCATGAAGGAAGGCCCGCTGGTTCAGTTCCGAGCGAGGTCATGATGAGATTCCACGGTGATCAATAGCAACCTGAAGTCAATCTCGACCTCTGCAATACTGTCATTGTCACGCCGTGTGTTGGAGACGTAAGTTTGTCCGATGCCAGAGAACGGTCATGTGATGGTGGGAAAGGCTGCGGCAGTGGTGTTTTTGACACCGTAGACGTCGCTCGTGGTAGTGAATGACGATGTGCACCCTCAGATGCGATGGTCGTTGGTCGACGCGCCCTTTTTTAAGTCTGCCACAGATCAGTGCCCCTATCTCAAAGGCGACATCACTATAGCTTTCATGAGACAGAATTCCACAGACCATCGTCTCCTTACAAAATCAGCGTAAAGTAGACGACTATAGCGGTCGTCCTGTCCGTTTCGTCGCCCGGGCTCGCTACCCCAACCCTAACCCTTACCGTCAGCCCTTCAGCACGTCAGCACAAATCTCCGAGAGAATCCGCAACTCTCTTTTCGACATCTTCCACTCTCTGCGCTGTTGATGCTCAGTCCAAATCCTGAGTGCTCTTCTCGATGACACCAGACAGGCCGCTTTCGCTGGAATGGTATACATACACGAGCTCGTTAGCGGGAATGTGAAGATAGTAAGACCCCAAGGGGACGCGACGCGACGCGACCAAGAACAATGACCCGCCCCATTGCACTCGGACGGATTAGCAACTCTCTTCATGAGGCCAAGCCTTCTTCATGATGGTAAACCGCGGAGGAAGCGGCGTCAACACCGGTCGGTAGCAAACGTCCGCTCACCGAAGCCTTAGAAGTATAAGCCAGGACAGATGTAAGAATCCTGCATACATGGCATTATTTCCACCCATCCATCATGACTACGAAGTTCGAACAGCCACAACAGGGTAAGCTCATGTCAGCCGAGACATCGTTTGCGCAAAGCAGTGGCTGTAACTACAAGCTTTCTGCCGAAGGCTTGCATGGTGCCCATACCTTCTCAAACTTGCTCATCTATCCTTAACTTATATGTAGGGAGAGTCGAAGTCCGAACCTCACATTTCCATTTCTTGCAGTATGAAACGCTCGGATGAACGACATTCCCACGAGGAACCTGGCTAGTCGCGCCGAGTAGGTTCCACTCGAGCAATTGCGGTCCGGCGTAATGTCAAACCAGAGAGCATGCTGGATACCTGGACCTCGTGTCAAACCGAGCGAGACACACGACGGAAAGGGGCACTGCATAGCGCATGTCATGTTTGGGCACAGAACACGGTTCCCACTTTCGGTGAACACAAAGCAAAGGAAACCTGTTCGCTACCTATGCACGATCGACATCCAAGCCGGCTCTCAAACCAGGCCTGTTAAGCAGTAGATGGAACTGTACTGGACTGTCGTGGAATATGGCGGAACCAGTGGCAATTGATGAAATAATGCAGTGTCTTGCATGCCACCACATGACGACACAACAGCTCTGGAAGCTTTGCGAAACTACTGCGACCAGATACCTGCTACAGTCCAATAGCACAACTCTGTAAAGACCGTTCACTAGAGGCATTCTGCGGGTTCCTCGTCGGACCGGACACGGATATGTGGACAAGAACACCGGCGAGTTGTATCCGCGTCTTGCTTATCTTGGCTCCTGCTTGTTCGAGCTTCGATTCCGGGCTCATGCGCAAAAGAGTCAAGATGAGATACGGCAGCATTCAGTGTAACACCGGGGCACAAACTACTGGTTGGGTTCCTTATCTCCTCCCCACACGACGCCAAGAGAGCACGGGTCTGCTGTCCCTGTCGCTCATTTGTCCCAGTGCCTCTCGAGACACCCAACGACTCGCTCAGTCACCCTAAGGTCCACATTTCTTTCAAATACGCCTTATCCGAGGTTCCTGTATTTTCCACAGCTTGCTACTCGGGGCGGCTTCACAGAGCATGGTTTCTTGGCTGCAGCTTTCCGCCAAGCGAGATCGCCGCCGCTATCAAATCACGCAACAGCTTCAAGGCAACCCCAAGAATTCGCCCAGCCCACTGGTGCAGGCTAGCGAGCACGAATGGACACGACTTGAAGGTTGGCTGTCTGTGTTAGGAAGGTCTCATCGCGTCGTGGCTGCCACCAGAGGACCGCTGCTCATCAGTGGGGGCCATCACACTGCTACGAGTCTCGTATTATGTCCGGCGTTACTTGTTATAAGATGGTAGGTTATCCCCACAGAGTGTAGGTTGGAAAGTAGCTTTTCGATCGCATTCAATCTCTGGTGATAGTCGCAAAAATGAAGTTTTCCGCTATCACGCTTTTGCCGGCGCTGGCTTCGGCCGCATACTTTGCTGAAGAAGAGTATCGATCTGGAGCTGTTATGCAAAGCATGATGGAGCGCAAGGAGGTGAGTTGATACTTTGTCACATGTGTTCAAACAAAGTACTGACATATCATGAACCAGGCGTCGTGGGCCTCTCAGCGAGCTGCCGGCAAGTTCATCAGCAAGAAGTGGAGCGGATTCCTTCCAAAGAAGGTCAGCTGCAAGAACGGACTCGCGGTTGCCAAGAAAGGAGACCCGCTGCAGACCTTCAAATGTAACGGCATCGACATGTACGACTTCAAGTCTCATGAAGAGCTTGGCAGCCCAACCGGAGAGGGCTCCGGCTCATGGGGTTGGCAATACGGCGGACGCGAGTTCATAGCTCTCGGACAATCAGACGGTACCGCCTTCGCGGAGGTCACCAAGCTCGGCAAGCTCGTCTACCTCGGACGACTCCCCCAGCAATCAACACCCGTCATCTGGCGAGAGATCAAAGTCAACGGCAACTATCTCGTTGTTGGGAGCGAAGCGGTCGACCACGGTATTCAAATTTTCGATATGCGAAAGTTGTTGACTGTCAGCCCACTCCGGCCAAAGACTTTCTCGACCACGACCGACCTTACCGGACTATTCACTGACCTCCCTGTCGGACGCTCGCACAATGTTGTCGTCAACGAGGAGTTAGGCTATGCCGTTGCAGTGGGCGCCGCCCCTCGAAACTCCTCCTGTGCTGGTGGACTCATCTTCATCGACATGAATGACCCTACCAAACCAACATCGCCTGGATGTGCGCCGCAGGACGGCTATGTCCACGATGCGCAATGCTTGGTTTACCGAGGACCCGACAAAAAGTACTACGGACGTGACATCTGCTATGGATACAACGAAGACACCCTCACCATTTATGATGTGACGAACAAGACCGGCCCACAGGCAGCAAAGATCATTTCCCGCACTCCCTACGTCGGTGCAACATATACCCACCAAGGCTGGGTCAACAACCCTCAATGGCAGACCCGTTTGATCATGGATGACGAGATTGATGAGGAGGAAATGGCTGGTCCTGCCGCTGACCAGTTCCCTGTCAGCTACATCTGGGACATTGAGTCGTTGGAGAACCCAATCAACACTGGATTCTACAAGACCTCTGTTCGCGGCATCGACCACAACCAGGTATGCCAGCTCCCATGCAACAAGGCCCGCAGCATAATACGAAAGTATCTTATGCCACGCAAGCTTCATTCCATCTTCATCTTGTCTCAAACATCGCTAACGCTTTTACCTGCAGTACATTTACGACGGACTCGCTTACCAATCAAACTACGGTGCCGGACTACGTATTCTTGACGTCAGCAGCCTCGACGAGGATCCCACCGGAAAGTCCGTGGAGGAAGTTGCCTTCTTCGACATTTATCCCGAGGACGATAACCTTCCCGGAGGCGGTATTGTCGACTATGTTGGTACTTGGTCCCACTACACTTTCCCATCAGGCTGGATTGTTGTAAACACCATTGAGCGTGGAGCGTTCCTTGTGCGCATGAGCAAGTTTAAGCTGAGAGGCTTTGGAAAGCGTCACGTTAACCGCGCTTAGAGATGAAACTATGTAGTGACGAATAATTGAAGCGATTTGTAGAAATGACTGCAATGTTCCACAACAGATAAACTTGGGACCAAGTTCGACTGAAGTGAGATGAAGTTATTCTGACAGGATTACGGACCCCTGTCCTACTTGCTATGTCAATGTCGACTTGCTGGTACTTGTTTGCCAGTAAGAACATCGATCGCATCGATTGCATCAGCGCGAACCTTCCCCTCACATCGTACCGAAAGCCTCATACTTTCTCCTGACCTCTCTCCTCAACATACTCAGAATCCTCCCCCTGCAACTTCCTCGCATTCCTCTCCCCACGCTCCAAAGCAAGAGCATGTTGAGTCTGAACCTTGGTCGTCCAAGGCCTCGTTCCAATCCCCGGAATACCCCGAGGATCCTCAAACATGAGCTCAATTTCCTCGAGCGTCTTACCAGCGGTTTCTGGGAAGAGCAACGCCGCGTGGATGAACATGGCCAAGTTGAAAACTCCAAAGATCAGGTAGACTTGCCAGCGGATGTTGACGAAAGCTTCGGGGACAAATGCTCCCAAGGCTGTGTTGAAGGCCCAGTTTGCGCTTGTTGCGAGTGCGACGGCTTTACCGCGGACACGGAGGGGGTAGAGTTCAGGGGGGTATACTGTAGGAGTAAGAGGGTTAGTAAAGTTTTCGACATATAGTCAGTCGCTGAAACGCAGAGATGTGCTCATGCAATCGCGACCCATTATTCTGTTGTATAACTCACCCCAGCTCGTCGGACCCCATGTACATGCAAAGCTAGCGACGAACAGATATGTCGAAGCGATCAAGCCCTTTGCAGGTGCTCCAGAAACTTGCATGGAAGCGGCTGCGATTCCGTTGACACCGCCAGGGACTACTTCTCCATACGTGGCCAAGATCCCAGCATTAGTAAACATCCAGATCATCATCAAAGCTGCCCCGACCAGCATCGTTGGACGACGACCCCAGCGATCCAGGTAGATTAGCGCTGGAATCGTCATCAGGACATTGATGATGTATTGAATTGAGCTGGCGAGAAGGTTCGCATTGCCCTCGTAGCCTGCCATTGCGAATACGTAGGTGATGTAGTACATCATGACATTCATGCCGGTGAGCTGGGACCAGATCTGTGTGAAGATACCGATGTGCGTGCCTGTGGAAGGAAGGGGGTCAATCTATCAGTGACTTGAGAAAAGGTGAGTGTAATGACTCACGATTGAATAGCTTCGGCGTGAACAGTTCCCAGTAAGTAACATCCGAGTTCCTCGCTTCGAACTCACACATGTCGCGGATTTCAGCGAGCTCCTGGGATACAAGCGGGCTGTTGGGATCTCCCTTTCCGTGCACTAGAATGAGGACTCCATGACATTCCTCCCATCGGTCTTTCCTCGCAAGCCTGTGTTGTCGACGCGTCAGATGTGGTAGCGAGACAGGGTTCTGTTGATGCTTACTTACCATCGAGGAGACTCGGGCAGGAGGAACATGGCGAAGAACAGTAAGACTGCTGGTAACATCTGCAAACCCCAAGGAAGGCGGAAAGTGGTGGTGCTGTAATCCTGCGAGGTGGTTCCTCCAATAAAGGATGCACCATAGGAGATGTAGTACAAGATCAAGATACCCCAAGTAATGGCCCACTGTTGAAAAGCAACCAGTCTGCCTCGTTTGGAAGGGGGAGCGATTTCAGATACGTAGACGGGGACTTGAGCCGATTCGATGCCGACGCAGAAGCCGTTGATGATGCGACCAACGACGAGCATTGGAATGTTTTGAGAAGCGCAAATGATGGCCGAACCAATACACCAGATAATGCATCCAATCATTATGGACTTTTTGCGACCTAGGATATCGCTCAGGTAGCCAGAGATGAGAGCTCCGAGCCATGAGCCAGCGGGCATCGCTGCTGAGATTCCGCCTTGCGTGGAAGCGGTAGGACCGGAGCAGTTGAGATCATCGGAGTAGGGTGGACCCAGGGGCCCTTGATTGAAATAACATAGGTAGGATGGCGTGGAGATGATTGCGGACATGGAGCTGATATCGAAGCCTGCTTGATGGTGAGATGACGGTATAGGGGAGGGAGTATTATCTTCTAGACTCACCAAAGAGCCCGCCTCCAATCACAGCCACGGCTGTTATGGCATAGATATTGCCCACCTTGTACATGGTGATGGATGTAATCAATCACAATCGATGAAGCGGTGCAGCAGTCAGCACGTGCAGAGAAATCTGACAGCCTGGGGCTTTGCGGGGACACATATATGCCATCCTAGCTTCCACATGCCGACCTTGTAGCACGATCATCGTGGGGTTGGAGGCCAGAAGAGGTAAAACGGCAAGAGCTCTCCACACCGGGAGGATGATGCCACTGACATTGTGCCAAGTCTTGGGTAAGCTTGGCTTCTTGCCATGTTTCAGGTCATYGTAGGTTACTAGAGGCGATACCTCGAGGATGTCAGATGGTCGATGGCTGGGTGAAATCGCCTATTGGACTGTTGGATATCCTGGTAGACGTGCCCAGAAACCAACCGACATGCGTTCGGGAACCGTTGCTTTTGCGATCGTTCCTCCACATGGCCTCCTTTATGTGAGGCCTATGATTCCTTGACACCAAATCTCCATTGACCACGTGCTACTTACATACAGTCTCGTGGTGAATACGGCACATCGGCTCCATGACGTGTTTGCCAGTCTCATGGGTACGAAATGGCAGATTTGAGACTGGATCTGAGCGAGCGTAGGTGGTGACCCCACACATCATATTGAACGTAGAGGTCATAAACAGTGCAAGACCAGGACATCCTTTGCTCCTTCGATAAAATGCGTAAACACTTGACGCTGCAGCAGTTGCACCTTGCCAATGTCCGCGAAGTATAGTAGTAGTTGCATTCTCTCATGTCTCATCTTTCATTGTGTTCATATATAGCCATCGTACTGTTAACAAGGACCAAGAGATAGGTAGGATTGAAGAGCATGTTGGACTGAGAAGTGTGAGTGAGCGTTGTGTCCAAGATGCAATCGCAATCGAGGTCTTGGCAAGCGGTATGCGGAGTATTGTCGGGTATTTGGTGACAGCCGAAAGCCGGCCGGCAATGGAGTCAACAAACCTTCTTTCGCGGTTCTCCTTTACTTCTACAACACTTTAGACAAGCTCTGCAAGTTCACCATTGCTATGCCATCTCATCATTATCAGGCTTGTCATTGATTTCAAGTGGGGCTCCCGATGAAGCACGCATGCAGAATCTGCAAGTTGTCCAACACAAAGGCTACCGTCCTGCAGTTGCGAATTGAAATGTCAAAAGGCCGGCGTCAGTCTCAGCCCACCATTAGATCGATGGAGGGAAAGGGGTGTCATTCCTGAGGAAGAAGGCAGTGTCTGTTTGTGGGTGTTCCTTCTTCACTGCTCCGCCCGGACACAGCCTTAAGCCGCCCCACACGAACGAATCCTTCAGGATTCGGTCCATTTTTCAACGGACGACAGAAGGTTGACCACAGATAATTGGCGCATATCATGGTCAGCAGATATGACTACACCGCCTTGCGGCCTCAATCTCGCGTCAGGGATGAGGCCCCATCATGCTCTACGAGAAGAAGGCACTAATCACATGCATGCAGAGCCACGATCAGCCTCAGTGCTCAAATTCGTAGCAATTGATATAAATAAGAGCCAGCAACAACTATATTCTCAGGTAATCAAAACATACTATCGAGCGAACATCGGTACCAACAACATCTATCCCACGTTGACGCACCGTACGAAAACATCTTCAAGCACGTTCCTTGAGCAGAATCCACATCAAGTTACACTTTCACACACAACGCAGCAGAGTCGACTACTCAAACAACAATGGGTTGCGGTATGAGTACGCCCGCTGGTAGGCGAGCTGGCCATTCCACAAGCTACCACCAGATGCGTAGCTCACGAGGAGGGCATGGCGGAGGCGGAGGACATGTTGGATTTAGTGCAGGAGGCGGATTTTTTGGAGGAGGCGGAGGAGGTTGTGATGGTGGAGGCGGAGGTGGAGGAGGAGATGGCGGCGGAGGTGGAGGTGGAGGCGGAGGTTGTTGAGGTGTACATCGACAACGCTTCCGCTTTTCCGTGGACTGTACAAACAATGGTACGTTGAAGCAGAAGAATCTCATACTTAATAGACAGCGAACTAACACTCAGAGGTGATAGAGGAACAAATTGCCTGATGAAGCACACTCGATCACAGATGTATGAAAGCAAGCCACTTGTGTTGTCACTTGAACCTTTTCAAGTCATTCACCTACCATTTGCAATATCACAGGACCTGGTAGCAGTATATCGGCAGTCAAATAGCCTAAACGGGCTTACACCCAGACATTCTCAAGCCACCAAGTCTTCAACCTCCTCCTAGCTCCACTTCTCTCTGCCCGATTTTGCCGACGCTCCGCCGTTGATACGGTGGCCTATCACACTAGGCGCTGGTTACTACATGTGGATGTAACGCTACCTAAAGAGATGGCGGATTCATATCTAATAGTGCCCTTTATGGAAAATCAAATCATCCCACTCTCAATCATCTTACACGATGATCTCCTCACTAGGAGTCACCCTACTGCTAACATGTGCTACTTTTACAGCGCAATGTCTTGGAATCACCCACCAAGAAGATTTGCTCACTCAAAGCATGTCGTTCATGGATCGAATCTACGATCCGGAAGCTGGTTACCTCTTCTATTTGAACAGCGCTTTGCTGCACGAGACTAGATCATCMGCTTGGTATGCTGCAGGCCTACTCGCTCGAGACGAAAACGATGATCGGGATCAAGCTATCAAAATCATCGGCAACATCATCAAGCCGCAATTCCGTAATGCCAGCGAACAATGGTTAGTGTAGCTCTCCCCGTTTTGCTGAACTTACTGACGAGTATAGGTATGGCGACTACCAGTCGTATCCCGAGCAGCCAGATCCAGGCACAGAAGCATATCCCGCAGATATCTGTAAGCCGTTGCTCCATTCTGTGAATTGAAAATGTCTATTAATACAGTCCAAGACGACACCTGGGATCCTAATTGGCGCGGCTTCATTGGGACAACCTTTATTGTGATCCTCGAGGAGTTTCACTCGCTACTCCCCCAAACACTTCAGGATAACATGCTCCAAAGCCTTCACTTGAACGCCATAGGCGATACGTATCGAGTCGGTGGTGTCGACGATGATAACCTCTACCCAGAGTACAGCAATGCCGCAATCATGCACGCAACGGTCTCAGGTTGGGTGGGGAGGAAGACCGGCGATACGAATCTCACTGCCGATGGTGAGAAGTGGGCCAGTGACATCGTGGCTCTCTTCGATCGAAACGGCACACTTTCAGAATTTAATGGTCCGACATATGCGGGTGTTTCACTATTTGGGCTTACGCTCTGGGCGAAATATCTTCCTCAAGATTCCGTCATGGGGGCTAATGGCGGGAGGATGATAACCGCAGTTTGGGATAGTATCGGCTCTTTGTATAATGCTAATTTGAAGAATATCGCTGGACCATGGGATCGAAGCTACGGTTTCGACATGATCCGGTACAGCCCCTATCCTCCCCAATATCTATCCAACACCTGCTAACATTGACCAGGTACCTCTCAATCATATCACTCTACATCTGGACACTCATCGGCCTCCCCGCCTCGCCCCTATACCACAACCCTCAAGCGGTAGCCCACACCGACGACTTTGAAATCGGACCTCTAGTCGCGATCCTCGCCCCATTCCACTCCACATTCGTCTCCCCAACCGCTCTAGCATCCCTAACGACTTTTCCCGGAACACATTTCGTCCACACATCAGCATATTCCCCTTTTGCAGATCTCGCACCAAGAAACTACACCACATATCTCTCCCCAGGCCTAACGATCGGAGCGCAGAGTTTCAGCGAGAATGTCATTGGAGGACCGAGTATTAATCCCAGCCAATTCAATCCTGTGGTGGCACAGTGGGAGCGAGAAGAGGGAAATAATAGCATTGGGTTCTTTTCGCTGTATGCGCAGGAAAAGGCTTTGCAGGCTGATGTTGGGGAGGGGAGATTGGAACTTTGGTATCCTGAGGGGAATTGTTCGAGCACTTTTACGTTTCTTGTTAGTCCTAATGATATTTCGGGTCCTAGGAATGTGCGGTCTTGGGAAGATGTTAAGGGGATTTCGGTGAATGTTTCTGCTGGGACGGTTGATTTTGTGCCTACGATTGCTTTTTGTGGGCTGAGAGGTGGACTTTGCGATGCTATCAAGTAAGTGCTTTGGCTTTTGGTTTTGGTTTTGATATGATTTTTTGACTGATTGATCTGTTGCAGTGGCTTTGATGTATGGAATATCACGTATTATATGCCGGAGGGCAGTACGGCGATCCCTAGCATCGTTCTTGATATTGCACTCGAATAAGGAGGGTTTCGTACACTCCGTTGGTATCAAGATAGCCCGGAATGAGGGAGTGTCTTTGAGACTAGAGTCCTTCGACGTGCTTTTGCCGACCGCATGGCCGATCCTGTTCGCAGTGAACGTCCAAAGAAATCATGGTATCACCCAGAAATTCGAGTCGCTTATCGAATGACGGATAGTTCAGAAACCGATCAATTCATCGTCCCAGCCTCCTCCGATCCCCCCTCACTCAAGTTCTAAAGTGTCTCGCCGAGGAACTTGAGCTGCGCCTTGATGTTATCCTCATAGCCTGTTCCATGATAGGGATCGAAATGTCCAGTATTCCGCAGCAGGACCAACGTCTTGGGCTCATATGCCGTCGCAAAAGCTTTGAGTTGCGACACAGTCGGCGACGAGTCATCATTTCCCACAACCACCATCAAAAGCGGCGTTGGTGCGATTCGATGAACAAAAGCTAAAGGCTCAAAAGCAGCCAGATTGAGCAGCGTCTGTGGGGTAACAAAAGGAGACCAGGGGATATTCCCAGCCTTGAGAGCCTCCAAGAATGCCACCAAACTAGGATCTTGCACCATCGCATTATGATCCCCACTTGTAGCAATCGTGGGGTCGTCTGCGAACAACTTGATCAATGGCGGCGGGTTACCCGCTTTTACTTGTCGCCTGGCCGCGTAAAGGGATTCAGCCCGAGGAGCGAGTCCCACGGCGAGATTTTCGCCAGAAACAAAAGGAACCTGGGAAATGACTGCAGCGATTCTATGATCCAAAGCCGCGGCATGAATGACGGCGCCTCCGCTCATGCTACTACCCCAGTAGACGATCTTCGTATCATCAACCTCTGGCAGGGAAGCCGCAAAGTCGAATGCGTCGGAGTAGTCCCGCGCTTGCTGGATAGGATCTGTTTCATTTCGTGGATTTCCCTCGCTCGCGCCCCAGTTTCGATGATCGTAGAGGAGAACGCTGTAGCCGGCAGCTTGGAAGGCTTCGGCGAAAGTTGGTAGGAATTGCTCCTTTAGACCCGCGATCTGCACTTCCGTTAGTGGAAGTTTGAGATTGGATCCTATGGGCCAGGCCACTCACCCCATGTGTCATTATGATACATGGACGCTTATTACCCTCGCTTGCACTTCTACCTGCACTGTAGAACCAGCCCCTTAATGTGGTTCCATCGATCGTCGGGAACTCAACATCGCGTCGATTAGGTGCCATCCTTAAGTAAGCCTTGCGTAGTGGTAGAAGCAAAAAAGGGGGTTAGAATGGTTGTAGTATGCTATATCTTATTGTCTGTGGCAGGACTTGTCCTTGGAATGGTTACATATATGTATATCTATACAAGGCTCACTAATCATTTCGGGGATTGAGCGCTCCGAAAGACCGTAGTATCAACTAGGTAGCTATGCAGTCCTAATAGAACAGGGCGAGCTTGGGATGCGGTGGTTGGGAACGGGACATGGATTGATATATCACACTCCGTAAGCGTGGCAAGATGCTGCGTCTACGTCTCGCTAGTAAGCTCTTGTTTGGTTCAAGAAAATCTACAATGTGGACGACCAATGAAGCACTCAACACGGATAGCCATCACGGTTCTAATGGGAGACGTCGACATTGAACAAAAACCGCTAAATACATCACAGTGAACATCATGGATGCTGGTGAACTACGCGCTAAATCTGGATGTGATTACTACTCGCCGCCGATGCACGACAATGATTACTCAACATCGCCCAGCAGACGAAGAGGGAGAAGAAGGCCGAGGTACTGTAGAGCGGTAGGATGTAGTTATGCTCATTGGCAGAATGTAGGTCAGGTAGCCACACTCAACCTCTCAGGCGTGGGTGCTAGCATCAGCACCCACCACTCTCGACGCAGCGCCGCCTCTCAGCAGACCAGCACCCGTCCGGTCAGCTCAGTTGTCCGCTGAACTTCAGATACCTTGAAGGTCTGATTCGGCTGTGTTGAATCTGTGTTCATAATCCTGTTGTGTACATCACTTCTGTGTGCATCACCTTCTAGAAACCACGGGCACAGCGGGTGTGTCGAGATTCTCTGTCTCGATTGCACTGAGCGCTTGTTGAAGTTTTTACACTTGATTCTCCATAGCTGCTAACTGTGTTGGACTGTATGATCAAATTTGAGTCGCCGTCGTGATAGAGCTTCGAGATTTTTCAAAACATTCACTCATTCACTCACTCACGCGGCTAAAACGCCTTACCCACAGAATTTCGAGCTAGCGCCAAAATGGTATTTGTGGTGTAGCTTCACCTCGAAATACCTCTGCTTCTTAATTGTGTAACTTTAAAAGCTGAGGAGTGTCCTGCGACTTGCTTAACATATAAGCACAGAGATTGACAAATATGCCATTGGTTTGGAGATAAGTCTTTTCTGTGGACTGCTCCATTGTGCGTTTGCACATGTAAGAGTGAGATGCCAAGACTCTAGGGTGCCCCTCGTGTGCTCATGGCGGCTCGGCATCACCACAGCGTACTTTATCGAGCATGACAATGAAAAGATGAGTGATTTGCTCGGCTATCTTGCGTGTGAATGGCTCTCCTTTGATACCCTTTGAATCATATGCTAGAGACTCCTATCCAAAGTTCCGATTACAAGTTCAAGTGAGCGAATCCATGCAAGTGAATGTTCCCGAATGTTCTTAACAGATAACACGGTATATTCGGTGAATCACTTCACGTAGCGCGTGTAATATATCTATAAAGTGAGGCCGTTCGCATTAAACTTGCAGGGTTCTTTCTAAGGCTAACAGATCTATAGTCACTTGCCAACGTCGAGCGGCTTTCTTACTGCACCCCTCAAAATAAGAACGCACAGCATCTCTTTAGTTTCAGCTTCTTACTTAAGTCTGGTCATGAAGAGCCTCAGCTTCACAGCAGCATTGTTACGGCCTTCAATACACAAATTGTCATCATAAAGATCCTGGGTCAAAAGGCCCATCTACACGACATAATATTGTTTTTCTCTCATACTTTACAAGCCTATGCTCCAACTTGACAAGGCTTGAAACATTGCCACTACTTTTGCTTAATATTTGCAGTCCAATGACAACACATCATCCCTAGTCCCATTCGACGATCCAGCATTTGCCAATTCCAAGCCAATCGCACCACACGAAGTGAGCTTCGACCGAACGCTCGGTGTGCCTAGTAGACAAGGGAATAAATACTACCTGGAAATGAAGAATCTCCATCGGCGAAATAGCTTTACCAAGCACTATATACTTCAAAACCAAATACAACACTCGGTCAATCTCTATTATCGCACACACGGACTTCGAACCAAGCTGGCCACAACCTGGAAATATCAATCCGGCCTTCGCGGTAGAGACTCGATTTTCGTCTCAAATTAACGAGTCCTGTATCTGTCACTTCTAGGCTAACCTTCCCCAAAACATCTCAGATGCTTGGAGCTCGTCTTCCTCCTGCCGTAGCGCCATCGGCACCGGACGTGAACCACAGACATCATCGGTTTATAGGCAATCTGCTAGGACGCGATCCCGGGAACCATTCAACTATCTATCTTCGACCTGCCTGTGCGGGCTTCTTTGGTGCTGCGACTGGAACTTTCAATACACAGGGGTATTGTAAGCCCGCCCTCCCCCTGTCGCTTATACAACACAACATCATCCACTGATAAGCTCATGTATTATGACTGGAGGTTTCGGTTAGATTAGTAGTGCCAGAGGTAGTGACATGGAATACCAGAGTGGTGATCGTAGGGCTTGGACGGTCACTGATAGCTATGCTCCTCGGCCTCCACTACTTTGGAGTTGGCTGAGTATTGGCTGTACAGTGATAAGTATGACAAGGTCGCATAGGAAGCACGTCCTTGCTACGACAAAGAAAGGAAGAGGCGAGATCGAGCCATCTCAAAAACATACATTATTTTATATAGCTAGCCCCCTTTTTCGATTTAAAGTTCGTCACTTTCTGTTGACTACCCAAGGACCGATCAATACGACACCTCATTCACAGACAATCGACGCAAGTACAGAACCAGTACAACTCTACGTAATATTTCAAAAATGCACAAAGGACGCGTCGTCTCTAAAAGACACTTCCAAGCAACACTGATCAACGTTCGACGCGTGGCCTTTAGCGCCAAGACATGTCGCAGAAGTTCACTCATAGTGACTCTTTGAACTTTACAAATCCTTCTCCCCCAAATGAAAGTGAACGGAGAGGTGTGATCGATAAATCGATCATACGAGGCTTCGAAGTCCACTCAATCGTCTAGTCGGAGCGAGTTATTCTTAGTTGCAGAGCCTCTAGCCGCCGCTATTTTCGATGGTTGACTTGAGAGCAGTACGCAGCGATTGCAATTGCATGAGTAATGGGTAGATGTAACAGTAAAGAAAGCCTCTTGCATAAATTATAAAGAGATGCACACATTCCCTACCCTGAGTTTCTTTATTCCAATCCCACTCCTCATCCTCTCCACAGCACAATCACCACAATGCCTTTCTACTCAGCAACCAACAACACCAACACCGCCATCACAACCACCCCATCCTTTCGCATCCTCATCCCAATCTGGCTCTTCAACCTCATCGCCACAATCCTCATCCTCGTCTCCTCCGCCACGAAATTCATAACCTGGTCCCACTGGAAATCTTACCCAGCGAGATCATCCGTCAACGATGATGAAGACTCTCAATGGTACCGACGTGAGGCTCCAGGATACCTGTGAGTTCCTCCCACTTTCCATAAATCCTGATAATAGTTATACTGATTTACAACTCCAACAATAACAGGGCATGGGCCTCCATACTCCTCATCCTAGGACTCGTAACTCTTTCCCTCAATATCCTCTCCTACGTATTTGTAGCTAGGAAGTGGCAGCGCGCTACTGCAGTTCTGACTGGTGGAGGCGCTCTTACATTTGTTATTTGGGCGGTTGTGATGGTTTGTATTTGGGCTATTCCGCCTGGTAATGCGGATGTTTGGCAACTTTGTGGGAATTCTACCTTCTTGTAAGTGCTTTTCTCTCTAATCCTCGAATTACAATATGCTCTGTTTGAGGCACAAGCTAATGATATGGGACCGATAGAATGACGGGTATCTGGCAATTTACTTATGCGTATAAGCTGCGTCGAGCTGGAAGGGTGGGAGAATCGGGGGCTAGGAAGATGTTTGATGATGAGGATGGGGAGAAGAGGCAGGATATGATTGAGGAGGATAAGAAGATGCCGGGTGTTAAGGTCGTGGTGGAGTAGTGTGTTGGGACGGGTTCGATATGGGCTGGAGGTGGAGAGTCTTGAATGGAATGGAATGGGTTGTAATGGCGATCGTATAGATGATCCTCATTGATTGTAAGAACAAGAATGGAAAGTTTCTCAAAGTGATCCTCAATTGAGACTTTTACAAAGAGCTCTTTCGAGCGTCCTGGCATTATTGTGTTGTAAGTGGAACAAATCTCGTGAAATTGAAGCCAAAGCGGAGCTTCAACCGTCAAGAAAAGCTTCCGATGTAAAGAGACGCTGTACTTGCTATATCGTAAGCGGCATGGGGCAATTTCTACTCGAACTACTTATTGGTACGTTTCGTTGAGACTTCTGTGAATGTATCCAAAAGCCGAGCAGCGACGATTCGTGATAAGTTGTGGCTTTCCATGGCCCACTCGTACCATGATTTCTATTATTCTAGCGTGTTAGGTCATAAACATCGTAATTCTATACTACGAAGCCGCTTGGAAGCTCGCCCACCCCCCCCAGAAGCTTTCACTCTCGCGGAGCTGCTTTCCAGGTTCAACATGAACATCAATGAAAGCTACTCCCTCTTKACGCTGCCAATCCATCCGTTCAGCCAAAGACCTATCGGTATAGCAGTAACTCCACTAAATAATCCCAAGACCCATCCCATCGTACCCCAATTAGATTTCTCTTTAAGGGATCCCGCAAGCAAAGGTCCAAGCAAGGTTCCTGCTGCAAAAGCGCAGATGAACAAAGCATAGCCTTGTCCCACAGCCCCCCTACTGCCGAATACACCGGGATGCTTCTGTTCGAAGGCAGCGATACCTTGGTTGATTTCAATCATCAGTGGCGGAGCAGTCATGGCGATACAGAGTCCTATAATTGCGAGCAGGCCGCAAAGAAGGACCACCTGGCCTGTGTCTCCACCTTTGACCAGACGGAGAAGTACCAATGGAGGCATTGCGCATAGAAATCCTGCCGCTGCGATAAATCTCCCGGCTCGTGGATGTTTATCGCACCAGTGGCCAAAGAGAGGATCGAAGAGGGATGGGAGGATGAGCGGTATGAAGATGAGTCCGGCACCGGTTGCAGTGAAGTGGAAGTTCGTCTCTACGAACAATGGTAGTACCGTTTCAAACGCCGCCAAGAGTAGAGCCGTTACAAAACTTCCCACTATCGCGATGAAGATCCGGTAGGAAGCTAGAAGTTGAATCATCAGGGGGAGACGACGCTTCCAAGCCCGTTGAGGTTGGATGTCGGCGTTTGATGGAGGTTGATCCACCACAATAGAGTCGGTGTTGATTGTTGATTCGGTTGGCTTTTCAGATGTCTCTTTCTTGATCCATTTCGCTGCGTCGGTCTTCTCAATCATGATTATCCGCAGGATGACATCCACCATGAGTACTCCGAATGCCATTCCATAGACTGCATAATAGCCTCCATGGTCATACACGATTCCACCGAGGATAGGACCAGCCATACCGCCCATATTCAAGGCAAGAGCCGCGAGTCCTAATGCCTTCCCAACTTCCGCTTCCTGAATATTGGCAATGATCATGGCGGCAGATGCTGTCCAGACAATGGCTGCAGAAGCTCCGGAGACGACCCTTCCGGCAATCAGCAGGCCCGTCGAGTTCCCCACGCAAATCATGGCAGTCCCTCCAATGAGCGTGATGAGGCCAGTGAGAAAGGGTATCCTGCGAGATGAGCATTTATCGAGGATGTAGCCTGTGATTGGGGCTGCCACCAAAAGTGTTGCGCCATATATCGCCAGCAGAATGGAGAGCCAGGATTGAACGTTTTCTGGATGGACATTCGCACGGGTGACTAGCGATGTGGGGAAGACGGGCACGACGATGGAGTAAAGGAAGGTATCCGTGAAGCTGGCCATGGTAATGGTGCAAAGGATCATGCGTTTTGACGACCTGAAACGCAAGAGAAGGGGCTCTCGCCCGGGTTTGCTGTTTTCGTCCTTTGATGGAGTCATGGTTGACAAGTCGACGAGGTGGATTTCTGGTGCCCATCTTCACCGGAATCCGCAAAGACGACTTCTATATGAATCAGCAGCCATTGATGCCTTTTCTCACATGATTTTACAGAACATTCCGACCTCCAGCGGCCGACGGAATCCGCGGATTCCGAACGGTGCCAAGACCTGGTCAGGGACGAATCCGTAACGGCATCATCCTTCTTCTATCAATAAGCCCGAACAAGCAATGGACACCGGTTTGTGGGGTCGTCGGAGCCAGCCTCACGCCAGAGAACTTGGAAGAGGACGCTCGGGACGCAAGGGCCCCGGATACCGGAGCCAAATACACACGCCGACGAGATCAACTCGCTTTACTGTATGCATCATGGACGCTTTGATAGCGTCCCGGCTCCGACATGTAAGGTAGGTAGGTACGCGTGGTGCCCAAGCTGCGGTCAAGTATAAACTGGATTTCCTGTAGACTTGTACACAAGACAAATACTTAAACATCGCACACCTGTGCAACCTTTCCTATTTATTGCACACCACTCACCCTCACCTGTCGAAACAATCGAGAAGCAAGATATGGCCACCCCTGACACCACCATTCGCATCCCGGAGCCCAGAGGTCTCCCTTTGCTGGGAAATGTCACCGAGTTCAAATCCACAGACTCCCTACAAGATCTTAATCGCCTTCACGACACCTATGGTAAGTTAGTTTTGCATGCGTGAGCTGCGGTTCACGACGTCAAAGTCTGCCATCCCATGTACGCGGCACGGTCATACTGATCTTTCTCAGGCGAGATATTCCGATTGAAACTGCCCGGAGGCAAGACCTTTGTATGTACAGGTACAAACAGACTTGTCAACGAGCTCTGTGATGAATCACGCTTCAAGAAAAGCTTAAAGTCAGAGGTCGGCGAGGCTCGCATTGCCACTCATGACGGCCTCTTCACGGCCGAGAACGAGGAAGAGAATTGGGGCATTGCCCACCGCATCTTGATGCCTGCGTTTGGTCCCGTCGCGGTCAGGGGCATGTTCGATGAAATGTACGACATCACCACACAAATGACCTTGAAGTGGGCACGACACAGTTCATCGCAGCGTATCGCCGTATCCGAGGACTTTACCCGCCTAGCATTGGATACGATAGCACTCTCTTCGATGGATTATCGCTTCAACTCGTACTACAAGGAAGGAGTCCACCCCTTTGTCCAAAGCATGGCAGACGCGCTCACCGAGATTGGAAAACGATATCAACGCCCCGATTGGGCCAAGAAGTTCTTTCTAGGCTCCGAGCATAAACTCTCCGAGGATATCAAGGCAATGCGAAAGACGGCCGCCGAGATCATCAAAGCTCGACGGGCAAACCCCGAGAGCAACAGGAAGCAGGATCTATTGGCCGCTATGATGGACGGTGTAGACCCCAAGACTGGAAAGAAGTTGACCGATGACTGCATTACTGACAACCTCATCACATTCCTCGTCGCGGGACATGAGACAACTTCCGGCACGTTGTCCTTTGCCATGTACTCGCTACTCAAAAATCCCGCCGCATATCAGAGGGCACAAAAGGAGGTCGACGAGGTAATAGGACGAGGAGGACCCGTCACTGTCGAGAAGATCTACAGTTTAAAGTACATCCCTGCTGTAAGTMACACATGTTGCAAGTATACCATCAAGGCCGCAATCACTCTTGATATGTTCCTTACTTTCAATACTAAAACTCTTCGCCTAGGTACTCCGTGAGACTCTACGCCAGTGTGCCCCCATCCCCGCCTTCAACCTCGAGCCACTAGAGGACACCACTCTAGCTAAAGGAAAGTATCCCGTCAAGAAAGGAGAGGCGATAGTCGCATACTTGACCAAAGCTCACCGAGACCCCGCCGTCTTCGGCGAAGATGCGGATGAATTCAAACCCGAGCGTATGATGGATGACAACTTCAATCGACTTCAAAAGGAATTTCCCAACTGCTGGAAGCCTTTCGGTAACGGTATGCGAGGCTGTATCGGCCGACCATTCGCATGGCAGGAGATGCTTCTGGCCTTGACCATTCTGCTCCAGAACCTCGACTTCTACATGGACGACCCGAGCTATAGTCTGAAGATTGTGGAGACGCTGACCATCAAGCCCAAGGATTTCTACGTGCGTGCTTCTCTGCGGCATGGCATGACTGCGGTAGATTTGGAGCGTCAGCTACGTGGAGGTACAAGTCAAGGAGAGAATTTGCTTGAGAAGCAAAGTCGTTCGTCCACTCCTAATATTCCAGGATCTACCGAACGGCCGATGAGCATTTTCTACGGCTCAAATAGTGGAACCTGCAAAGCTCTTGCTCTCCGACTCGCGACGGACGCCAAATCTCATGGGTTCAAAGTGGCAAAAGTGGATGTGCTTGATGCTGCCAGAGACAATCTACCTATCAACCAGCCTGTGGTCATCCTCACATCCTCCTACGAAGGTCACCCTCCAGACAACGCCGCACATTTTGTTACCTGGCTTAAAAATCTGGCTGGGCAAGAAGCTCAAAACGTTTCATACGCAGTATTCGGAGTCGGAAATCGGGAATGGAGCCAGACTTTCCACAGTATTCCTAAGTTGGTCGATAAAACCTTGGAGGAGCGTGGTGGTGCAGAGCGAGTTGCAGGGACCGGATTCACAGACGTCTCTGACAGTGATCCATTCAGTGACTTTGAGAACTGGGAGGATGAGATACTTTGGCCTGCTTTGGAGCAAAGATACGCCCGCTCTAAACCAGATGACGAGCTTACTGACACCCGCTTATCCGTACAAGTCACGATGCCTCGTAGTACAACACTCCGCCAGGAGACCCGGGAGGCAATCGTCACCGCAACCAGAACTCTGACGGCTCCAGGCACAACACCTGTGAAGAAACACATTGAAATCAGACTCGCAACAGGGACAGTCTACCGCGCAGGCGACTATCTCGCCGTCCTACCTCTGAACCCACGACATACCGTTGAAAGGGTATTCCGCCGTTTCGGGCTCGCATGGGATGCGGCACTCATCATCAAGGGCGACAAACTTTTGCCACTACCTCTCGATCAGCCGACATCTGCATGGGACATCTTCACTTCCTATGTCGAACTCGGACAGCCAGCAACCAAGAGGAATATCCTGGCTCTCGCGCAGTGCACCMAAGACTTGGATGAACAGAAAAAGCTCAAAGACCTTTCAGGGAAAAGATTCAGAGACGAGATTATGAAGAAACGGATCTCCATCCTTGATCTCTTGGAAGAGTTCCCATTAATAGAGCTCCCCATAGCCCAATTCCTCGCCTTCCTCCCCCCAATGCGTATTCGTCAATAGTAAGTCCCACCCGACGAAAAAAAAAAAAAAGCAACCCATTCACCGCATACCACCAACTAACCAAAAACAATCTCCCAGCTCCATCTCCTCCTCCCCTCTAAAAGACCCCAACCTAGCAACCCTCTCCTACTCCCTCCTCGACGAACCCTCACTAGCAGGACACGGCGGCCGTCACGTCGGCGTAGCAACCAACTACCTCTCCAGCCTCAACCCCTCGGACCGTCTACAAGTCGCCGTCCGCCCTTCAAACCTCGCCTTCCATCTCCCCCCCGTACCAGAATCCACACCAATAATCTGCATCGCCGCCGGAGCCGGAATCGCCCCTTTCAGAGGTTTCATCCAGGAACGCGCAGTACAAATCGCAGCTGGAAGAATTCTCGCCCCTGCTATCCTTTTCTATGGCTGTCGTGGTCGAGCCGATGATCTCTATCGCGAAGAACTCGATGGCTGGGAAGTTGAAGGCGCTGTCCAGGTCAAGAGGGCTTTTTCGCGGGATATTACCTCTGCGGATAAAGAAACGATGGGATGTAAATATGTTCAGCATCGTATGATGCTTGAGAAGGAGTTTTTATATGAGCTTTGGAGTCAAGGTGCTAAACTTTTTGTCTGTGGGAGTCGGGAATTCGGGGCTGCGGTTGAGAGGACTTGTGTGGAACTTATTGAACAGTGGAAGGAACCTGGGGAGGATGCGAGGGAGTTGTTGGAGGGGTTTCGGAATGAGAGGTTTGTGATGGATGTTTTTTGATTGAGTGATTGATTGTATTGGGTGGGAGTTTAGGGGGATATATATTTGATTGTATTTATCTAAGTATGGAGTGCCACCCCTCTCTGGAAATCCTCACTCCGATTGTTCGAGATGTTAATTCCCGTAGTGCTAATGGCGAAACGGCCTTATATACATCCGCAAGGAATAATCATGTCAATGCTGTCCGAGCGCTTCTCGCCGTCCCTTATACTCAAAAGAAGACAGCTGATTTCGCAGACTTTACGCCGTACCGACAAGCTAAGCAGAGTGAAAATACCGATATCATTGCTCTATTAGATGGATTTCGCAAAACATAGGAGGTATCTATATCCATGAGATAATGGGTTCTTGTTCAAGCTGTCATTCACCTGCAGGATGTCCCCTATTCCAAACTTCGTGAGGACTGCCAGGATGTGTTTGTTCATCGATGGGATTTACAGTGGGTCAATGTTTTCTCTCGCAGAGTGTCTGGCAAGAAGAATGAATGCCTCCTGCAGCACCTGCATCCAGAAGTTTGTGTACTTGTTCTCGGGGAATGGTTTTAATGTCCACATCGTTGATTAATATGGCTTCCCTAGGAGATCTTCAAGATATGTAGTATGTATAGATATAGGGATTATTTGTCGTTGTAGAGAGTTAGAACTAGTTAAAGAAAGATTCGATTTCAAGGGTTTCGCTACTAGTGCATTCACTTACTCTTATAATTTACCTAATATGCATTCTCCGACTAGGTAGTCGCCCTATTTTTGTTTGCACTTGTATTCACAGCATTGCCGGGATGTTAATATCGTTGTAATTGTACAGTATATCAGTAATAGTCAACAGCAAAAAACGAATACAAAGCACAATGCAGAACATGAGAAGAACAAATCGCAAACAAAACAGAACGTGTGAAAGAATGAGAAATACACTTACCACAGCGCGAGCCTTGATCTCAAATGCTCTCCAGTCGAATTAAGTGGACGACTTGGGAAGAATCTGACCATTGACTCTGTCTCATGTAGGTTGTGGTAGCTTGGCATGCACATTTAGTTGTTGTAGTTTCAGCTGATACTACTCATGATAGTTCCCGTGCATATATATTATACAACCTCGCTGTTGGCTGCCACAATGTACCCTTGGCCATCTTCAACGACACTACAGTTCGCATTCGACCGGTCATCAATGGCGTTGGAACRGGAGTCGAAGTAGCTAGCGGAGAAATCATATTTGGCGTATATAATTTCCATTACTGGAGTCGTCAGGCATCCTTACTATGGCTATCAACACGGCTCAGGCCGGATGGGTGGTCTAGTCTGGGGTGCCGTCAAAGGAATAGGCAGAGGGATTGGCGGTATAGGCTACAGCCATGGCTTTCGCCATTCCGGGGCATGGATTGAGAGGAATTGAGCAAGCTCTTTTGGGTATATTGGGAGGAACAGCAAAGGGATTGCCGGATATTGATTTGGAAGACGGACAGAGTGGAGACGGTAAAGCTGAAAGTCTCATGAAGATCGGAAAGAGGGATTGGCATAGGGCGACGAATGGGAACGAGGTGTTGAAGTAGAGGGCTACAGAGATCGGGTACATCATACGGGAAGAAAAATTATGTGGATGAGAACCGGGAGGCGCAGATTCTGGAGCGGTGAGATGACTTGATGAGAAGGAATGCTAAGTGGTGACAGCTGCGATTGCAACAATGTGAAGGTCGAGGCATTGACTGCGTTGGCATACAATCAGAGGTTATGCAATGCCCGTGTCCTATGATCAACATCAACATGCAATGTTATCTCCTCCCCATGCTGCTGTACGCCTCAACTTGCATATCGGTGGAGACACGCTTTCCGACCCAAAACATGTGGGAATCCCAATTGCAGAAGGGCAGATCACAAGATAGTCCACCCCTGAAACCGCCATGTCGGGTTTGCAATGGTGAGGAGTCCTACCATTTGCCGCCGGGTGAARGATACGCTAATGGATGTTCAATTTTTGCCAAGTCATGGGGCGCGGGTGAAAGTCGGGAGGCAGGGAGTGACATTGGATGGTGACAGGGAGCTGGGAAGCCATGCATGCCCAAAGCTTCTCACATGTCAAGGACTTGAAATGGGTGACATTGCCGTTGCTGGTTTCATTTTGAATGTTTGTCAAGTTTCTCGATTCGGGTCACCTTCATCAACGCCTTCAAAGATATCCCTTCAGAACCGCCGCCTCCGCATTCAAGATACTGCTACCAGCAGCTCCAATGACCGTGTTGTGGCTCAGAGCCACGAATTGAATATCGAAGATGCCACTCTCATCCTCTCGCACTCGTCCCACACTCACAGCATAACCGCGATCCGTCTCCCGATCCAATCTTGGCTGCGGCCTATCCGGCTCCTCGCAAACCTGAATGGCCTTGCTAGGTGCCGAAGGGCATCCCAGTTGCTGTGCCTCACTCACATAGTCCCGCATAGCCTGCTTGACTTCCTCGKCACTGGGTGGTGGCCGCTTCTCGAATCTTAGCGACACGCACGCTGTGTGGCCGTCCAAGACAGGCACGCGATTGCAAGCTGCGCTGATTTTGAGGTTACTCTGTTCCTCAAACGCTGAACACTCGGCGTTGATTCCGCCTAGAATCTTGCGGGCTTCGGGCTCCATTTTATCTTCCTCACCGGAAATGTAGGGGACCACGTTGTCGATGATGTCCATGCTGCTAACTCCTGGGTAACCCGCGCCTGAGACGGCTTGCATTGTGACGACTGAGACTGTGTTGATGGGACCAAATTTGGCTTGGAGAGCAGCGAAGGGAATGACGATGCCGATGACGGCGCAGTTGGAGTTGCAGACCAAGAAGCCCTTTTCCAGCTTGTGGTGTTTCCTCTGGTGGGGAATGAGGGACAGATGAGGAAGGTTGACAGTGGGCACTACGAGCGGAACGAGAGGATCGCGGCGGTAGTTCTTCGCGTTGGAGAAGGTGGGGATGTTGGCTTTGAGAAAGGCCATTTCTGTGCTGGAGTCAGCATATGCCATGTTGAAGAGTTGTTGGTCCACTGACCAGTCTCCTCGGCAACATCGCTGTCCAGTCCGCTGAAGACAACATCCACCTCGCCAGCAAATTCCTCTGGTGTACAGTTCTTGACGACCAGCTCGCCCAACTCTTTGCTCATGGGCAAGCTTTGCTTCCACTTTACGGCATCGCGGTATTTGCGACCCGCACTGCGCGGACTGGCACCAACGGCAGTGAGCTTGAAGTGCGGGTGAAGGGCGAGTAGGAGGATGAATCGCTGGCCGACACTGCCTGTTGCGCCAAGGACACCTGGAGAAGGATCGTGTTAGGATGCTGTCCTGTGTGCTTGGACTCAATGGTATGACAACCAACACMGGGGGACTCACTAACCGCACCGCTTTGTAGGAAACTCCACTTTCTTCTCCATAGTCGCCATTCTGACTTCAGTTGCAAGGCCGTCTCTCTGAATCTGATGTTTGGCGGTCTCCATCGAATGACTCCGATAACGTGACGGTGAAACCTCGTGAGAACAAATCTTGGGACATGACGTGAAGCTTGCCCCACCTATCAAAAGTGTGATCTGAATGGGTGCCTCCTGCTACGATTGTTGTTCCTTGACAAGGAAAAGTCGCATGGAGATTACAACAAGGCGAGCTTATTCGGTCTACGATTTCGCACAGGATGCGTAACGAGATCACTCCCATACGACCACTTTACATCGCGGAGGGACGAAAAGAGAGAGTCCGCAGCGAGATCCGATATCGGCTTACTAGCGCCAAGCCGAGTGAGGGATGTCTCGAATTGAAGGGATCTCAATCAATAGTCATCAATCATCGTCAAATCAGAATCGCGACATGTGACCAGCATCGACCTCACCTGCTCCTTTGGCCTCCTCCATACTCAAGCAACCTCGTATTGATGAAGTCATGTTCACAGAGAACACCAAGCGTTGCGGCAGAAGCAGTCCCGATTCCGCAGAAGAAACTCTATTTATCCATTCCTCCTTCACACCGCCTTCAAGACCTCAAGCGAGTGCCCAACACCTGCCCAACTCAGTCGCGAATCAGGGATAAAGACATGATAACACACTGTCACAGACCTTTTCGATCATCTCACTCATCTCATGCAATTATTGCTACAACGAAATTCCAGCGTTTCCTCCCGCTTCCGGCCCACTTGATCCGAACTGAACCTGCAGTTTTATCCGGCCGCAACCTACCACTAAAATCCTCCTCCCGCAACACCCCTTGCGCAATATCATTGTTCCAGACCGAAGGACATATACTAGCGGCCCCACAGCCGGATGCACAGGGAATGCTTCCAGATACGATTTGTTCCGGATCGAGGCATTGCAAAAAAAAGTTCCACCGTACCAAGGTTCTCTCAACGCTCATACATCCCGCATTTCACGGACCTATAACAACAACAACACCACACACCCACCCAAAATTAAGGATACGACTCTAGCTTCGAAGAGTTAGGCCCGTTGGCCTCCCGCCAGACACCCTCTAGCTTGATGGCTATTGCGTCGAGTCGTAAGTTCTACCCTTCCATTTTGGAGCCCACTTTGAAGAGCCGGGTACCCGGGTCCTACCTCTAGCCATAATCGACACGGACATCACCAATGAATCGAATCTCTACCTCGAAGGATTAGGCGAACCTGCCTCCCGGAGGACATCCGTTAGCTCTACGGTTATTGCATCGAGTCGCGAGGTACGACTTTAACATTCAGTGGAGCCAGGTGCTCCAGCTGGTACTCCAGGCGTTGAGAATCCCCACGACTGTACCAGATACTCACAATGTCAATTGAAATGGGTCTAGGCTTCGAAGAGTTAGGCGAACTTGCCTCCCGGAGGACATCCATTAGCTTGACGGTTGTATCATCGAGTTGCGAAGTAGCCAGGTACTGCAGCTGGTACTTCAGGTGCTTACCAACTATCAAGTACCTGTAACCATGCCAGATACCTTACCCACGATGTCAATAGAGATGAGTCTAAGCTTCTAAGGGTTAGGCGAACTGGCCTCCCGCAGGACATCCGTTAGCTTCACCATGATTGCATCGAGTTGCGAGGTATTACCACAAAGGATTGGTAGGTATAGTGTTGTGCCACGTTGYCTGATTTTGGAACCTACAATTCTGCCAGGCACAGGTGAACCTAACGGACATACCTCTAGGCTTCGAACAGTTAGGCCAATTGCTCTCCCGGAGGACATCCGTTAGCTTCACCATTGTTCGTGTTGGATTGAAGATGCATGACTGGAGTGCTAAGCCAGGCTATGTGTTGTCTATCATCGCGCTGGAAAGCTGATTTGACCTCCAGACGCGGGCTGCCTTCTTCTCTCGACATTCGCTTGAGTTTGGACAACAGGACCGTCTCGACCACAAAAATACAGGCAGCTGGATGAGGCCCGCATAAGCCAACACCGCGGAAAGGTCTCCATCCTGGTAAGATGATGGATCCAGGGCTCAGCCTTGGAATCCATCCGTTAAGCCCGAAAACTCCAGTTTGCGAGTAATCCTCTGGGGATCGCAAAGTTTCGGTGGCGCGAGAGGCCCTCAACCCGTCAGGTGGATATTGGAGGATCTCGCAAGACGCCAGCTTCCACATGTCGATACATTGGATACCAAGCTTGTGTACCCAGAATCTCGTAAGGAAGCACTCGTCACTGCTTCTGTTAGCTACGCCGCACGGATCCCATTGCCCGGATTATCGACGTTCAGCCCCAGGCTTGAGACCCAGAAACCGATGATCGACTTATAGGTGGGTGGTGTCGAATCCAACAGGCAATGAGATCAGTTCTCTTCCCGCCCAAGGAATATGGAGGTGGAGGAGGTGATGGACGTTCAGAATGAAAAGCCCACAAGCAACGCCAAGAAGAACTATCAATAAGATAGAACTTCAAGCAGGAGCATCCTGCAGGCGGTGGAATGGCTCCCCGGCTCCGCAATCGCGAACGGCTGTTAAATTTTCCACTTCTTACCGCGCGCGGCAAGGAGCTTGGGCGCTGGTAGATTGGTCGAATGGGAGACTGGTGCGGGACCTCTCCAGGGGCTAGTTTAAAAAGACCGCGCACGTTGACTTTGACTTCGATGATGGGATCAAAGAGCAGCCACAATGTGTGATGAGGGTACATGTCGGACCACAAGCAGGAGACCAGGCTGTTGGCGCGGTGACTGGCTCTGTTGACGCTGCTTCCTCCCAGCGGAGGTGGTTAAAGCTGCGAGTCCCCGAGACGGGGCTTGAGCTGGACTGCGTGAAGACATATGAATTTCAAGCGGTCTCTCGATTGAAATGAAGGCAGGCAAATGCAAAAGTGGTCTATCGAGCCATCTCCATGGCTGGCGATTGTGCCGCTCCCGAGAATCTTCGTCTGGGCGGATGTGCACACGCTGTTACTGCAGGTAAGATTCCTCGCTTTCTAGTGACAAGCGTGACGTCGATGTGCCCCTTTCTGGCAATGGCTGTATTGTCGGTACGATCTTATTCAATCATAAACAAGCTCCTGCCTGGGGACCTCCTCATAGCCAAGAGCCGAAATCCTCCTCACAGCTAGATAGATCTCTTCAAATCTGTCTTGGTCAGGCTTATCGTGCTCATCCTTCCTGCCGTGCTTGTCGTGCTTGGGCTCGTCGACATTGAACGGAATGTCCGAGACCGCCTGGAGGAACAAATGATACAGGTGTGCTTCGTAATCTCGCCATTGCTGTTGAGTGGACGAAGCATGCGCTGGATTGGACGAGAGACCGACGGAAACCATCGGTATTCCGATCTGGTCGTCGACGACGATATAGGGGGCTGATAAGGTGTATACCCCTGWACAGCCCAAACGCAGGTCCTGATCGGTGTTGTCTTGCCAGGATTGAACTTTCTCCGGTCACAGGATGACGTCTGGCCGGCCACCATCATGAGCTTTGCATGATAGGTACATTCGAATGAGAGGGCAGAGCAGTGTTCTCCCTCCGGCTCACTCGATTCCTCGTTGAGCTTTGCGCATGGGCAGTGATGCAAGGTGTGAAGTGATGGAAAGCAGCACGGACATGATGAAAGACGGTCGACTCAAGACGAAAGAGCAATGCAGCACTGGGCTTCTCAATTTCACCTCTCTTTGCCGATCTAAACACGAATAGAGCAGCAGGCAACAGAATTCGTTCATCATTAAACATGCAGCTGGAAACAGTCTTGTATGAGGAGCACTCAGAAAAGTTCTCCATTGTCTCAATATTCGATACATTCGGGACTGATATTCCCCAGCGAATGAGAACCTTCTCACTCATCAATCAAACAAAACAAATTCGCTCGCTATTTATTATACAGAGTAGTGCCTTGCAAAGGCACTGGATATCATCATGCAGCCTCCCATTCGATACATTTCGCGCTCTTCGGAAGTTCTCCTCGATCATCTGATAAATATACGTTGTAGTCATGCAACTCACTCACTTCGCACCCTCCATGGCCCGAACTCTATCAAGCACAGAAGAGTTCTTCCTTTGCCCTTCACCCTGCTCAGATTGGAGACTCTTGGTAGGACTCGCGGCCCGATCTGCTCCTCCTAATTGACTGATGACTGAGCCTCGCTTTGCTGAAGCAGGACTCTGAAACTTCGTAGGCGAAGGTGTCCGAGAATGTTGACTATGTACCGAGCTTCTTTTCACTGGAGAAGGGGTTCGGGATTTGTCCAGCTGGCTCTGTACTGAGTTCCGTTTCGTAGGCGAAGGTGTTCTCACTCTTTCCAGGTGAAGACTTTTCGGCCTCTCATTTGCCGAGGCGGCCGCCGAAAGCTCGCTCCCTAGCTGTTCGCTTGCATCTTCAAACGGTGTGCTAGGTTGAGAGTACACGGCACCACCATCCTGATCCTCGCCCTCTCGCGAGACAGAAGGAGAGAGATGACTACTTCCAGGCGGTGTGATGTACGCAGAGCGCTTCCTCGTACTGCTGACCGTGGCAGTCTCTTCAGAAACCGTGGGCATCGTCTTCTCAGGAATCCTCTCAAGACTTGTCCTCTCGGTAGAAGCCAGTGGCGTGGCTCTTCCCTGCACTGGTACCACACCACCACCCAACCTCGCCCAGAACATCCTCTCTCTCAACCTGACACTTTCCTCCCAAGCACATCGCTGATCTTCTTCGCTGTCGCATCTCCATAGTCCATCCCGGACCATTCTCAAGAACCCGACAAAGTCGCACGCAGCTCGAAGTCTGCCGACGCAGTAGTCACAAAGTGGCTTGCTCACGCCATCATCCTCACTCACCCGGAATCGCGTTCTCCTGATGTATGGCTCGTTGCGCCTCGTTTCACCACACAGTGTGCAAGCAAAGTAGTGCTTGTTTTGCGGATATGGCTCCACCGCGAGACTGCCAGCCAGAAGTGAAGCTAGCACAGTCCTCCTGCTCAGGAATGAAAGACCCGGTGCTAGATCCAGACGCAGTGTCGGTTCAATGTCCTCGGTCAGTGCGCGCTTGTAGAACTTGCTGTCCTTGAGAGGCGGCATGTTGCTGCCAGGGCCAGCCGATGAAGGACTGGAGCTCGCCGAGAAAGAAAATGCACCGGGGAGGTTTGGCGAGGAAGCGGAAGCAGCGAAGTTGCCGTACGTCGTAGAGTTCTGTGAGGAGGTCTGGGCAGTGTTATTGCTGCTGTTGGTGCGGGAATGTGCTCCCAGACGCCTAGCCAGAAGGAGCAAATCCTGAAAGTCCGTGTAGGCAGTAATGTCATTCCGTAGCACCGGGCTGATAAGGGAGGCGAAGTGAAGAGGGTGTTCGGGGGGAACGTCCGGGAGCGTAGCAGCGTACGGGGAGCTCTGCAGTGCGTCGAACATGGCGTGGTTTGCGGTAACGGGAGTGGACGGTACACTGACATCTCTGGTGGAAGAGGCATCTTCGTGCAGCTTCTCCATCGTGCCCTTTAGATCATGCAGTTGTTCCTGCTGCGAGGCAAGCAGAGATTCCGTATCGAGGATCTGACTCTTCAGCTGTGCATTTCGCTTCTCCGCAGCCTCCGTCTCTTTCCGCGCGGCCGAGACCATCTTGTTGGCCTCTTCAAACAGCTGCACCGTCAGATTCTCCAGCTCGCCATCAGCTTGCTTCCTCGCCTTCTCCGCCACCTCTCTCGCACTACGCTCGGTCGCCAATTCATTGCGCATCTTGGCCAGCGTCTCCTCCATTTCGGACCGCATGACGTAGTATCCGCCTTGGATCAGCATGTCTATCCGCTGCTTCTCCACCTCGAGCGTGCTGATTATATGCCGCGCCTGCTCCAGCTCGTGTCGGGTCTGTTGAAGGGAGTCGTCGAGATTGGTCTGGTAGTTGATAGCATTCACCAGCTTCGTGCTCAACATGGCAACTTCATTACTAAGGTCTGGCTGATAGCCCGGCTCGCTGTTGTTGCTGCTATGCCCACTATCGGAGCGCGGTCCGGGCGAGGGTGTACGGGTGTCCATGACATCGTCGCGCGGGCTGGCCACGGCCGCCATGCCGCTGTTGATGGTGAGGTGGGTTTTGATATCCGGCGTCGATTTGGTCTGAAAAAAACGCAGGCGCGACAGTGCTGCGGTGGTGGTCGACGTGGCTGAGGGAATGGCGGTTGGGGTGGTGGAGCGGGAGAGAGTGGGGCGCGAAGGTGTCACATTGGCGGCAGCGGCATGGCCGAAGAGGCGAGGGGAGAGGTAGTCGGCCAGCTTGGTGGATTGCTGAGGGTTGACGTGTGTGTATTAATTGATCCTCGTCCTGTGGTCCGCGGTTGTGGCTGGRGGTCTAGACGGACCGCCCCTGGTGGTTAAGGTGCAGTAGGACTTCGTAGTGAATGGACTGCAGTCGCAAGCGGACACGGGGGAGTCAGGCAGAATCGCTCGTGGGGGGTCATGAGATGGATTTCATGTCATTACTTCCAGTCGTGTCCGTCTCGCAGCTGGCAAATTAAACAAAAGCAGGGCGGTTCGCGCGATGTGTGTTTGTGTTACATTCGCCGTTTTGACGTCTGCCGTCACCAGCGGGTTGGAACGTCGTGCCACTATTGACTTCATGTACCGAAAGCCAATCTCCGACTGAGGCATCCTTGCAGTGTCCGCAAAACTCTGTTTACTCGTCATCACATTTATTTCACATGCCTGTCGCTCATGTCCTCGAAATTGGTTGGCTGCTTGTTGGAAGGGGTTAGATTATCGCACAATACAGCACTCGTTGTCCGCCGAGACACTCAGCAACCGCTGGTGCCCCAAAATCCCAAGAAATCCCAAGAAATCCCAAGACGCTCGTCATTGTGCAAAGCCACCAAGATTCCCATTAGGCTCTAGCTATTGCACTGGGCTTGAAGATGGTAAACCCTATCGCCCCCCGGCAGAAAGATACTCTCAGTCCTCGTCGGGTACCATCCGACAACAATCTGTGCTTTTGCAACGGAGCGGGGATACCGCGTGCTGGGCGGGTTCCATGGCGCTCACGCTGAATAGGAACCAGCTCATGCCACAGCTCCTAACAGCATCGTTGCTCGGACGCCAGACGAACATAGCAAGCTCCCCTCTTAGGACAAGTCGCTGGCAGCCGGCGTGGCCATAGCAATCGACACCTCTGCGTGGCTGAGGCCGCGGGCGTCGTGAAGGCCGAATGATGCCTCTAGAACGACCACGCTCGTGATGGTGCTTTTCCACTCAGAGTGACTGCATCGTGAAGCAGTATGGAGCCACCATGTCACCCTCCAACCCATCGCGAGGTGAACCATAAGCCTCAGTCGTCTCGTGCACTTCCTGATCAATCCCAATCGCTGTCATCATCATCCACTGCCGCCTTCCTGGCACCCTGTCGAATAGTCTTATTCYCCCTCTCCATATTCTCATCATCTTCCCTTTTCTTCAACCTCGAGTCTCCGTGCTTGATGGCTCCGACCTGTAACAAAACCTGCTCCATATCTTCGACACCCGTGGCACTCCCCCTCAATTCCTTGCATGTCACAATTTGCCGCCTGATCTCCCCTTGGTTGTAGACCAACACCGTAGGCGTATTTCGGTCGGGGTATCCCTCGATACACAGGTCGGCCCTCATAGAACAGAATTTGACATCTCCAAATTTAACTGCCAGATCCCTCCAGATCCCACTCATCAACCTGCTCTCCGTGTTCTCCCCAGACGAGCTCGTCAACAGAACCAGTACCCAGGCTTCTTTGCTCGCTTCTGTGACATCTTTTGCATAGTCTGGCTTTTGAAGCGGGTAGACCTGATTGAAAACGCTGGCTTGTTGGAGAGAGGCCATTTCCGCCATGCGTTTMTGGCGATATTGATCGAGGAATGCTTCATCCTCATCTTCTTCGAGGGCATCGAGTTCGTCAMGGTCCTTGTCTTCCAGACGATTCTCATGCGCAAGAGCTCGAGCTTGGGTGAGGGCTTCTTCGATGAGAGGTGTAGGTGAGGGCGGTTTCTCGGGAATAATGCCTTTACTGCGGAGAATATCGTTCCTTGAAAGATGTGAGTGTTGAGTGGGGTAGGATGTGTGGGAGAAAATCTACCATTCCGTGTCGGCATTGGGATCGTCCACGGGGACTTGCACGGGCATGTCTGGCATATCCATTGGATTCATCGTGGCGGACTATCTTGGTGCGTTGTTGTGATTCCGAAGTCCAGGTGGGATGTTTCTCGCTTGCTTGCTTTCCATGTGAAGATGTGACGAATGCCAGACGTCCTTCCCCGGAATTCGAATCTCAGCCCTACGGAATTGAACACTTAGCACCACGACAGCAGCGGACGAACAACGGACCTCCACCTTATTCCTTTTTCATGCTGCTCCGATAGGAGCAATCAGCAAGCACCATGTCCCAATTCAATAAAAAGGACGATGAGGACGCCGGAGTGGTGAGGGTGGACCGCACATCGGTCTTTCAAGAAGGTACTTGTTCACTCACAATGCATACACCCCCTGCCACGCCACGCCATGCTGCTATGCTATGCGATGCGATGCGCCATGTTCTCCTCGGCGCGTGCTAATGTCTTTCCCCAGCGCGCGTCTTCAACACATCTCCCGTCTCTCCCCGCCGATGCCGCATTCTGCTCACCAAAATCGCCCTCCTCCTCTTCACTGGCGAGAAGTTCCCCACCAACGAAGCCACGTCCCTCTTCTTTGGCATCTCGAAGCTCTTCCAGAATAAAGATGCCTCCCTGCGCCAGATGGTCTACTTGGTCATCAAGGAGCTGGCCAATACCGCAGAGGATGTCATCATGGTCACGAGCAGTATTATGAAGGATACGGCGGTTGGGAGCGATGTCGTGTACCGCGCCAATGCCATTCGAGCTCTGTGCCGGATAATAGACGTATGCGAGACGGACATATTCGGTAAATGGTACAGGGAGCTAATGTTGGTATACAGGCCTCCACAGTCCAGGCGATTGAACGAAACATCAAGACGGCTATTGTGGACAAGACCCCCTCCGTCTCTTCCGCAGCCTTGGTTTCTTCCTACCACCTCCTCCCAATTGCACGTGATATCGTTCGAAGATGGCAGAGCGAGACACAGGAAGCTGCCTCTTCCTCCAAGTCTTCCGGCGGATTTATGGGATTCGGCGGATCTTCCCACCAAATGGCCGCGTCCAACACAAACTACATGACACAGTACCACGCCATTGGCCTGCTTTATCAGATGCGTTCCCACGATCGCATGGCATTGGTGAAGATGGTGCAGCAGTACAGCGCCGCCGGTGTCACCAAATCGCCAGCTGCGCGAGTTATGCTGGTTCGACTGGCTGCCAAGCTTCTCGAGGACGACCCTGGCATGCGAAAACCGATGTTGAAACTCCTGGACGAATGGCTGCGCGACAAGAGTGAAATGGTCAACTTTGAAGCTGCTAAAGCAATTTGCGACGTACCAGATCTCACAGACGCGGAGGTCGGCCAAGCGATTCATGTTCTCCAGCTTTTCCTCACCTCTCCACGAGCAGTCACCAAGTTCGCCGCCATCAGGATTCTACACCAATTTGCCTCGTTCAAGCCAGACGCTGTACGACAGTGCAACCCAGACATCGAATCACTCATCTCCAACTCCAACCGCTCCATTGCAACGTTCGCCATTACCACCCTTCTCAAGACTGGAAATGAAGCTTCCGTTGACCGACTCATGACCCAAATCAGCACGTTCATGTCCGAAATCACAGACGAGTTCAAGGTCACTATCGTTGAGGCTATCCGTACGCTCTGCTTGAAGTTCCCCTCCAAGCAGGCGCGCATGCTGGCCTTCCTGTCCGGGATCCTGCGCGATGAGGGTGGATATGAATTCAAACGTAGTGTGGTGGAAAGCATGTTTGACCTCATCAAGTTCGTCCCGGATAGCAAAGAAGATGCACTGGCCCATTTGTGCGAGTTCATCGAGGATTGCGAGTTCACAAAGCTTGCCGTGAGGATTCTTCATCTTCTTGGTATGGAAGGACCGAAGACAGCGCAGCCTACCAAGTACATCCGGTACATTTATAATAGGGTAGWGTTGGAGAACGCGATAGTTCGCGCTGCCGCCGTCACTGCGCTTGCCAAGTTCGGTGTGGGACAAAAGGACAAAGAGGTGAAGAGGAGCGTAAATGTCTTGTTGACGAGATGTTTGGACGACTTGGATGATGAGGTGCGAGATCGTGCGGCGTTGAACTTGAGACTGATGAAGGAAGAGGATGATGAGGTTGCTGCGCGCTTCGTGCGAAATGGTGAGTTTCACATTCCTGTGCATGTGATTGAAAGCCGTCTGACCTTCTTCTGCAGACTCGATGTTCTCTCTCCCCGTATTGGAAGATCAACTGGCTCACTACGTCAACGGCTCATCGGCCGAGGCGTTTGCCAAACCCTTCGACTTTGTCAATGTACCGGTCGTCACACGCGAGCAGTCCCTCGCAGAGGACCGAACGAAGAAACTCACAACCGCCACACCTACACTCAAAGCACCCACACTCGGACCTAAGAAGTCGGAAAGCTCTGCTGCAGAAGCAGCAGCCAATGCAACTGTCGTCTCTCAACGATACGCACAACAACTCTCCGCCATTCCAGAGTTCTCGTCATATGGCKCTGTGCTGAAGAGCAGTCCTATCATCGAGCTCACCGAAAGCGGAACTGAATACGTCGTCGCGGCGATCAAGCATCTGTTCAGCGACCACGTGGTTTTGCAGTTCAACGTCAAGAACACTCTTGCCGACTATGTTCTCGCGGACGTGAGCGTGCTGTGTAATCCTTCCGCGGGCGAGGACGGCGAAGCGAGCGTTCTCGAGGACGACGGCTTCATCATCCCTGTTGAGCTATTGAAGAGCGACGAGCCCGGCAGTGTCTACGTCAGCTTCTCGAAACCCGCCGGCCAGTTCATTACTGCAAGCTTCACAAACGTGCTTAAATTCACACTCAAGGAGATCGACCCTAGTACGGGCGAACCCGAGGACTCTGGATACGAAGATGAATACGAAGTCGGCGATCTGGAACTTACTGGCAGCGACTACGTTGTTCCTGCTTTCGCGGGCTCATTCGATAACATCTGGAGCAGTCTGCCTGATTCCGAGGAGGTATCTGAGACATTACAACTCGAGCACGCCAAGAGCATYGCAGACGCGGTGGAGAGTCTTGTTGCGAGCTTCGGTATGCAGCCACTGGAGGGCAGCGAAGTTGCTTTGAGCCAAAGCACACATACGCTGAGATGTTATGGTAAGAGTGTGTTGGGTGGCAAGGTCGCAGTACAGGTTCGGATGGCGTTCTCGGCGAAGAGTGGAGTCACGGTGAAGATTACAGGGAGGAGTGAGGAGGAGGGACTGGCTGCAGCTGTTTTGGGTGGTATTGCTTGAGTCGGATAGACTGGTTTGAGAACAGTTTAGAATATTGCGAGGCAAAAAGTGTGTTGCAGTTTGGGTCCTCTCCTGCGGCATGTGACGAAGTGAGTTTGAGAGAATGATGAGTCCCTGCTGAAATGTTTTAGGGATATGGAGCTGTGAAAAACCGCTGTCATTCACATACTTCGTATCATTTTGATGACCAGAACTGCCGGTATGTTGGGCATAGTCATGATGGCTCTCGTCAGGTACACCGTTCATGAGCGGACGTTACCGGATCGCGACTTTGCATTAAACTTCTCAAATCCACAACTGCGAACCTTCAATACGAATCCTCCGACGTTCGTTCCGGAAAGCTGCCTTGGATTTTTAGGCGCTGTGAGCCCACAGTATAATCAACATGATAGTACAAGTGGCCAAGTCTCTCGCCGGAWATCTTTACATGTTCAAGTGGATCAAGAGCCACCTTCCCGCCATGATCAAGTGTCCTGACAAGGATTAATCAACCATTTTGACTTATACAACAGCGAGGTCACTTCGACAAGTTCGTGGATTTCGACATCAAGCAACCTGGCGAGGGGTTTCCGTCTTCTCCATCATATCTGCGGATCTACTACCGCGTGAAGCGACCCTCTACGCAGATCTATACTGCGGACAGCTGCCAAAGCGGTTCCCGTTCCACGTATGGAGCACATCGCTACATTGGCMGCCACAAAAATCTTGTCCATGGCGAGATACTCGGGACTGCGATCATACACACTATCACGGCTTCGGACTTGCGAAGCCCTAGGTACTGCTGATCCGACCGTCGCTCGAATTTTAAGGTTGGACGTCTTGAAGCAGCCGTGCGACTACCATACCTAAGGAGATGCATGCACCACCTAGCTCAAGGAGATGGATCTCTCCAAACAGCAAAAATAGTATCCGCCGGTTCACGATGGGGCATGGCATTGGGGAAGGCAGAGGGATGTATGTGGAGAGGTATCCGGAAGAGTCCATTGAAGATAATGTCGAGGACCGTGGTCGTAACGTTGTATAGAAGCATGAAGTTGATTGAGCGGAATACAGCAACGACGAACAAGAAACAGATGAAGATGTGGATCAATCCGAGATCTTGTATGAGGAAACTGAGTGCGAGGCAAATGAAGATTAAGATGGAGGCCGAGACGAGGAGAACATATGGCCTGGGAGTTTGAGCTGTCTACACGCCTGGGTTGATAGGGGAGGAATGCAGGGTCTCATGGACAGCATAAGGTAGACCTTCTTAGAGCAAGCCGCGATCGTTTCATCAATGCGATAGGTGCCCATTCGAGGGCATGCAGGGCAAGAACTCCACTGAGATTTCCATACGAAGCAGCCCGTCTTCATTGCGAGCTCGCCAAGTTCTAGAGCTTGCCTTCGATTCCATTGGCGTAAACCAATGAGATCAACTTCTCGATCGATAGACGCGTACAGTCCTTCCCGAAAAGAAGTGAAACCTCCCTCAAACGTAGCGATCTACAATCGCCAATCCTGTAATGCAAAGGTGCCAGTCGCGGTAGGAATCATGAAAGGCATTAGCGCCTGATGGAAGCTCGCTCTTCGTACTGTACGAGTCGGCCCMGTACCATACGAGACACGACGAGATCTTCATCCACGGCGGATCACCAGCGGATCACATGCTGATGCAGCCGCGTAGCCAGTTCAGCGCGTGCGATACGCATGATTTCTTGCAGATCAGGTCCCAATACGGCGGAATACGGCCTTATCGACCGTCTCAAACGCCTTGGCTCCCTTGAATTTCCGCCGGACTTTCTCGGGACCTGATATCCACACAATCACACACGAGTGGGCGCTGTGTGCGGACTTTATCTGACATGTGCATCCAAGAACGAGATGACGAAATTGAGCTTCGCGTGAACCTTGATTTTGCACGACATATACACAACACGAGACCCATGCGTGCTCGTGCACCGATTACATTTGGATGGAATGCAGCAGGCAGACGACATGGACTTGTATTGCGACAACCAGGAGGGTGACAAGTTCACCCACAACTACTTCACAGCTACCTGAGCCCGCACGGCTTAATGTCACCGCATACTTTATACTGGCAACGACGATGAGCATTGCATAAAGTAATGCAAGCCGGCTGAAACACTCCTTCCATGCAACGGTGGGCGAGCAATGGAATGGATGAAGACGCCCTGCTCCTCCTGCCACAATCTGATGCCATACGAGGTCATCTTCGAATACCACAACCCTTCCACTTCCACGCAAGATGAGCGACAGTGAAGACTTCACGGCGCCCACAAGTTGGTGGTTCGCATCCACGGCATGTCCCTTACTAGCGGCCACCTTCGGACCTGTTGCCAGCGCCTTCAGCATTTGTGCCTTGGTCTATCACTGGCGAGAGTATATCCCACCTGGCACTTTAGAGGCATCCGGCCGCAAGGTTCTCGATCCCAGCTGGCTTCTTGCTTTGAATGCTCTTTCTCTGGTCTGCGCGCTGGTTGGCAATGTAGCGCTGCTACTCAACATGACCAGAAGGCTCAAGTTCTCTACGGCGCAGCCCAYCACCATTTCGGGCTTCTTCCTTGCAGGAGTACTTTTGATAGCAGACATGGCTGCGTTGACCTCTCTCCCTGCTCACTACGACACAGCCACTTCCCCAAAGGTTCCAGGTGCAAGATTCACACTGACCGGAGCTTTCTACTTCGCAATCTTTGCGGCCACATTGTACATCATTATTGGTCTGCTAATGTGTCTTACTGTACACGGAGCTCACAAGCGRTACTATCCAAAAGACTTCAATCTTACGCCCGCCCAGAGAACGTTAATGATTCAGACCATGGGCTTCGTTACTTATTTACTGCTCGGTGCATTGGCACTCAGCAAAWTTGAGGGCTGGAGATACCTTGATGCAGTCTACTGGGCCGATATGACTTTGCTCACCATTGGCTTGGGCGACTACTCGCCTCACACCACAGTTGGACGAGGTTTGATTATCCCATTTGCCATTGGTGGTGTGCTCATGGTTGGTCTCGTCATTGGAAGCATTCGATCCCTTGCACTGGAGCACGGGAAAGAAAAAATGGTTGCGAGAATCATCGAGAATAGGCGGGAGTCCGCTATCCATAGTGTGGACGGCCGGAAACAGACCATCAAGATTTCATGGTTTGCGCGGGCCGACTTTAGCACCGACCCATCGCTGTCTCCGGCACAGAGAAGAGAGGAAGAATTCAAAGTCATGCGTCAAGTACAGAAAAGCGCAGAAACGGAGCGCGGCTATGTTGCATTGGCAACATCKCTTGCCTTTGCACTCCTGCTTTGGTTCGCCGGAGCGGCGATTTTTATGGTTGCCGAGGAAAGACAGGGCTGGACTTATTACCAATCTGTTTACTTCACCTTCACTGCGCTGCTGACCATTGGCTACGGCGACTTCACGCCCGAATCGAACGCGGGAAAAGCTTTCTTCGTGCTTTGGTCGTTGCTCGCCATTCCGTCATTGACCATCCTGATCTCGGACATGGGCGACACGATCGTGAAATGGTTCTCCGATATTGCTACCTGGATCGGCTCTGTGACCGTTCTTCCTGATCCAGGCGGCGCCAAAATCACAGCGAAGGCCTTCCTGCAGCGATTCGATGAGAAGTGTGAGCAGATCCTCTCCAAATACACTCCGTTCGGTCGGAAGGTGGGCACGAAGCATTTACACCGGATGGACGCACGCGAGCACGAGGAGCTGATGCTCAGATCGCTTGCGGACATGTTGGAGGCGCACGTCGAACAGGACGAATACGACGAGGCCATGAATGCAGAGTTCAAAGGCGAAGTTCTTGAGGTACGTCTCAACGCCGTAAAGCTGTCACTCGCGGGAGCATGCTACTTCGGCCTCCGCACCTGGACCTTTGATTCATTACCTCTCACGATCCATGGCCTCTGCTTGGGCGTACTGACACACAGGGGATCAGCACAGTCGCTCATGGGGCAGCTGAGACCGTATACTGATCATTGATACACGAGCAGCGCGACATACACTTTTACAACTATGTCCTGTCCAGGGAGCACCACAAAGTTCAGAAAGACATTTTCGCCTCGCCTGCCAAGCAGTACTCATGGAACGAGTGGGAGTACTTTCTCAAGTTGATGGGCAGTGAAGAAGACCAACGAGACGTTCCGGGCACAGAGGATGTCGAAGGTTTTGTTCCCGGGCCTTTGCAACCTGGAGCAAGCTTCCGCGAGCGATCGACGACCGACGACATGATAACCGCAGAGGATGAGGGAAAAGATGGTGCTGTGGATCGCAAAACCGAGCTCYGTACACACCACGCTCGGCATGGTGAAGAGAGCAAGCATAAGCTAAAGCTACGTCGTCGTCCAACAGATGACCCTCTGTCGGAGTGGTCATGGCTTTCTGAGCAGAGCCCATTGATGAGCAGCAAGACTGAAAGCGAATGGATCGCTGGTCGTCTCTCTGCCGCTCTGGTTCGGGAGATGAACAGGCAGCGCAAAGGACATAAGCGCCGGCCCCCTGTGAGTATGGTACACCTTACCCACTCCAAAAAACTGTCTGAAAAGAGGGAGGAAACACAGCAAAAGTAGAAGACGTTTCGTTCATTGAAAACTGAATCTATGGAACAGGAAGCTATCAAATTGAAATTCCGCTGTCCTGCCTCGCTGCTATTGGCTTCTCTGGAAGCGCTGGCTGTGATGCATTGCTCGGGAAACGTTCTGACAGGTTTGTGTTTTGGGCAACATTCTTTCCATGAAGCAGGTCCGGCCCACTGAGGATGAAGCTCGCCCACTTCCACAAGCTGGGTTGTACCGCAATAACGACCACTATCCAGAAAAAAAGCTCGGCCGAAGAAACAAATGAGAGTGCACCACCTGGGTACGGCTTTTTCAAAATATGAACCAAATCCACCCATCCCTTCATGAAACGCTCGGAGGGTCGAGCTTCTGGATCCATGACAAAGGCAAGCAGGAAGCGAGTGTAAAGGCCAATGTGGACACCGCCAACACTTCCGATGCCTTCTTGCCATGTGCAGTTGGTCGCGCATACCGTGGCATTCTCTGTAGGGAAAGTTTGCAGATACCAGTTCGGTGGCTGGTACTTGCTGCTCGACTTGGTTTGTGGCAGAAATTGCAATGATGGGCGAGAATAACCAGTGGCCAGGATGCAAATATCACCCTTCTCGGTTGTGGCCTCGCCGTTCAGTTCTCCTGCCTTTGGACTGCCCTTTCTTCTTGTGAATTCGATTCCGTGTTCTGAAAATCCGCGGACATCCCCTCGGACCCAGCTTGCTCTACCCTGACGCATCAATTGAAAGATACGGCTGTTGACGATGGGGGTGCCCGAGAAAAGAGTGTATGGTCCACTGCTTGGAGGGGCCATCTCCCAGAACTCTCTGTAAAAGAAGAATCGAATCATGAATCCCAAGATCCAAGCCAGGATACCAAATCGGTCACCAACAGTCCCGGCTAAGCATGCATTCAACCTTGGCTCTCGGGGAATAAACCATCTCTCAGACTGTTCGATCGTTAGCGACATCTTACAATTTGGGAGACCGGGGAAACCTACCCTTGCCAAGACCTTTGCTGAAGCAGCCCCGTTGTCGCAAGAAAACTCCAATGCTTCTACTGCGCTGGCACCGCCTCCGATGATGACGACGTTCTTGCCCTTGACTGCTTCTGGGTCCAGCTCGGAGGAATGTATTACGCGACCCTTGAAGTTGTCTTGTCCAGCRATCTTGGGTGCGTAGACTTCACCACAGGTGCCCACCGCGGCGACGACGCCATCGAAGTAGCCGTAGGAAGGATCGTTCACCACCCACTTGCCATCATCTTCTTGCCGCGTCGAC
The DNA here is from genome assembly GCF_900074925.1 of Ramularia collo-cygni. NCBI lineage: Eukaryota > Fungi > Ascomycota > Dothideomycetes > Mycosphaerellales > Mycosphaerellaceae > Ramularia > Ramularia collo-cygni. Next base: position 1,898,171 of record NW_019716255.1, on the reverse strand, counting down.
TCCACTGGGCAGTGGAAGGTGGTTCGTGATGCAAGATTGTACCGGTCCCACAATTGATGTACTTGTCCAAGGATTTCTTGTCGGTTGGGGTAATCCGAATCCCACTGTACGGCTGGATGGAATCGGTAGAACTGTGAGTGTATTTGGAGCCGGCTGGTTGTGTTGACTTTGGTCCAGATTCCTCCAACGCTGGACTCGTTGCCTGACTCGAAGATGTGGCAGTCCAATCCAGCATCTAGGATATGGCATGCAGTTGAGATCCCCGTGATACCGGCTCCGACTATGGCAATCCTTGGACGGCCACCTGCGCTCTGTGCTTTGCCATTCTCACTCAGGTCGATGAGTGATCCATACGAGGACTTGCGTTCGATCCCGAAGCCATCAAAGCTGTACATCTTCAAGGTGCTGGTGTGGAAGGTTGAGGTGTGAGTGTGGAAGATGAACGTTTGTAATGCCGGTAGGGCGAGGTCAACCTAATACATCCATCTTCATTCCGGAGCATTCAAGGCTGAAAGAAGATTGCCGAGCTGCCACCTACGTCTCGATGGGTCTACGTGCATGGTGCACGCCATCGCTTGGACTGGTTCTGGCATCTGAACAAAGCCAAAGGAAGCCAAAGGAAGCCACCGACACCAACTGGAGGCGCTACGGGCACAGGGACTTCTTCGACAACTAAGCTAGCCACGTCGATCTTCCCTGTCTCAGAAGGTCATTTCCGGAGGCAGGACGATCTTGGCGGATGCTTGTTGGTGCTGCCTCTGCTTAGACCGCGATAGAGGCACTCATCATCAATGCCGCGGCCAAAGTCGATGTTTGCCGATCGGCAACACATGGCCGATGCCCGTGCGTTCGCAACTGCAATACCCCTGCCTGTGCCCTTCTTGTTGCTGGTACCGTTACYAGATCTCCGGCGGCGTGAAGATCTTCAGGACAATTTCACTCGTTCAGACCATGGTCYAAGACCGACCTTCTACAACCCCGCGCTCACAGATCAGCGGTCTGGGCGATATGCAAGGCTATCACATGTGTCGACGCAGCAGATCATCGTAGCAAACCTGACACGACGGCACAAATGCCACCCGAGTGATTGAGAAGTGTCTCATGCAATAGACTGGGCCATTCTGGCCCACAACCATGCAACTGTCACTACCTAGTAGAGTCCCAACGGGCCAACGACCGGTTGATAGATCATTGGTCACATTTCCTGCCAACCTTATTCAGGCGATAGGGAAGCGGTGCAAGTAAAACCGTTGGACCTTGGGAACGGTTAGTTAAGGTTCATCGTAACCTAATTGCCTACGCTTGGGCCAGTCCTGCATCGAGAGGTGGGCCCACAGGGTCCAGATCTTCCTGCATCGCAAGGCTCTGTCAACTCGAAGTATGCAGTCACTTGCACATCGCGCCTCAACATGCTGCAGTTCGGTGGGTGGAAGAATCATTGGCCCAAATCATAAGCTGAGGTCTCAGCAGCTGCTTGCACAAGCGGCAAGCCACCCACGCTCATTCTTGGTTCCTGGGGATCGACCGGTATGTGCCGTAAGGCCACCGACGATGCAGCATGATCACAAACTGAAAAGGACAACGCTCGAAAAGCCACTTCGCCGATCATCCGTCGACAGGCCGTAACCTTGAGCTCGACGTCCGCTTGAGGAAATTTCGCAGTCCTATCATAGAGTTTATGTTTAAAATAATGGTTGGCTGATCGTCATGGCCCGAGGCAAGATCTTCATCTGACCCCAGACTGTATCGTTCCCAAGACAAGCACGGTCTTCTCTCTTCGATCTACATTTGCGTTTATTCGACAGATACCCAGCATTGTCAGAAAAGCCTGAACAGCAAAGGTTTCCCAGTCAGCATGGCGGTCAAAATTCAAGAAGAATTGAAGATCTCCGTCCACCAGCGTCGAGATAATGCAGGCGAAGAGAAGAGGAACAAGGCATTGAAGAAAGCCATCGCCTTTGCCAAATACCCTCTCCTGGTGAACGTCATCTATTTCGGTTGGAGATGGTTCAACGTTCTGAGCAACATTCGCGTCTCAAGCGGCGCGGAATCTGCTGCATGGATTGCATTTCTTTTGGTTGAAGGTACCTTTGCAGGTGAGATTGGACCMTGTCATATTGATACTACATGTCCATGGCTGACTGTATGTACAGTGAGCGCTCTACTGAATGCTCTTCTGGTCTCTGGATTGGGCAAGAAATGGACCCCGCAGAAGCATCTACGAATTCAAGGCAGTGATGTGCCATGCGTTGATGTATTCCTTCCATGCTACGGTGAAAGCCTTCAAATCATCTCGGATACGGTCAATGCCGCGATTAAGCAAGACTACCCTGCAGACAAGTTCCGCGTTGTCATTCTGGACGATGGTGGATCGAGTRCTGTGCGCGACCTCATCGCGGAGATCAAGAAGAAGAACCCATCTGTCAGTACAAAGAAAACATGCTCCGAGAGCAGTCATATTGTTACCGCTTCTCAACAGTTGCTGATTGATCTACTGTTTCCAGATCCAGCTCCATTATGGTGCTCGAGGCGCCGCAGTGAAGATCCACTCGAAGGCTGCCAACATTTGCTTCGGCTTGGACCTGGTGAAGGAACTTCCAGGAGGTGCAGCACCGTACGTCGAGTCACCATGCAACACTTTCACTGTCGATGAATGCTGACATTTGCTCCAATTCTTAGATACTTCGGAGTCCTCGATATTGATATGATTCTTGGTCCAGAATGGCTCCGCGCTACCGTACCTTTCCTCGAAGAAGACGACGGCGTTGCACTGGCAGGCTCTCCTCAAAAGTTTTACAACCTGCCTCACGGCTTCTGTCTTGCTCCTCGTTTCCTACTGGAAAGCGATGTGCTGCAGCGATTGTTCGATAGCTCTGGCAAGGCAGTGTGTCAAGGCACAGGATACCTGGGTCGCGTATCCGCTTTCGACTCCATTGGTGGATTCCCAACAATGGTCAAACAAGAGGACAGCTTCATCGTCAGCATCATCCTGGGAGCACACGGCTGGAGATGTCGCATTCTCGAAGAGGAGCATCAACATGGATTGAACGCTCTGAGCTACACTGACATGGGTAAGCTGACGTTTACATTCTACACAAGACGATTTTGGCTGACAGCTCCTAGCCAAGCTCCAAACGAAATGGATGACAGGAATCATGCACGCATACTCTTTGTTCACTCACCCAGTGATGTCCGACAAGCCTGTTGGCAAGAGGGTGGCTGGTCTCATTCCCGTCCTTCACTTGACCATCTTCAGGTTGTTCTTGATTGTCTCGCTCCCCACGATCATCCTGCTATCACGAAGCTCTTCCGTGGTCCCAAACAACAACTCTGGCAACTTTTTTATCACCTTGGTTCTGGCTTTCCTGGCCCACTCCACCGTCTATGTCCAGTCCTGGATCCTTTCCGATGCTGCTGAGGGTAAAATCGGGCTTGACGATGGAACCCGGCTTTGGAACCTCCCCTATCAGTTGAAAGGTATCCTCTGGCTCGCACAGCACTCCATATTCGGCGAGAACAAAATGAAGAGCTTCTTGACCACTGGAGCCGACTGTGAACTCAGCCGCAAACTTGCAAGCTCTGGCTTCTTCGGACGACTTACTCGCACGGTTGTGTTCGACGGCGCTTGGATGCATATGGCGTATCTCTCCGTCCTCAGCTACGTCCTCTATTTGACGATCTCGGAGACATCAAACGCAAGTCTGCTTATTGCTTCCGTGGCGTATCCACCATTCACCAAGATTCTGATTGACTGCCTGTACAACTCCGTCACACCAGTCATTTACTGCTTGTCAACCGACCCGAATCTGATCACAAGAGAATCACGACTGGAGAGGGATGAGAAGACTGGTGTTGCGAGACCACTTCTGTCGGCGATTACGCCACCACAGTCTACTTTCTGGGGAACTTTGGGTATCTCGGGTACAACATGGCTGTACTTTGCCGTCGCACCTGCGTGGGCAGCGTTGAGTTGAAGGAGATTTGGCTCCTTGTACGTCATGTAGAAAACATATAGTAGCACATTTACGAATCACGCGTTTCCAACAACTTCAAATCACAAATTCCAACTTCGAATCGCACTTTTCCAACTTTGCATTTCTTCAATCGTCATATTTCTTCGCTCGTCATATCGATCGATGATGCTGGCGAGAGTTCGGAAGGAGGCGAAATCGGCCGTGATGAGACTCTTAACGGACAATTGTATTCCACTACCAAGTTTGCGGTACCTGAGTACGGCAATACGACGTCAATCTCAACCAGAGAACCCGGCATTAACTCTTCAACGTTCATCGATTTTGCCGTCGAGAATATTCTTTCTTCCCAACGATGGGAAGACCCGATGGGACCGGGTCTTGATGTGGTTCCAAGGTTGAGGTGGAACACATGTCTTCAAACGACTTTAAGTTTTTTAGGGTTAGTGTTTTGGTTGGAACATTGTCTTATGGTAACCGCGACTACATGACACTACTTCATGCATGCCGAACTCCAGCTTTTCGAGACTCGGCAGGAGTTGTTCTGGAGAAATAGAAAATATTTTTTGTTCGGTAATAGCGGTACATTGATTTTTCCGAGGAGAATGGTGGAGCAGGTGTTTTGTAGGCAGGATATCTTTTTATGCTAGCATACTTGAGAACTTAACAAGTCAAGTGACATATGATGGCTCTCGACGACAGGTACAATAATATCAAGAGCGAAGACMTCTTTGTTCAGTGGAACAAATTACACAGTTGCCTACAACACAAGTACTAGGACTCCAATCAAACACAAGACATGCGAATACCATACACGAAGCGTACCTATCAAAGACTACTCAAATACACCACATCACAACCGAGACTTCCCAACAACGATGCCCCTAATAAGTTCATCATGCGCCGGGTTACAAGCCGTCCGATACTCAGCATACTCCCTAAACTTCGGATCMGCAGCCATTTTCTTCAACGTCTCAGTTTCCGCATACACGACAATTTCAAACCCACCATCCTTGGTCTTGGGGAACATGATGAGATATCCATCCGCAAAAGACGTCTCCACTGGTCGCTTTCTCGCCAGTTCAATTCCACGACCCCAAGCGACTTTGTAGAGTGGATTGTGCGTGACGTTGCTGAACTCGACATCTGTGCCGAAATCTCGGTCCATGTTGGCTTGGACGGTGGTGATGGGTTCGTTTTTGAGATGGGCTTCGATGGAACCCCATTGCTCTCGGATGCGCTCTTCTGTCCACCAGGATACACTTTTCGCAATTCGATCGGCTATGACGTCTGTGCTCAAAGTTCTCAATTCGGATGCAGTGGCCTTGGCTCGTCCGTAGACTAGAGCATTACCGCAGTGGTTGGGATGTAAAACCTTGACGCGTCCTCGAGTCTGAGCGACGGTGAAGTTGCGGGTCAGCGTGTCGGGACTGAGTCCTCGGGCACGAGTGAAAACTCCCCAAAGCCAGGTTGAGAAGCATAGATGCACGGAAAGTTTCTGCCCTGGTTTCTGCGAGGCAGCTCGCAGCTGCGCCTGTTTCTCAGGAGACAGATACCAGACCGATGTGGTCAACTTTGCGAATCGTGCGAAGAATGCAGCCATTGCTTCCTCGGAATGTGCGACCATTGGAGGTGCTTTACGCCAATCCTTCCATTCGAGGAGTGGTCGTGCATTCTTGGATCCCCACATCACCGACTTGTCCAATGCGGCTGGAGGGAGGAGTCCGGAGGGCTTGGAGGCATTGCCGTCGAGAGCTCGCGAGAGATGATGGGCGAAGATGAGTTCCAGATCGCCAATTGATGATCCATCCAGAATCAAGTGGTTCATGGTAATCACAATGAGAAGACCACCTTTGAAGAAGTTGGCCTGGATTCCAAAATTGAAGGTCCCGACGCCAGACATTGGGGCCTTTGTTACGGAGACCTCACCGCGTGGGAAGTAGTAAGATGGCCAGTGTTGGGCTTCCAGTTCGCTGGCGTCCAGATGTGGCATCCAGTTCAATCGGACCAGAACTTTGTCATTGTCCTCAATGACACACTTGATGGTTTTGCACGTCTCATCTTCGTAAACGACACGACCGGCGAGCGCGGGGATTTCAGATACCGTGCCAGCCGTAGCTTTCTTGAAGGCTTCGATGAAGCGTGCCTCGTCGAATTCGGGAGTCGTTTTAAAACACAACAGATCCGGGATCAAAGTGTTGATACCAATCTGATCTGCGGCAGGAAAGAAGATAGTCTGTGCTGGAATGGGCGTTGATGGCAACACCCAGAAGTCCTGAGCCTGTGCTGGTTTCGCTGCAATCGGCGAGCTTGTTGCTGAGGACATTTTGGCGATGCGTGTTTTTTTTGATCGGCGCCTCGGTATGAGAAGCTAACGAGAAAGAAGTGCTAGGAATGGTGTGTGGAAAGATTTTCACAGGTCCATTTTCAACAAACCTCCCCTTTCATCATAGATCGAGTAGTGGCCTGAGGCTGCTCTGGATCGTGATACCTTACTTATGAATAGCCCTCGGTAACTTTGCCCTCACGATTGGGACGATCATCGCTAGTAGCGACCGCACTTCGCGTATCCGGATTTTGGAAATGTGATGCTGATCATTCTCCTGCTTTGGGATCAAAGATGGTTTAAGATCAGCCGTTGCCAGAGTCAAAATTTCAGCAGAGCCCTTCTTCTAGACCACAATCCCATACGTTGAGTGAGACTGGGCTGGCTGGTTGGATCGATGCGAGTATTCATTCTCATAGTTTCTACCGCGGTTGTGAAAAGTTGATGTTCAAAGTACCATGTATACGATCTCCTTCGCATGCATCGGGTTGCAATTGCCCCTCTAGGAGAGAGTCCATAGCCTGCAGTGGCTGCGGCAGATCTGCAACTTCAGCTCACCTGCCGTAAGCCCTCCCGAKGTGGAGATAAGTCGTGATTAGCGCCCGCCGCTAGATGAAATGATCGACGGATCGACAGTCGTCACATACATATGCCAAGACGTGAGGCTTAAGGAGACTTTCCTGCAGACTTGAGGAGGTTGTTTTACACATTCGATTTGAGGGGTATAAGATGATATTCCCCGCAATCTGACCTCGGACAACAACTCCAGACGACGAGGATCACTTTTAGGCGACATGCACCCCACTCGTTAGATGCATGTGACCAGTTCAAAGCGAATGCCATCCTTTGAAGGCCACACGCCCGCCGATCGAGATACTCCAGCCCAGTCTACGAGAAGTGACCAATGAACGTGATGAGAAAACGTGATAAGCAGGCAGAGAGACGAGATGCAATGCGATTTTAACATCACCCTATTTCGTGGGCAAGCCATTCAGGCCTGCATGTCGGCATCCGACATGAACAGCAGCGAAGTTTCTCCCTCAAACGTCCATGGAGTTCGAAGGGACCTCGTCAAAGACAATCTCGACTTCTTCCTCGTCAATTTCGCTCCCATCTCCAGAAGCGACGCCTCCAGCTTCCATGTCCACCGCAGCAGGTTGACGAACATCGATTGGAGTGTCATCGATTGATATGAGCTGCTGCTGATCGCTGGTAGCTTCAACGCCAACAGCGGTGTCATCCTTCGTCTCAAAGTCTCCAATAGAGGGGCTGCCACAAGCCGGGTACTCGCCATAGTCCATCGTGACATCTGCTCGAGACTCCAGTGCATGTTCAACGTCAATCGCGGCGAGCYGGCCCTCGGCTGTCGTAGTTCCTCCATCCGATGGCACACCAACATCGTTCTCAGGCAGGCCTGGTACGTTTTCGGCGACTTTGCTGTCGGTTTTGAGCTGTAGATCAGCGTCGAATGGGTCTCCCGCTGTGAAGGTCACCTCCACCGCGTTTTCCTGACACATCTGCTTCGCGGATTTCTGCACAACTCCCTTCTCCATGGAAGAGAGCAGGCTGAAAGTCAAAGAAAGATCTCCGCCAGCTGGAAGTTGTCCGCCACCGCTCGACGAACCCTCAATCCCAGCTTTCTCAACAACACTCGTCACTCGACGTTTGTTGTGATGTAGGTTCATCACGTCTCCTGCATGCAATATTCTACCCTCTGGCATCGAAACCTCCGCCATCGCCTCTTTCAGCGGCTCCAGCTCCCCGTACAATTCAGCCATGGCCTGAAACTTGGCCAGCTTCTTGTCAGTTGGGAGGGTTGGCCTCGCTTTTGCAGTCTGGTACGCCAGCGACATGTTACCGTTGCGTCCCTTGGCAATACTGGCAAGATCTCTGGCGAATATCCATGGGAAAGACATGAATGGCACGTTGTCGAAGCTCAAGACACGACGCGGCTCTTCACGTCCACCCCTCTCAACCATCTGCTTCGACTCTGCGACTGCATCTCCGACTTCATTCGCGGTGACAGTGTACATGGCGACAATGAAAGGCTTCATCTTTTCCCAATCGCGCTCTTTCGAAGTGGTGCCTGCCTTCTCATAGCATTGCTCCATGAATTGCGATCGCAGACTTGATGAGACTTCGTCAATCGTTTCTGCGAACTTGAAGTCGTTGATCTCTGAGTTGTGTTCCTGGACGAAGGTGGTGAAGACTTCAAACTCGTTCTTGATTCCGTACTGCGCCATGATGCGACGCATGGATTCGTCGTAGAGATCCTTGACTTCCTTTGCATCCTCGAGATTCTGCTGCGAAGGTACGCATGCGCTTAGAATTCTCTGGTCAAAAGGCAGCTCCCAGGCGGGCTTGAAGTTGTCGAGCTTCACAGCATTGTAGAGCTGACCTATCACTCTTCTTGAGAAGTAGCTTGCACCTCTGGGTTCGGACCAGTGTGGTCTCCTCGACGGTCGCAGTCTGCGAGGGAACTTTGCAGGCATTCCAGTCTTGGGATAGTCAACCGCTTGGGAGTGAAGCCCTGCAAGCTCGATGCAATTCTCATTCTGAACGCCATCCTGCATCATGTCTGCCCAGCATTTGTGGGCAACTGCAATTTGACCGAGCTTATCATTCTTGATGTGATTCACGAAGAAAGACGCCATGTCCTTGACGGAGACAGGACCCTCCCTTGGTGGCGGCTTGGCGGTTGAGAAGTCCATAGCTGGTAGATTCCACTTCGACTCGTGAGGAATGAGTTCCGGGTCCCAAGAAACGATGTACTCATCTCCATCCAGATCACCGCCAGAGCACATATTGGCCAGGTCGCGGTCACCTGTTTGAGGCAGTACCACACAGTCTTTGAGATGATGCAGCGCTGGGACATTGACCGCGCGAACAACTCGAACGTCGCCTGGATGCAGTGTCGGACTGCGGGTGAGTATGCATATCGCTTCGATGACCGTATACCCACCCTTCGCTTCCGGGTCGGGGACTTGGATAAAGACCTCTGGGAGTGGTGGAGACCCATCTGCTGACTTGTCATTGAAYTTATCCAGCTTCTCGTCCTTTGAAAGTTCGAATCCGAAGTTGAGAGGCTTCGGAATGCTGATATCGGCCGGCTCGCGGTTGCTACTCGCCCGCTTATCGTCAAAGGTATTCAAGGTTTCCAAGCCCTTGGCTTTCCTCTCCCGATCGAATGCTTTCCCGCCATCGTCGAAGTATCCTTTTAGCGTACCAGTCTCGTCTGTGACGCCGAAGACGTACGCTCCCTGTTCGACCAGTATCCGCTGCTTCAGCTTGAGATATTTCAGGGCCCATGACCGCCAGAGGTGTAACCAAGAGATGATGAACGGCTCCTGGGTCTCCATGAAGCCGTCGCCGATAGCTTGGGATAACGAAAGCGTCATCTGACTGTAATCAATGTTCTTTTCAAGCAATCTGCGCGCCATTGCCTCATCTGTCATTGCCTTTTCCATGTCGGCCAACATGATCCTCAGCTTATTCATGAAGACACCATCGGAAATACCCAGCGCTGATAGTACCAGGATGAGTTGTACGTTGAGGTTGGCTGATGTGAATTTCGACACTTTGGCGACCTCCAGGCCATAGTAGGCCGCCGGAAACTTTTCCTGACTGGGCCTGATTTGAACTGACATACCCTTGACATCTGGATCAACGGCTAGAACACCCTTGCATCCTGCCATTCGAAATTGGAAAACCGAAGGACGATAGTCAAGCTTGTAGTGACCAGCRATCATGTCCGCTRGTAGTGTGGATATCTTACCGACACCATCCGTGAACTCGTATCCATTGCGTACCACATCATCGATGCGTTGAACATTGACCTTGTGTGGAATACCGCGGGTCGTCGTAAAGCATAGCCCAAGGCGGGAGATGTACTTTGCAACGTTGTTGAACCTGGTAAAGTCTCCCATCCAGTCACGAATCCTGGCCGCGCTCAATGTGTCGGTCGATGCGAAGAAGTACGCGCCGTGCTCGCGGAACTGTGAGCTGCCAAATGCAAGAAACTCATAATGGCGGCCTCCAACGATTATGCCGTTCGTCATGACTCGGAATACTCGCGAGAAGATCTCGTCCATGACACGATGATCTTGAGAGTGCAGTCCACCCTTGTGTCTCTCGTCGTTGAACTTCACCCGGAGGAAGCGGTCTTCATATTGTGCAAAGTTACGCACAACACGGTTCGATGTCTCCAGCACAGGCGTAGAAAAGTAGACAGTCGTTGGTGTGACAGTTGCCGAGGGAATCTTGGCGCAATAGCCAGGCCTCTGCTTCTCGACCACAGACACTTGGTTGTGCAAGAGAAAGATATCCTCGGGGTCGTACATGCGCTCTTTGCGGTCCGCCACCTTTTCGAGAATTTTGACCGCGCGTACCGGGTCCAGTGCGGCCAGTCTCGACAGAAATCCAACATGCATATTGCACTCGTGTATAACTCCCCGCGAAATGCATACCTCCAGTTGGTAATGCACAGAGAATGTCAGGTGAATAGTGTCTGTCATTTGCAGTAGATCGGCAAGGAATGAAGTGGGTTTCGAAGGGTCTAACACTTTTTGCAAGGAGTCTGCCCAGCGCCAGGAGGTGTCCAGATCGCTGTGGACATATTCGAGATCCTTTTCAAGATCGGCGCGTATATTGTGGTCAGCAAGTCCCTGGCAAAAGTGCTTGAAGAAGTCTGAAGATGCCACGGAAGGGCTGAATCTCATCCGGTATGTGAGCCATCTCCCAGTATCCAGAATGCAAGTCGTCTTCCGCAACTGGACAGGGCCTTTGCGACCCGCTGGATCCGCGTCAATGTCGGTCTGGCGGTACCAAGCATTGTACTCGTTCCACTCGTCGTTCTTCACAGCCCCATCGGTGTCATTCAGATCTCCATGCGTCTCCTTGATGTTCGAAGCTTTCCGGTGCACCTCTGGTGGGTGAAGGATTGTGATAACGACAGACACGTACTTGTCGGTCCCGTGCACGAGGATCATCTTATGCATCTGCGCAATGTCAAGCTCGATCATGAACTTCCGAGTGACGGGAGGGCAGTCTCCAATAGCAGGCATCCCGATGTCGAAGTTTAGGAGCACGCGCTTCTTCTTCAGGTCCAAGCTGAGGCTGGCGTTCTCGTCGGTAGGCCCGCTGATGGAGCTCATAATGTTCATGAGATGCTCATTCTTCATGGTGCCAAAGTCGATGCTGACGAGAGGGAGCATGATCTGCTCCGGGTAGGTGTTTGCTCCATCCGGACTTGTGTACATTGGTGTTGGCTTGTTCCTCTCCCAGGCCTGCCATTTGAAGTGTCGTTGGTTGCCTTCGATGTCAAGGTATGCGCCAGAGTTTCGGGATCCGACCCAAGAGATATCTTTTGGAGCGGGCCGAAACACCACAAATGCCTTGCCAGGAGTCCTATCAATGCGGATGTAGTTGATGTTTCCGTATTGCTCGAAAAGTTGGTAAACCATCCACGTAGTGTAGCAACGCGGTAAGTCAGCCACATTGATTGCAAGCTCAAATGGGTTCCGAGGAGATCGCGACGAGACTCGTCGGATAGATTGCGGAGTACGAGGGGAGATGATGTTGCCGTACCGCCGAGGAGTTGGAGAGCCCGCTGCTCGGCCGGTAGGCGTGAGCGCGCGACTGGTGCTGCGAGTTGGAGACCGCGGAAGCATCGGCGGCGTCATCTTCTTGACATGTGGCGGCATGGCAATGCTTCGATCTAGAGGAGTCACAGTACGCTCGAGAGAAGGCATACTGCCTTGGGTATCGGCAGTTTCCTGCGGCGGAGGTAGGAGCAAGTGGAATGTAGACATTCTCTGCCCACGACCTCTGCTTGAGCCTCTGGTGTTGGAACCTCCACGCCGAGAGCGCCTTGGCTTTCGGCCTGCAACTGATGCAAAGTTGTTTCGCAGAGAACCGGGCCGCGCTGGTGAAGATGACGAGGTGCTCGGTGCTGCAATGGACGGATGGTTAGAGGCTGAATGTGTGCTGGCGATGTCTCAGGTAGCCAAGAAGAGTGAGCAAGGGGAAGATGAAGAGGTGGTGGCATGTATGCACATGGGTGGCATCCGATTTGGGGGTTTGCACGTGGCAAGTGAGGTGAACAACGTACCTGTATCTCTTTCACGATCCAACTCCCTCATCGAATCCATGTCGGGGGTTGTCGACTCCAGCCAGTGCTCAACCTTGTCAGCTGTGCGCTCGTTGACGAGTGATCTGTCCATGTTGCAGAGTGGTAGATACCAGGCATCCAACGCGGTGTTTGTCCAATTGCACGCTTTGAGGTGATCTCGACGCCGGTACCCGCGACTTGTTTGCCTCGGACGTGCACGAGTACAGCACCTCGAATGTGACTGTAATTTTGCAGAGATTGACACAAAGAAGACGACACGTTCATAAGGAAAAGCGAGGGATAGCATTGCCCGGGGTACTTACCTATCAAGCTTCGGACTCGACTCGTCACGTAACTGAGCGCCTTCGACAGCAGCGACTTCAACAAACAGGAAGTGTGCCATCAGTATTTCATTCTTGACCCCCGTCACATAGGACCACTCCAAGCTCTGCAGCAAAACGCAGGACTTGTCTCCTCCATACCTTCAACACCGGATGCTGTACCGCCACGTCCGCAAAGGTAACGTCCAGCTCCTCGACATCATCCTGTCCCGGGACATCGTACTTCCAGATTCCATCGGGACCAAAGTGTGCCTCGCCCAGCAGCTTCTCCAACACCAACTCTGCCTTTGCCTGCTCATGCATTTCCCGCGCGCGTTTCACCGCCTCATCGTTGTCCGCCTTTCCACGTGCCAATGCCTGATAGACAGCTTCCAACACCCCCAAGCACCAACCAGCCCGCATGCCAATCTCTCCGCCCAAGGAGAAGCCCTCGTCGAATCCCGCTTGAACATGTTYTTCCTTGCTCACAGCAATGCCTTCGCGGTACCCATTGGTTACGTGAATTCTGCGGAGACGCGGAACGTCGGAGTGCTCCGTGTTACCGCGCTCCCCGCCGTTGCTGCTGTCTCGTTGGTCATGATTTATGGACGGTGAGAGCGTTGGCGATGATGGCGCGGAGCCAAAGACATCGTCAAGCGGATCTTGTCTGGTTTGATGACCATCTTGCGCGTCTTCTTCGTGCTCCCGTGGGCTGTTCATAAAGACTGTTGCGTCATGCTGCACAAAGGGCGGAAGGTCGCGAAGCATTGTCGGGCCATTGTTAGGTGTGGTTCGAGCAGATGAAGATGCGTCGAAGGTTTGTCCCTTGCTTGGTCGGCTTTTTGGCGGGCATTTGTATTAGGGTTTTCGAAGATAGGCTTGGCTTCAACTTTCTGGTCCAAACTTCCAAAGATCTGTCTCTGTCAAGACAAATAAGACATCAGACACAGGTGCAAGCTGTAGTACACACGCACTCATCTCCCGAATCAATATGGTCACCAACTTTCCGCTAACCCTCGGCATTGTGCATGCAGCACCTCACACAGCTCTACACGAGGAGAAGTCCCTCACACCTCGATCTCTATCTACCATCTCGTAGCGGCAAGTCTCCCATTTTGACCTGTCCTGCCATATATAACCTGGCAAGGTACCGTACAGGGTAGTTAACGAGGACGGGATCTTCCTGGCAATTCCTTGGTATCAGATGTTCACCTGTCAGCAGCCCGGTTCTTTGACTTCGCCAGCGGGAAGTACTGCCCGATATTGCCTGATCTACCCACCAAAGGCCTCACCTTTAGAGGCTTCCTCGCAAAACCGAAAGCGACTTCACTTGAAGGAACCGACCAACCAACCATCCACTTTCCCTCCCCGATCACATCCCACCCATCCCGCTCATGGGATCCATGCCCGTCATGGTCATATGCTTAACATGCATCCAAACTCCCCCAATCAAATGATATTCACAAATCGACACATTCCTCTGCGCAACCCCTTCATGCCGTCCCGTCGTCTCGACATTCGCAAACACCTCCGCTTTACCCAACTCCAAATCAACAGTCGTCGTGAAATCCAGCGCTCGGACTTTGAATTCGGGAAACAGCGCACAAGCCCTTTTGAGAGCATCCACGAATCCCTGACATGAGACGGGAGTATCGGATAATGCTGCACTGGTTTGTGCTTCAAAGTAATCCGCTTTGTTGACGAACAAAACTGACTCCGGGCCAAAGGTTCGGGAATTGACTGCGGCGATGTCGTTGAATGTCGTTTGCTCCAATTTGGAGGCTACGACTCTTGGCGAGTCGGAAGCTATTGCCGTCACGCGTTTGGGCGGGTCGTAGATGCTTGCATCGTTGCTTTCTGGGGGAGAAAGATAGCCACACATGCCAAGTCTTGGGGGTAATTTTCTTTTATGTGGGAGGTGGTATTCCAGTGCATGTCATTGTGAGTCGGTGTCGAGCTGCACATCCCATGTTCATCACTTGCCAGGTTAGATGGATTTCTGTACTGACCACGTAACAATTGGCCGTGGAAGCATGTCGGTAGAAGAGCTGAAGATGGTCGATGACAGATAGCTCCCCACTAGCTCACTCGGTCAATCTGGCTATGCATGGTCGGCTAAACTATTTTCAGCGCATAAACATACAACATTCACTTGCTTAACTTTTTACGGTGACAAGGATGTCCTAGTACTGACTTAATAAGCAGACATAACTTAGTGGAGCATGAGTCTCGCAGACTATAAGATTGAATGGCGGTATAATCGTTCTCTAACACAAATAATGTATAAGTACCAAGAAAGTCTGTATGTACAAAGACCATTTCACCCAACAACCATCCTCAAGATCATCCTCCACCCAATCAAGGCAGAATCCAAGAAGTAACCGACTTCCCAGGCACATTCCCACTCCAAACCTTGCCACTTCCAAAAGTAGTCGTAACATAATGCTCATCATCCAACGAATTCCAAATAACAACAGTCTTCGTCCCATCCGGGTTCCTACTCGCCACACTTTGAATCCCCTTTCCATTATCATTACCATCAGTATAAGTATAACTTCCACTCCCGTTAAGAATCGTAGCATCCTGAGGAATGTACTTGCTGAACTGAGCCATGACATAATAGTCATTCGTCAAAGTATATCCATTGCTATTCGCCGTGACGAGTCCGCGACAGTTCTGGCAAGCGTCGCCGTCGAGGTGAGGTCCGAAAGAATCATCTGTGCCGAGCGTCCATGCAATAGCACCAGAGGCCCAATTTTGAAGCGGTCCCATGGTGAAAGTTGCGACTTGATCCCAGCGTAAATCGGCGGTGGTGTAGCATTCTGTCATGTATTGCTGACGAAAGGTCAGTTATTTGGATTGAACAACATCGAGTAGAATAATGTACCTTTTTGTTGGGAAACTTTTCATGGAACTCGCTGAGCACATTCCAATCTGGCGTTGGGGCATAGCAATGCCAAGCAGTAGCGTCCACGAAATCTCCGGCAACATTCATCACTGTCTCCGGATAGTCCGGTCTGTCTGTACTACATGTCAGCAGTTGTCGGAGTCTGAGAAAAGTTCATTCAGATGCGAACCTGTGTTGTGATCGTACGCCCACACGGGGATACTAGTGTTTGCATTCCGCAGTGCAGGCCCAACAAATTCATTGATGAGGTTTGCTGATTCCTCGGCAAACACATACCTGTATGCAGCATCGAGTCAGTTGACCATTCATCCCTGACAAAAGTCAAGTTGCATGACTTACATAGTGGGGAAGTTGCTTTTGCTGTTCAGGGGCTCGTTCTGAATGGTGATTGCATTTACAGTTGCACCCGCATCGTTGAATGCTTGAATGTACTTGACAAAGTAGTCTGCAAACGACTGGGATAGGCCAGGATAGCCGCTACCCTTGGAGCCGTCGTTGAGGTTGGTTCCATCGTCGAGGTTGTTTCCTTGTGTTCCCAGGAGTTTCCGGCTGCGTTTCATCCATGCGGGTGGTGACCAAGGGGAACCCAGCAGGTGCATGTTCGAATTGAGAGACTTCATGGTACTGATCAACGAGACCATGGCATTGCCTCTATCTCCAAGGTTGAAGCCGCGGAGCGATGGATCGGCTTGATTGTTGTTGTCATCGTATGTGTACGCTGGGGCCCCAGAAAGATCAGAAGAAGCAATGGTGTGGCGTAGCAGGTTGAAATGCTTCATCTCTTCCAGCAGAGAGTTCAGTGAATCGCTCGAAAGTGAGCCGAAGCTTGTTACTGTTGCATCTGTAACGCAGCCGCCGAATCCAGTAACAACCTGCTTGTCTCCCGCACCAGTATCATCGATGCTCAAGTCCCATGTGCGTATTGATACGGAAGTATCCTTGCCAATCTTTGGAGCATCAATCTTGGAGTTCTTGTACGCCAAATCATGGTTCGTAGAGTATGCTTGAGCACCGTCGTCTCGGGCGCCCAATGGCAAAGCATAGGCCAGATGTGTCGAACCTGCGAGAGCAAGAAGGATATGAGAAAGCATGGCTGTGGAACGAGGACTAGGTACTGTCTACAAAAGCAGATGTACTGACCAAGGCCACACAGTATAACTATATACATGGCAGTCATCTTGCGTAGATTCATGAGCCCTCAGTAGGCTTCTGTCGATGGGTCTCAGCGCCGCCGATGCAGCACGCCTTACCTCCGCGTTACATCAATACTTCGCCAGACAGCGTTGACTGCTGCAGGTGGTAGCCGCATGTACGCCTCCTACTGGCTGAAAGTGCCAGTAGGATACGTATGCGGCGTCCCATGATCACATCCGGACTTTCTAGTGCCAACAGCGGGCCCCCTTCGTACTGCTCGTCGACTGCGGATCTGTGAGTTGTACCCAAATCGAGATGACAAAGAGGAATGCCTTACGAATTGCGATATATCGCAAGATGACCAAGTGGGGGCTATGGAGAACTGCCCAAACTCTACTGGAGTCACAATGGCAAAATCCAAGCTTAGGTGCCTGTTGGTAAAGAAGCAACACTCGCAAACAAGCATAGATCCGCAATTCTGCCAAGGCAGTAGACAGAAGATGAATTCGAGTCTTTCAATGACATGGTCATGGCCTGCCTCCACAACACAGATCGAGCCGATTATCAGGTGAAAGACTTCCGATTCCTACCGGTGTAGAGGTCGTGTGACTGTTTGAAAGACTTGATGGRGAAGCCTTGATCGTCGCTGCAAGAAGAAGAGCCAACACGTGGATATCGCCAAGCTTGCAGTGGCATGCCGGTCTGCCTGCATGTGACATATCTCGCCATGGTCGATCTTGCTGTGGAGAATCTCGACGAGCGAGGCCTGAAAATTGATCGTATGCAGTGTAGATAGCATTGTCTCAGTGTCGACTTGGAATAGATCCTGAGTCCGTTCCGTCAAAGGGAATAAGGCGCCCCGCGAGATATCGAGTTGAAGTTGGGGTTGTTCAAATAAATTTTTCTCGACGATCATATTCAGGAAGGGAAGGTGGGCAGGTGCTCCAAGCGACGCGTGAGGTTAACGTGGACGGGCAATTCGCGAGAGTTCCAGCCACCTCCGACCGCTCGACCGAGTGCTACATTACCATATCTGGACAAAGCCGCGGCCTCCACCTCATGCTCTTTTAGGCGTCCAAGAATAAGCAAGCCAGCCATCATCGTCATCTCGAATACATGTACAACCCAAGCATCGTGTTAAGCAGCCGCTTTTCCAGCTTCAAGGAGCCGCCGACTATGCGGCAGACGCGAGAATAGATCGGGAGGATCAATAACCAACCCGAAGGATTCTCGTGATCAAGCTCAAGGAGAATATTATAGACCATATCGTTGCGTTTCGCAACGGCCTGCAAATTCCAGGCGGGAGCGACTGGTGGGTGAGCGCGTGAATCATGAACCGAGATGCTTGCAAGCTCCCTCCCCCTTTCCACTGTCATTACCAGCTTGCTCAACAAGGACATCTTCAAACCCGCCGCAGAATCATCACATGTCGTCGTCTAGATGTGGGCAACAAACTTCGTATCCCAGTGAACTGGAAGAACTGCCGTTAGCTTTAGACACCGTCGTGCCAATCACGATCTGGGAACTACCAAAACAGCCAACGCCACTGACGATGCCTTGCCAACTTTACCATCCCAAGATCTTGGTCAAGGCCCGATGAAATTGAAGGTTACTCGGTTGTCGGCACTCCTTGCAGTGACTCGACGACAAAGCTCGCGAAGATATACATAGCTAGCTATAAGCAGAAAATCAACCAGCTTGCAGAAAGGAATATCTTGTTTAATAGCGTCTTGTTATACATGCTTTCCTCGTTGCAGAAGGTGAAACATCTTGGACCGCCCTAGGCATGCAGCAGTCTTCAATATATGCTCGGGAACGACGCAACTCACCGACCATCCGACTATCTCGCGGTGAAAATCGATGTGCTTTCTCAACGTTCATGTTGAGTCGAAGTCGCCCGGAAGTCCCTTAACAAGGACTCAAAAGCATCGCCATCATCGAGCAATCCCCAAGAAAAGGAAACCTCCAATCTTAACCCACCATCAAAAAATAAAAAATCTCTCCGCCCACAGACATCGAATCTGTACATATCTGCCCTCTAAACCTTCCGAAAACGACTCCTCWGCGCCACAACCCCCGTAATCTGCCCAACAGAATTATCCCCCAAAATCTCAAAAGTCTGCATCTCAGCACCCATCTCCAAATCCAACCACGTACGAAGTTCAATTCCCATGAGAGAATCCACACCTACAGTATGCAGGGGACTAGTACTTTCCAATTTCAACTGTGCCAAACCGAGGACTGTACCCAGTTTAATCTCTAGTGCCGAGTGGATAATCTCCATAGCTTCTTCAATCGAGCTGGTCTGCTCTAAGAGAGATTTGTTGACTGCATTGTTGTTCTTTGGAGATAGAGTCTGCTGGAGATTCTTCTCAATTTGGCCGACAGGTGTGATATTATAAAAATGTCCAAATTGAGGCCGAGACATGGAAATTGGTAAATCCACTCCTTGAGATATCATTCTCGCAGGCAATTCCAATCCGATAATAGCTTGACTATCCTTTTCCTTCGAAATCTCTCGTCGTGGATCACAGAAATAATCCATCAGGGCTCGGAAATCCTTTTGAGTGAGATCCATCCAATGGCCAATCTTGCGAAGTTTCTCGAGCATACCCTCTGTTTCAGCCACGTAGCCATCTTCAATCATCATTCCTAGATCGAGGGCTGTAGCTCGAGGCTGTGTACCGCTTGTAGCGAGTTGTCGGGCCAGGGCATCCATGTATGCGTTTGCTGCGGCGTAGTTTGCTTGAGAGCGAGAGCCTTGAATTCCAGAGACGGAAGAGATGAAGATTAGAAGGTCGAGATGAGGTGGGAGAGCAGCGGTCAGGTTGTTTGAGCCGGAAACTTTGGGTGCTAGACAGGCTTCCCAGTCGGAGAAGTTCATGTTTTCGAAAATTGAATCCTGGGACCGTTAGCTGAAAACATGCTCTCTCACTCAAGACAACAGATATCAAGAAAATACTTACCCGATATACAACGCTACTTTGCACGCAGCCACGAATCTCCGGCATGAATTTCTGACAGTGTTCGAATGCTTCGGCAACAGCGCTCGGCGAAGAAATGTCACATGCGGGAGCATATACCTTCACCCCAAGAGCCTGCAATTCCCCGGAGAAATTTGCCGCATGTGCAGACGACAGACCCGAGCGAGAAAGTAGCACCAGATATCGAGCGCCACGATCAACCATCCATCGAGTGATAACACGACCAAGACCTCCAAATGCACCAGCAATTACGTAGGTAGCATCTGCAGATAACATGTGCGCTGCATCGTTCCTCACTAACGCCTGCTATCAAATCAGCTTTGTTGAGTTTAGAAATTCATGGATGGAGTTACCAACTTACCTTGACAGTAGAGTAGTCTTCAATAGTAACGACGCTGGGACCAATATGTTCCGGATCACCATATCGAAGTATCAACTCAGCCTCATTTCCAATTTCCGCCGTGGAAATGGACTTTGGTGGTATCAAAATACCTTCTTTCACCATACACCAAGCCTTTTGAAATAACCGTGCGGCTTTTGCGGGTTGATTTCTCCATAGATCAGCAAGGTTGACTTTAGCATACATGGAATTTTTATTACGAGCGTGGAGGACAAGATTAAAATCATTGCTACCAGTTTTGCTCACAAGGTTGAGATCCACGAAAATTCCATTGTGAGCCAGAAATTGCATGGATGTCTCCGCAGTCGTGTCGAGATAGTTGATGATAGCAGTCACGCCTCTGCCGTCCGTAAGTAGCGAGATCTGCTGGTGGAATTTTCGAGGGTTCAGGATATGGTCCTCCGGTATGTGATAATTGGAAGCCAAGAACGATTTCTTCGCTTCATTCCCAACTGTGACGTATAACTCAACACCGAGATGTAAGGCCAGTTGAAGGCAGAGCTGTCCAACAGCTCCATTCGCGTGATGTACGAGTAAACTGTCTCCGGCTTCGAGTCGTGAGATATCTATCAAAGCGTGTACCGCCAGCATTGCTGGAATCGCCATTGACGCTGCTTCGGCATAGGACATGGTGTCGGGTATGGTGGCGATCTGTGTAGCGTTGCAGACGAGCAATGTTTGGCATACTTCGGGACCCACAACGCAGACTCTATCGTCGACCTCAAAACCATCAGGCCTTGAACCGGACTTCTCAACGACTCCAGCCGCCGCAAAGCAGAGTTCGCATTCGTTGAGTTGCCCAACCGCTACCAGGTAGTCTCTGTGCGTGAAGCCGAACGCCTTACTCCTKACTATTAAATCGTCTTGCTTGACTTTCGACGATACGTCATCCTTTTCGGAGTAGTACAAGGTATGAGGTTGGCCGTAGGTACCTATCTTGAGCTCGAGACATGCGGGAGAATTAACATCAACAGTCTTCTCCAACGTTGACGACAATCTCTCGGTCAAACCACGATCCAGCAAAGTTGACGGTACCACACGACTAATCTCGATTTGGTCATTGTGGACTCGGAATTCGTGCTCCATCTCGGCAAGGTCATTGTCAATCATATGAGACATGATCGTATCCAGATGCCGCATCTGCTCAGAGGATTTCTCTTCAAGATGCGCCACAACAAAATTCAGTCGAATGTTTTCCGATCGTAGACATCGGGCCAGACCATCTACCAGTCGAGTATCAGAGGCAGACGCCCGCGATCTAGGACACGTTACCCACAGGATATTATGGGCGGTTGTCAGGATTCGTTTCAGGGCCTCGAAGGTCTCTGATGCCAGACTAACAAGGAATGGCGAATCGACATCCAGAAGAAACATGATGTTATCCGTATTGCATATCTCAGTGCCCTGCATCAGAGCCTTCAGGCTCAGTTCCGAGCAGCGGGTACCACGACTTGTCAAYTTCCTCGAGATTTCTGCCCCTAACGCCTTCTGCGCTTCGACAGCACCATCGAGCAAGACAGTCCAGGCATACGGCCCACTGTATATTGGACGTTCAAGGATTGGCGCGCGAGCTATGAGGAAAGAGTTCTCATGAAGGCTTCCAGCCAATCCATCACTGATCTCAAGTATGACCCCCTCGAACCCGGCATTTTTGAGAGCACAGTCCCRCTCAAGGGGCGTGAGACATGGACTAAGACGCTCCGCAGCATCATGTTTCCGCCACCAGCCTTCCAGTAATCCCATAGCAAATGGTGCTCGTACTGAGAGAGGGTTTGTAATTTCAAACAAGACAAGGTAGCCGCCGGGCTTGAGGAGGTCTTTCACACGTCTCAAAACATCTTCCAGATCCTGTGTTGCATGAAGAACATTCCCAGCGATGACCACATCATGAGTAGCACCGTCTAGATCTTGCGATGAGATCCCAGCCTCGACATCAAAGACCGAGAATTTCATGCGGTCTGCGACATCACTAAACCGGGCTCGAGCTGCGGGAAAGAACGCCGAAGAGATGTCCGTGAAGTGATAGCTCGCGAAGCTAGGATACCCTCTTTCTCGAAGAACATCGAGGATCAAGGAAGTGCAGCTTCCTGTACCAGCGCCCACTTCGAGGATTTTGAGGGCTGGGTTATGGTGGGTCAACAACTCCAAGAAAGATTTCAATCCCGAGACGAGGGCATCGGATTCCAATGCCTCGGAATAGAAGTCCTGCCCAAGCTTGCCACGGAAAATGAGATTAAGAAGGTCGACTTCCCCCTTTAGAATCTGACGCAGCTGCTTGCCAACGCTGACGAGTAGCGCGCCTTGATGACTCGATGTTTCGACCTCGTGCAAAAACAGTTCCCTTTGCTTGGGGTTACGCTTTAGCTCGTCTAGCTTTTTCAAGTCAATCTCGCATGTGCTTCGWTCTTGGAATCGCGCCTTCGCCCATGAAATATAGTTCTTGAGCCATGGACGTGCCTCGTGGAAGATTATGTCACCCTGCTCAGATAGCTCCTGAATGAAATGATGGGCAACAAGATTCAAATCTCGCATCCTCTCTGGATTTCCAGACACATTGCTTGTTGGCTGTTGGCAATGTTGTGTGAGCTGAGAGGGTGACATCGAGGGAATGTAAGGGGCCCAGACCATCTCCGAGACAAGATGTCGTTCATCGGAAGAGGCCATGGTATTGACTGACCGCAGAAACGTCAACTCGGCCCGCTCCATCGCCATGAGAACCTCAGTCTCACCTGGAGCGGTTACGACAACGGTTCCTTCGACTCCACGAAAGCCACGAGGCTTGACTTCCCCACCAGCCCGAAGTGTTGCTGAAACGCCATTTCCGTTCAGTTTATTTGATATCCATATATGGCCAATCTTGCTGGGAAGTGCAGCGTTGTTCKGGTTTTCCGTCGAGAGGAAGTACGGAAATATGACATGGAATAAGCTGTCCAAGAGTGCCGGATGAATGACAAACGACGTGGGCTGCGTCGTTTTCTGGTCTGACATCCAGGTTCGTGTGTCCAATGTAGCAGATGTCCTGCCACCAGACGCGACTTTAATGTGCTGGAGAACCTGAAAGACAGGACCATATGTTGCACCGTTACCGGGCAGAATCTCGTCATAGATTTCGCGCCCCGAGAACTCATCGACTGGAGCCGAGAACGCCTCGTCGGATTCCTCAGATAAGCGTTGCACGTTGGCTTGGGACAAGACGTGTGAGCTATCAGCGTCCTTAACAACGGAAATGCGGCCGGCGCAGAGCTCCGTTGTGGAGTCATCTCCATATGTATAAACCACAAATTCATAAGCAGTGAGCATGTTTGAACTTGCAATCGTCCGAAGTGTGATACTACACTCATGAGAGCGGTCCTCGGCCACTCCCAACGGGTTCAAGAATCTAACATCTTGCAGTCGGTATCCCACAATCACATCATCTAGCGGAGTCAATTGTTTACTCGCTTCCAAAGCCATCACAATCCAACCAGCGCCTGGATAGAGAACCTCGCCATTGATGCGGTGATCTTTCACCCAGGGATCTGAAGAAATGCTGATTTGATGGCGCCATCGAGCTTCGCGGGGATTCCAGTCTGGATTACGAACTCCCAGAAAGTCCTGTCGAGGGAATTTTCGGAAACGATATGCTTTGCTGATGCGGCTCTCTATCCAGTGCGTCTGCGAATGATTGAAGGAATATGGAGGAAGATCGATTGCGAGGGGCCTTGGCTGCATAGACAGCTCATTCACAGCCAGAATATCTAGCGCATAACCGCGAGTGAAGAGATGTCCGATAGTTTGCAAGAATGCGCTGGATGCAGGAGTGCCTCGCCGGAGGCATGATAGATATGATGGCTTTACAGCCTGACCCTGGTTCTCGAGACACTCTTGAATGGCGGAACGTAGGGTTGCATGCGGGCCGACTTCGAGGATATCGTCAATCGTGACCTGTGGAATATAGACATGGCCCAATCGCTTTCGCCTCTTCTTCGCCAGAGTCTCTGTGGCATACCTTAGGGCATCCGAGAATTTGACCGGAGAGACCATGTTTCTGACCCAGTACTGAGGGTCTGCAGTCGCTTCTGCATATACGGGCTGCCCTGTGATTGATGAAATCATGATTGGTGATTTTGGATCTTGAGGTGAGCATTGTGAGAACTGCCCCATACGTTGAAGGTAGTCCTCAGCCAGGCTGGCGAGAAAGTGGGAGTGATATGGGATCCGGACCGTGAGACGTTTGTGAAAGATTTTCTTGGATGCCAGCACTCTCTCCGTGTCAATCAGGCCAGATTCGAGGCCAGAAAGCGTGGTGTTAGTAGGACTGTTGCAGCAGGCAACGACAATTTGAGGTTTGTCCCCGGAGCAGTTTTGGTTAATGATTTCTTCGGCCTCAGCAGCGGAGATTCCGACTGCCATCATTCCGTAGCTGACCGGCGAAGAGTTATTCAGACCGCTCACRACTTGTCCCCTGTAGAACGCTACTCTGAGCGCCTCTTCACGGGTGATGTGGCCAGCACAATACCTGCAAAGTCAGCTTTGCGTGACAGTCAGCCCAGGGGTTCACTTACGCTGCCGCAATTTCACCGGAGGAATGTCCCACGACTACGGCCGGCAGTAAATTGTATATCTTGAGTAGATCAACCAACGCTATCTGTAACGCGGTCAAAAGAGGCTGGCTGTTTTGCGAGTCGTTGATAGAAATGTCGTCGACTTCGCCACGGAGGATAGCTAGTCACTTGTATCAGCTTGCTAAAATTACGTCGACCAAGTTGTAAACTGACCTTCGATGGAATGTGGAAACCCAAGCCCGCACAGATACTCTGAGCTCTTCGCAACACTTTGCCGAAAAGCAGAGCGCTCAAACAGTTGCTGTCCCATTTTCTCGTACTGAGAGCCTTGACCGGTGAAGACGAACATACAACTGCGAGGCTTGGACGAGCTTACTGGCATATCAGCAATCACAGGGGCCATGTCTGACGGCACATTCAGCGAGGTCGTGAACGAACATCTCCATGGGAAGACGGTCCGCCGTGCCGAACATGTATAGACAATGTCGAGAAATTGCGACGTTGTCCACGGGGCTTCGGGTTGAAGGTGAGCTCGTAGATCAGCCAAGTTGTTCTTCAAGGAGACTTCATCCAGAGCGGACAAGCACATCAGACGCTCGATTTTGGACTCCACCGCAGGAACTTCAACTTGACCCGATGAAGTTGGCCTCTCTGCCCCCGAAAGTGAATGGCAGGTTCGATGCAGAATTCGACGTGAATCACATTGTCCGGAAGATGCGTCGTCCAGAACTGCTACTGCATTAGAGCCGCCAAAGCCGAATGAGTTGATCTGAAGTGACATGAGCAATGTCAGCTAGAGCTATGTGGGAAAGCATGTTCTGATGCCTTCTTACGCAAATTCTCCGGAGACCTTGTGAGGGCCATGGAACACTCTGWGTGGGAAACTAATCACGCAGTCAGACATATCATTTCTAGTGGTTAAGAGACCCAGCTTACGTGTAGATGATATTGCTGTGCTTTGATCTTCGAGTTGATGTTCTCCAGTCCAGCCACTGGTGGTATGACGCCGCTTTCCAGGATGAGCACGGTCTTGATCAGACTAGCCAAACCGCTGGCTGCCTCCATATGACCAACGTTTGCCTTTACCGAGCCGAGGAACATTGGCGCCGACTCTGTCCTGTATTTTGCAAACGCTTCGCCAATGGCATTTGCCTCGATTGGGTCGCCGACTGGCGTTCCAGTTGCGTGCGCTTCGCAG
Source organism: Ramularia collo-cygni (assembly GCF_900074925.1). Classification (NCBI taxonomy): domain Eukaryota; kingdom Fungi; phylum Ascomycota; class Dothideomycetes; order Mycosphaerellales; family Mycosphaerellaceae; genus Ramularia; species Ramularia collo-cygni. The sequence goes on along the minus strand of NW_019716255.1, from coordinate 1,872,277 downwards.
TATCTCGTGGGTTCCATGGAAATCCCCGCTTGGCTGTAAGTCTTCTCAATCAGACTGCGCTGACTTGATCCACTAGGTACCGTTATGCCAGGTGTTCGTCCATCTTGGCCTATTCCAGTTGCACGTATAATGGCACGCACTGTGTCACCATCTCGGATCGCATYGTCTAATCTTTTGACGACCACCATACCGAAGCCTTCGCCTCGAGAATAGCCATTTGCAGATTCATCAAAGCTGTGGCTACGGTTGTCCGGGGAAAGGAAATTCATGCTGGTCATCGTGTAGAAGTTGTCGGGCCCAAAAACCAGACTGCATCCTCCTACGAGGCCCATGTTGACGATGCCTAACCTCAAATCTTGACAACATGCATGTAGTGCTGTGAGACTGCTCGAACAAGCCGTATCGAGATTCACACTTGGGCCTCTGAAATCGTAAAACCAACTGATCCGATTGGCGATCATATTGGTTGCCAGACCGGAGGCTGCATAACGCCTCTCCAGTTCCGGATCCGCATACATGACGCTTTTGTAATCATCCATGAAGCTACCAGTATAGACAGCCGTTTCAGATCCCGCACAAGATGGTATGGTGATGCCAGCGTTCTCGAGAGCATGGAAGGATGTCTCCAGCAACAATCGTTGCTGTGGGTCCATGCACGCTGCTTCCGCAAGACCGATGCTGAAGAAAGGAGCATCGAAGCAGTCCAAAGGTGTCTCAATGAAGTGGCCACCGTCCGCATTCATGCTGTAGTGCTTGCTTGTGTCCGGGTGGCGGAAAGCGTCGACATTGAAGCGCTCCTTGGGAATTTTCGTTGAGACGTTGCGGCCTTTGCACAACATATCCCAGAAAGCTGTCGCAGAGGTACCACTTTCCGGGAAGTTCATTGACATACCAATGATGGCAATGGGAGTGTTGCTTTGGGGAGCTGACATGATTGCCACGGCGCAGATTAAGAGCGATCTGTTGATTGCACTGCCGTTCTTCTCTTCGCCGTTCGTCTTCTAATTGCCGACCAGAAGGATTGAAGGGCGTTCTCAATTTCAGGCCTTTCTCGCTTCCTGTTGAGTTGCAGGCGATTGGTTTGGATGCAATGAAATGTAGGCTTGCTGAAGTATCAAACTTTATATCGCTTCATTGAGGGGGCTTGATGATTCGCCAGAAGCTGATTGAACGGGTCTCACGTTCTCTGTCATGGATCAAGGCATTGACTTAATCCCGAGGAGTGTGGCGAAGTGTTGCAGAAGACAATTGTACCACAGGAGCAAGTGGGCAGCGGCAACGTCCGGTGGACCATGTCAGGCACGATTCCTTCGAATCCTTCGAAAGATGAGTGTAGGTCGGCTGCTAACTTTAGTTGCCGCGTCTCCAATCGATCGACATGCGATGATGCCACATCAGGAATGGACTGATCTGTGGATATCTATTAGTTCGCTAGTTCGGGATGCACCATGATGATGTCCCAACCGGTATACAAGTAAGTAGTTCCTGATTTACCGTACCCTGATAAAGTTATCAAAGGATTGGCATATGCGTGACGCGAGCTGCAACCATTCCAACATCGAGGATTGGACATTAGTACGGTCGAACTGCTCATTGGGCGCAATCCATCGCGAGCAAGATCTCCACGAACCCGTCCATATCATTCGCAACATGCGGTTTCTCTGCTTGCATGGAATGGGCACGAGCGGCGATGTAAGCCCCATCTTCCAGGATCAACCATTTGTAATGCTTTGAGTGCTGAAAAGCGGTGCGCAGATATTTGAGTTGCAAACGGGTAAGATGTGATGAGGAAACGCGAAGAAGTGTCACAACTAATGACAGTACAGCGCCGTTGCGATATCTGCTGTCGGAGCAGCACGTGTATGAGTTTGTCGACGGGAGGTTATCCGAAGGAGTCGATCCTGCGGCCGGGGTGGAAGAGGCGTTTGGTAAACAAGACGCCTACTATCAGCACTTCACTTCGCATTCATCCGCGAGCATTTTGCAGGCAGTCCGAGACGTGGCAGACTTTTGCACAGCCCATGGCCCTTTCCAGGGAGTCTGGGGATTTTCCCAGGGAGCTGGTCTTGCTGCGACAATCATCGCGGCGCGGGAAAGCGGATTCATGTTCGAAGATGGGCAAGAACTGCCTGAATTCGAACTGGCCGTGCTGTTCTCGGCAACGCTTCCTCTGGATTTGCAAGCTGCGCAGTCGGGCCAGATCAAACTGCTGAATCCTGATCAACATTTGGATGGCGTGGATCAGCCTCAGCTTCTTCGTACGACGACGGTGCACTTTTGGGATCCGACAGATGATGCCTATCCGGGAATGAGCGAAAGGCTGTTCCAACTCTGCAATCCTTCGCGGCGATTTGGTGTTAGGCACACTACTGGCCATGGCATCCCACCATCTTCCGAGCAAGAGCTGCTCGGACGAATGGCGCAGGCAATCCGTGAAGGATTCGAATTCGAATCTTTACACACGACGGATTCGGACGCCACATGTTGATCCACCGTGGATGATGTCTTCGAGGCCAGCCCATATCGCTGACAAAGACCACGATAGTCCTGCATTGGACTCTCGTAGCAGTCGATTGGCGCATACTGATGGATGTAGATTGTACACATGTACCAAAATCTATACAGTGGACTCACGAGCTGCGGCTCGGTGGGGCTGTGGCCGCAGCACAGATAAGACGATGGCCACAGTGGACCTGTCCAGACCCACGCCTCCAATGATTCTGATAGTGTGGACTAACCCGCTCCTTCCTCCCACGCTACATGATGTAAGATGTAAGCGCGCTAGCCATTAGCGGAAATAGGCTCAGCAGATCTAAACCTTAAACTCACCTGGGCGATCGCTCCTGCACTGCAAGCAACGCACAATGATGTGACAGATGGGGCCAACTGCGCTGTGCGCCTTGGGTCAGCACTTCAAGTTGCCACTTACTATCATATCCTGTCCGAAAGGGAAACATCATTGGCGGACATTGCAGGGCCCTGTACATTCGTCAACATGTCAGAGTCCAATGTGGAACTGGACGCGGAAAAGGGCTCTCTTGACAGCGGTTCCATCTCACGCAATGCTTCAATCCCACAGGCCGCCGGAGAAGACTCCAGGTCTCTAACGACTGAGCAAGGTGTAGGAGCACCAAAACCCCAAGAGCCGACAGATAAACAGCCACCAATCGATCATGGAAGCGTCGCTTGGCTGCAATGCTTGGGCGCCTTTTGTATCTTCTTCTGTTCCTGGGGCATGATTGGCGGCTACGGTGTGTATCTCGCAATCCCTCTCACAACTCCGTGATAATTAATGTCCCAAAGGTGCCTTTCAATCCTTTTACGAAGCATCAAAACTCCCACACTCGTCTCCCTCGGCCATCTCATGGATTGGATCACTCCAAGGAACACTCATGCTCTTCGGATCCGCACTCGTTGGCCCCCTCTACGATTGCGGATACTTCAAACTCTTGCTTCCAGTCGGCTCCATCTGCACAGTTCTGGGCATGATGTTGACCTCCATCTCCACCAAATACTGGCATTTCATCCTAACCCAAGGCGTTCTGAATGGCATCGGACTTGCTCTCATTTTCTTGCCGACATTGGCATCTCTCCCGACCTGGTTTGTCAAACGTCGTGCTTTGGCAATTTCTCTCGCAAGTTCTGGTAGCGGAATAGGAGGAATCCTCTTCCCCATCATTTTCAACAATCTTCAGCCGAGAATTGGTTTCGGCTGGACCGTTCGCACTCTGGCTTTCATCCTTCTAGCGCTCCTCTTGCTGGCCAATTTGTTTTGGAAACAGCGTACAAAACCCGCTGGACCTCGCAAACTCTTCGATGCTTCTGCCTGGCGTGATGGTCCATATGTTCTTGTCGCCATTACTTCCCTGCTGGGATACGTGGGAATCTACATCCCATTCTTTTACATGCAAGTGTATGCTACCAGTGGAGCCGTGATGGATGTCAAGGCATCTATCATCCCCTATCTACTTCCTTTAATCAACGTCGGCTATAGCATCGGCCGAGTCGTCCCAGGTGTCGTAGCCGATCGCATTGGTGCCTTCAACACCTTGATCCCCTGTCTACTGGCGTCTGGGATTCTGGCTTTTTGCTGGAATGCAGTGCACAGCGATGCCGGGCTTATTGTTTGGTGCATTCTGTTCGGTTTCATCAGTGCGCCCTTGGGTAGTCTTGATCCCGCGACTATCGTGGGTGTGACGCCAGATTTGAGCGCTTTGGGGGTGTGGATGGGTATGATGTTTGTTCCGCTGGGAACTGGACTTTTGATTGGCGCACCGATTGGAGGCGCCATTCTTGATGGTACGGGGGATTATCTGTACTTGCAGGTATTCTGTGGATGTGCTCTGATTGGAAGCTCCGTGGCGCTGGCAGCCAGTCGGATCTTGAAGACGGGGGTTGTGCTCAAGGTCAAATACTGACCTTTATGTAATTCATAGTTTAGTCCATACTTTGATGGATGTCATGTCTTTCTTGAAAGTTCTTTAAAGCCACTCATATACTCGACTCTACTTGACAGAAATAGTAGTCTCCACACGAATACACGCAGAATCCGCCCTATTTTCTGCACGTTCCGGAAACGTTTGCAACTGCAGCACCTCCTCACGTTCACCAAAAGCGCCTTTAGCAGTAGCACTCCAAGAAGCAACATCCTCCCCACCCATATAAGGATCCCTATTACTACCTCCCCTCTCCACATCCGCATCTGAATCATCATCATTCTTAGACTGATCTCGCGAAAAATTCGAACCTCGTCGCATGGACTGTAAAAGCTGCGAAACGCCCGTCACGGAACCCCGAAGTACATGTCCGATACCGCCTAAAATTGGCGCGAGGAGCGGGAGGCAAGCGCAGATTATTGCGACGCCTATGTGGATGTTTGTCCAGAGGTATGCTTGGGAGAAGGAAACTGTTGTTTTGTGTTGTGTGGTTAGCTAGGTAGGTAGGTGGTTTTGTAATGTATGTAATGAGGACTGTGAGGCTTACCGAAGGCGCTGCCTGGGATGTATGTGAGGGCGAGACGGATTACACCGGTTATGCAAACACTGGATTATTCTATGTTAGTTCATCTCAGGCTGAGGATATGTTGATTAGAGCTTACAATCCGCCAAAGACGAATAGTGCACTAGCTGAGATTTTCTTGTTCATCGGCAATTTCAACCTCCAGAGTACATTCAGCGGCGTGATGAGGATACTGAAATTGATCAGAATATCCACAATTTCGACTCCCAGCCAGAATTTTCCGTAATTACTAGATGAACAATCAGTACAAGCTCGAAAAACCCCCACAATACTTCATTCGTCATCTTCGAAGACTTACTAGCAGTAACCCTCGACTTTCGGATTCCAGAATTTGTGGACCGGGCGACAGTTGRCGCAGGTAGTAATGGTATAGACGATCCACCAGAGGACACAGATGGTGTAGAGTGAATATATTATGATGCTCTTGCCGCTGTTGTAGAAGATTCGATGGAGGAAGACTAGGATGCTGAGTTTTATGAGTGTTACGCTGAGTCCGTAAAGTGGTTCGACGGCGTATAGAGCCTGGGAGGTATGGTCAGTCAAGAAGTACATCTCGGGGTTACGCTGTAAGAACGACGCCAGATGTATCAGGGTGGGAGTTTTGCAACGAGGCTTTCCCTTCAACAAGATCTCTCGCTGTCTGGCGCGCGAGTCTGCTAATGAGGAGGTGTCCGCTATTCTTGGACCTAGAGACTGTGTCGAGAGAACAGTCTCCCAATCGAGGCGCGGGAATGAAGACTCTCGACAGATTGAAGAACCCTCTTATTAACAGCTCCGCACAACGCACCTGCAAGAAAGTCCTAAGTCTTGTGAAATCAAACGTAGGATCCTGAATATTCCTCCCTCCTCCACCTTGTACCAAACCCCAAACTTGCACTCCAAACCAAGCTTGGAATGTAACCAAGCCCCCCAGCAAAAGGTAATCGTCCGGGGAAAATGGCAGTCGTGTCTTGAACTTGGTCGAAAATCTCAACAACACAGCACACAGAGCCAGAATCTCCATAACCAGGCCTGAGATGAAAGCGAGCCGACCGGCATGGTTCAGACCAGAGAGTTCTCCCACCAACATTGCAAGTGAGAAAAAATCAATATGCTCGTTGCGAATGCGTGAAGCGTGATATGTTGGTCGACGCACGGAAACCGGTGAAGGAGGTTAACAGTAATCCCATGCGACACGAAGGAACGCCGAAGGACTGTAGGATTTGCATGTGCGATAGTCATTAGACGCCTGTACGTAAAATGCAACAGTGTGTGTCGTCCAGCTATGCCAAACTTTCACGTGGCGTCGACGATCTTTTCGAACATGGCTGTCCACCTGAAAGCTTCTTGACGCATGCCAACATCGAGTTCTCCGTTGCTTCCCTTGACATCCTCGGCTGTGATTCCTGTGCTTCTGAAGGATTCACAGAGATTGAGCTTGCTCTCGGTCGCCGAACGCTTCCGGGCGACTTGTGCGTGAAGGATTCTTTGCTTGTTGCTTTTTTGGAAGGATCCCAACGGTTCTGCTTCGAGGGATCGGTCCTCGTGACTTGATTGGAGTCTTGGAGCTCCGCTTTGGCAAGTGAATCCTGCGCGGTCGAAACCTTATATCGACCGCCGATCCGGACATGGATCACTTCGGAGACCCTTGTTGTTGAGCCGCGGGATACAGCTGCGGAGCTATGCTGCTGTGTTTCTTGAGTCCATTGATCTGATAACCAGATATAGGTATTGTCCAAAACTGTTCGGCATCATGGCTCCAAGCGTTGGGATCGCTTCAGGAAAGACCATGGAGGTCATCATTGTAAGTCCTGGAAGGAACTTTCCCGCAGCATTTCTCTAATTCAATGGCGAAGATAGGCGGTTCAATCAGCGGACTGATGCACGGGATAATGCTCAGATCTCTCGGCCACAACGTACGCATATTGGAGCAACAAGACTCCAATCGTGCCGATTATGGAGCAGGCATGGGGACGGGCCCTCAAGGCAAAAAGTTCTTGCAAGAGTACGATCGCACAGACGCTCAACTTGCTTATGACTGTCCTGGATTTAAATTCCTGGGCCCGAATAATGAGACGCGAGCGCTCGCGCCATCGCCAATGTATTTGACAAGCTGGACGGCGCTTTACTATCGTCTGCGAGGAATCTTTGACGGCCTCTCGAGCCCGTTTTGCACACAGCCCGCGGCTGCCCCTAATGGTTCTGGAACGTCCACGTTTGATACTCTCAAGAAGGTGGTTGGCGTGAAGCCTTCTTCACAAGATCACTTGAGAGTGGAGATTCAAGACATGGCTGATCCCGCTAAAGCGACCTATTCTCTCGATGCCGATCTGGTCATTGATGCAAGTGGTCCATATTCAGTAGTCCGAGCATCAGTCGTTCCCAGCGCATCAAAACCGCGTTATGCTGGGTTTGTGGCATGGAGAGGAACCGTACCAGATACCAAAGTAACAGAAGAGACCAGCAAACTGTTCGATACACGTTTCAACATCTTTCCAATGCCAGGAGGGAACTACTGCATCGGCTATGCAGTGCCCGGCAAGAATGGTTCGCTCGAGCCAGGGGAACGGCTGCTCAATTGGATCTGGTATACTACCGTGGCCAGCAAAAGCGAGCTCGATGCCATATTGACGGATAGGGATGGTCACACGCACTCCAATTCCATTCCTCGGGGTAAACTCAACATGGCCGTATGGGACAAACGTCGAGACTCCATCCGACCATCACTCAACAAAGCTTTCATGGAGCTGATGGATGTAACCGAGGAGCCCTTCGTATCCACGATCCGCGAGAGTTTTGTTGGGCGGAGGTCATTCCACAACGGACGCCTTTTGCTGGTAGGCGATGGAGCAAACCTCATGCCGCCCAATGCTGGACAGGCTACCAATAACGCGGCAACATCGTGTCTTGAATTACGAGACGTGCTGCATGGTAAAACAACTCTATCGGAGTGGGAGGTTTCGGTGGCAGATCAAGGCTGGCAGATGCGCCTCTTCTCTAATGTGATTGCGGCCCGCTTCTTGCACGGTGATTTCTGGGCGAGGGTGGCTTCTTGGCGATTGAGTCTGTTTTTGAGATGGTTGGGGTTGAAGCGTGCTGTTAGGCGCGTGTTTAAGCTGTAGTGAGGTGTGATGAGATAGTGAGGCTTGAAATGATTATTAGGAGACCGTGTGATGATGATGATGATGATGGATCAAACTCTTCCCAAAAGCAGTCTGACAACCTTCGTGTTGGTCCATTCTCTCCGCGAGCCTTGGTTGATATTCGTGCAAAAGTCATGAACATGCAGATATCCTCACTGAACGCAGTGAGCAGTTGGGTATGTCAACTGCATTGTTGCAAACTACCGCGTGCAGGTGGAATTCTTTCCACTTGCTACATCTGCCTCGCTGCGTCTTCTACTTGATTCCTCTGCACTTGCACGTACGCCCGGCTTCAGCGAATCTCTCTTCAAAGAGGAAACACGACACCCGAAAAGGGGTAGAAATTGGGACCACAGAACCGTCAACCATACTACGCCAATGAGCCGGCAACTAAAGGTCTCCCACTGACACGTAGAGACCGGCATTCACCCTGATCATGTAATAGGTCTCGTACTGAAGGAATCCATTGTATCGAGCAGATCTTTGTCCTTGCTGGAGAGCGGACGAAACGAAACGTGAAGTCCGCATATGCTCACGGATTTACGGCATCACCGGCAACATACTAGCCAGGGATCACGAGAATGGATACAATGACAAGTGCCTTGGCCATGTCGGGGTTCGTCGTATTCAGCTAATCATCATCATMTCGCATTCGGACTCGGGGTAAAAAACCATGCTCATATCTGTTGTGCAAGCGATTGCAGGTTTGATGGAGCGAGAATGATATCGATGATGGTGATGAAATGGCACATTTTCAATGAAGACGGCGGAGATGTTGTTGTTGTTTGTTGAAAAGGTGTTTTCCACGCTGGGTGCCACGCGGCAGCGCCAAGCCTTGCTCGGACTTTCACGCGGTACCAAGGATCTCTCCTTGACGATCACATGGGGGGCGCAGGGCGCGATCCAAGGGACCCGACCGTCTTCCTGCAGCCTGCTGCTTCGTTCTCCACAACCACAACATGACGATTGCAAGCGATTGAGAGTCCACTCTTCCTCCGCACACCTTTTTCGCGTATACCACGCGCATTCATTCATTCATTCACTCATTCATTCCTTCATTCGTTATGCCACATGCATTCTTCAATGCCTTGTAACACTCATTCATTCATTTTGCTCCTGTTCCTCTTCCTACGAAACGCCTATTCCACCGGCGTTGTATTCACATCTCCTGGAGGTGGTGCGACATGGCCACCTGGAGCAGTGACGATATCATGGACCGATGCGGGAGGAAGTCCGGACATGAGCGATCTAATCGCATACACCATAGAACTGATTGTGGGAGGGAATTCGGTCGACAATTCAGATGTGCTGCAGACAATCGGCAGCGCAAACGGGAGCGTATCGGAGGGACTGGTTCAAGGGGAAATCGCTGCAGAAATAGCTGCTTCGGTGGAAAATGGCTTCTACCTGAAGATGACCTCCAATACGACGGATGGGAACCAGGTCATCAATTACTCGAACCGATTTACCCTTATATCCATGAAGGGCACCACATCGCAGATCTACCAGGATGCCGCGAACGCTGCGAACGGCGTGGGAGATGTACCGAGCGCACAGTACAACGTTATCGAGAAGGTTGTTACTCCGACGTCCGCACCGTTATCCTCTACGAGCGTCTCCGTCACGGCTACCTTGACTCAAGTACCATCTCCTCCCAACGAGGAGGATGGACCCGGTTCCACCACCTTGAAAGTCGGACTCATTGTCGGTGGCATCTTCGCGCTAATCGGGGCGGCATCCATAATCTTCTGGATGAGATTACTCTGGCGGAGACGTAGGCAACGGAAACTGAAAGAGCAGGAAAAGCAGGCTAGAAGACGGACAGCGGCACTCATGGAATTCAAGGCCGAGTTGCCGGGAGAAAGCGACTACGGCTTGCGCTCGCATCCCTCGGAGCTGGGTCCAGATACCGAGCGGTTTGAGGCTGGTGGAAGGGAAAGAGCGATTGAGATGCAAGCCACCACTGCGGTCTTTGAGCTCGAGGGGAATCACACGCCCATACAACATGAAGCTGGCAGCGGAAGACGAAGTAAAGCGTACTCGTACCGGCAATCGCTCCATGAAGCTGGCAGTGGGAGACGGAGTAAAGTTTATGATCCGACGCTCACGCTCAAGTTTTGATACATATGTACATTTGCAATGAGACATGACTTCAAGAAGTGCCTAATGAGCCATGAGAGGGGAACAATCCTCGCAGAGGGACTGCAAAAGGGTTGCGATGACATGAATCAAGGTTCGTTCAATTCATTCCTTTCCACAAAGACGTTATTGTAGCCTACGCCGTGGAGTCAAGAGTTGGACAAACTCTCAAGCATTGGAACCCCCAAACTGCACTCCCCGACCAGCCTTTACAAGCAAAGTGAGCAAATCGAACAGCAGCGGCTCGAGCTGAAGACCCAGCGCGAGTGGATTCATAGAGGTCGAAAGGTCCGTCTTCCTCGAGCATCCCTTGGCCACAGTACCCGCAAAAGCCGACTCCACAAACTGAAAGGCGCTGACGAAACCGATGATCTCCCCGGTGAAATGGCCGCCGTTAGCCAGGTTGGTGAATTGAACGCTGTCACAACAATCAGTCAGCCCTACTACTACTTTCAAGTAAAGTCTAAGATGGAAACAGGACAACTCACCTAGCGCCATAATTACACCATCTCTCCGCGAGGGACGAGGCGTTCGCGTAGGTAATGACCTCGTCGTTTTGAGAGTGGTATAGATATACCGGGACAATCGGCGTCTCCTGCTTGACGGCTCCCATGATAGTTCTGTTCAAGACAGCTGACATGACAGGGTCGTAGAAGAGTCTATCACCCTCGGACTGGAAAGACGTCGACTGTACACGCACTCCTGCGTACGGTACGAGGCTCTGTAAAGGACAGTGCATATTCGCGAAATCCAAAGCACCTTGTCCAAAAGGAGTAATGATCCTGTCAAAAAGTGGCTGAAGCTCCGCACCGTATGCACTTGGTTTCAGCAGACCATCCAAGATAGCAGTGGAGAAACCCGAGACGGAACTTCCATCGATATAGCTGAGTTCTCCCGTGACGTTAGCAATCGTGCCGCCCGAAGCCCAGCCTTGAATCGGCAATTCCATGGCGTAAGTTGGATGAAGGGAAGCAGCCCAGCCAGTAGCGAGACCTCCACCGGAATACCCCGTTCCTACAATCTTGGGGGTCTTGTTCGTGAAACCCATCTCCCTGAACTGAGAGACTGCACGCATAGAATCCAAAACTGCCATTCCGGTCATTCGACCAGCGCCGAATGCCGCTTCGGGTCCTTCGTAATCGGGCGAGGAGACAATGTAGCCGGAGAAAATGTAGGCTTGGATAATGAGCATTTCTGCGGCTRTAAAAGCATCCTCATCCGTAGGATCGGCAAGCATCTGGTATGTGTACGAAGGATTGCAATTCGTAGTTGCGCCATCGTAAGCTGTGTGGAATGACACGAATCGATCGTTTTTGGAGTTTGAAGGCTTGAAGACTGTTGTGGCGGTGGAAATTGCCGAGCCATTGCTTGCTGTTGTGCGATATAGCAGCTGAAAGGTCTTGATTCCGATTCCTGATTCTGGAAGAAGACCAGCGAAGGCGCCCTGGACTTGTCGAGTCCGGAGGATTGCTCCGGGAGCTTGTGCCTCGAATCCTGCTGGAGGCTGGTAGAATGGATCTTCACTTGGCTTGAGAGGTGTCAACTGGCCCATCACAGCCGGAAGGGCCGCGAGCATGGAGACTGCGAATCGAAGAGCCATTTTGGGCGGAATATTCTTGCCCCGAAGAAGATGGAATGGTGAATATGAGGTGCCTGAAGCTGACTTCGTGCACGATTTCGAGAGTCGGACATCTTGGTGTATACTATCCAAAATCTTGTTTGAACTCTGCCAGAGCCTAGAGGCATCATGGCCAACGTCTTTCAAAGTTGAGCAAAGATCTTCGAAACTCAGATGGACGATCGACTGTCAGACCTTTCCTGTTCGGGCTGTCGCTGAAGTTTTCCCTCCCTATTTCAGGTGAATTAGGCAGGCCTGCCCAATAGTATTCAAGAGCGCGGCCTTGGACGCTCCCACCGTGCAACGACATCTCACGCACCCCGCGCGAGCCAAAGTATGAACGGCTCACTCCGCCGGCACTGTATGCTCCCATACGGCACTAGATGTGCGTTGATGCAAGAACCGAGGTGCTGCATCCTTGAAATTATAGCGACCATTCCAACTGATCATTCTCCTTGTCTTGGTCTTATTAGCTTGTGGATCTACAATCACATCTGTCGATTTAGTACTTCAGAGTGAATTCCGCCAGTCGCGACGAGACGAACTCCATCTACAACATGTCCAAGTCTCTCATAGTTGTTTTGTACAATCGCATGAAATTGTGAGTACCACTGCTCGCGCGCTTCCACGCTACGCCAACTCCACAAAGAAATGAACGCTGCGTGTTCTCCCGGATGTGGAGGCTTGTGCGCGTACCCAGAGTTGATGCACTTGCCCGCACTGCCTCTTCCAACGACGACGCCGAGCACGAGTGCAGTGTCGAAGTATCGTTTGGCGTGGATCTGTAAGAGACGCTTTGCCTCGAAATTGTCGGGCGTGCAAAAGGTGATGAGCTCGAGATGCTTGTCCGTTGGCAGAGAAATCAATGCACCAGTGCTGATGGTGAAGCTATGTTGTTGTAGAGGACCGCGCTCCATGTGACTCAAAAGACCGCGTTTCTGCAGGAAGGGGTTGCACACCGCCCATACATCCTCTGGTCGTTTCTGACGAGAGCGCCACACTACCGCACGGTCAGCAAGTTTCACACTCATTCTTGAAGCCTACCTATAAACAACACCACGACATTTGCATCCCCATGCCTTCGAGTCAAGTGGAGGGCCTCGCAGTTTTTCAGGGCTGTCACGTCTTGTTGGAACTGCCGAAGATGTCCTAATGCTTGATTGCCGGATGCGTCCAAAACGCCAGCCCTGAATGWCAAGCTAAGCGTGTCAACCATCGGCAAGGAAGCATCTGCTACTTGCTCGTCACCCAGATACGCCGGGCAAGAATACTGATTGATCGTTCCCAAGGGATGGAGGCCACCACGCGGCTCTGGAAAGCCGGCCGCTTTGGCTCGGCGATCCGCATAGTAATTCGCGCGCCAGGTCATGTCCTCTCCCGAAATACTCATGCCATTATCTCTACGGAATACCGGCTTGACAGGTTCGAACAATGCCAGGGGTGACCCGACTGGCATTGAACTTGATTGCGTTGTGTAAATCTCTCGAGACTGTTCCAGCCAAGGCTCCAGAACCAATGTACGTCTCAACATACTACCTTCAGACTGTTGTACGACCTCTGTCACAGCGGTCTGCGAAGCATCGCCATCGGTGGATTCGCCACAGATGATGCCCAGGAATATTGCGGGCTGCGCGTCATACGCTGCAAAGACGCCCGCTCTTCGACCCGGAGGAGAGTCGAAAGCGGGATTGGCCATGCAATGGGGCTCGAACCAATCACCATAAGCATTCTGACTTCCAGTCGCCGCGATATTCTCAGCGAATGCGGCCCATGCTTGGTCAAACTGGCGGCGTCTGTGCGAGACACGCGCTTCAATCACCGTACCCAGATGGACCGTGAGTAATTCCACAGTACCACTGAGTTGGAATGATTCCGGGGCCGTCCAGGGTAAGCAATTGCAGGTTGGATTGGACTCGAATGTTGGCACCAGGGGATCTAGCGCGGCCGATGCTTGGAAATCCTGCCATGCACGAGCGGAAGGCAGCTCAACCAACAAAATGATGACTGATGATGAGGATTCGTCCCGAATTCGTCCGCAGTGAACGCGAGCCTGGGGCAAAGACGAGCAGTATTCGAGAGCTTTCCGAAGAAGGTTGTTTGCCATCGTGCCAGGTTCCAGGAGATTGATGCCGCTTCTGATCTTCAATTCTAGGATGGCGAGTACAGGTCTCTCGTCGGTGAGGGTCGCCGGTACGTTCCATGCCAGATTCCGGTATGCTGGGAGTAGCTTCGGCGATGGGTCAAGAATGGGAGCCATTTTTGTACCTTTGACGAGTTGACAGGAGTCAAGGTTGTGGTGATGTCCAGCGAAGATGACGACCTGGGAGGTTATTCGTTCAAGTCGATCTTTACCGTTTTCTTGTTTTTGAGGTTTCTTACCAGAGCTTTACAAGCTTATAACATTGCACATGGATGACTAAAGCGGGCGAGTACTATTGTACTAGTAGCTCATTTATTCGACTTTTGTCTCCCTCTTTAAATTGGACTTTTCTCGGTATCCATAAGACATATAAGTTATGCGCGTATAATGTAGGAAGCTCGGTTTATCGAACGATGAAATGTTAGACCATAGACTAGGTATTATACAGTTCGGATTCTGAAAACCGTGACCACGGCATGCTCTTAGTTCCCAAAACCCGATTTTTGTTTTGAAAACCGGTGGTTTGCACCTCTTAATTCTCAAGGAGACGGAGGCAGAGCTTGCTTTCATGCATCTAGGTATAGTCGAATGTGGCTGAAAAGCTTATTTGACGTTTATAACCCCTTACAGACATCTGGCGAACTTCAAACCTCTGAGCAATGTGAAATTCCTCGAAGAGACGAGCAGAAAAGTAGGATCTTTGTTMATTATAGGGCAGGGTCGATAGAATCATTAGTATCTCCACGTAATGCAGGGTCATCACCTTCCATTCTTTCCTTTCGTCTTCTCATGACCATCTCTCCGTTTCCCCTCATGCGGCTGCGGAAGATGCAGCAGCTGTAGTCATTGGCAGCGTATCAAGCGAGTTGTAATACGCAATCAGACTTGAGCTGTACGACGCATATGCGGCGCTCTCAGTGCTTGGAAGCGGCATGAACGAAACAGTGTGGGTACTGTTCGCCGAACCTGAGCTTGCCAAGTCTGCAGTGACCTTCTCCTTGCCCTCCGGAATATCCACTCCACTCAACATGCGCTCAAACATTGCCAGAGACGCCGCAGGCTGGTAGTATGGAACCTCGTGGCCGGCTTCGTAGATTCTTGTGAATGAGAAGTTGCCGTACTCTCTTGTCTCACCGTATTGCTGGTCATTCAACATAAAAGGTTCGTATCCGGCTGCTGCGAATTCCTTGCTGTGTGTGTAGTTGAGTGCGAGTGAGACTGCTTGCCCTCCGAACCAGTTGCAGATGTAGTCTGYGTCGCCGTAGAAGAGGCCCACGCGGACTCCAGAAGCCACGATCGACTCCAAATCGGCCAGGAAATTCGGATAGACGAAGTCGCCGGTGCTCTGAAATTGGAAGTAGATGTCGGTGTTTGAGCTTGTGTAGTTGAGGCTGACGCCAAGGGCGTTCTGGATCTTCGCTTGATTGAGATAATCAGTATAGAACGAAGRCGGAGTTGGGTCGTCATTGGGGTGGCGAATGTCGCTGAAAGGGAAAGTCAGTATAAATCTTGGAGAAGTGAAAAATCGTAGCTTACTAGGTACCACGGCCTCCGTATGCGTAGTAGACGCCCTCGACGTTGTCACGGCACATTGCCTGTGCCTCGGAGCAGACTGCTGCAATGCTAGGGCTAGAGCTGGCGTTGAACGAGACTTTGCCTGTGTATCCATCTTGCACGTCCGCGGCAGCGGCAATGCAACTCTGAACTTGTTGAAGACAGCCGTTGACCATGGTGTTCGCAAACTATGGCACTTTGGTTAATCGTGTCCGTAATGCTACTTTTCGTGCTCGATCTTACCTTTGCATAGTTGTATACTGTGTCGTTGTATGCCTTGATGCCATATGTATTGTTGACGGCAAATTCGTAGTAGTGCTCAGCCTGGATGGTCTCTGAGATGATGCCGTTGATCTACAGTAGAAGAAGACAACGATCAATGCAGAACTAAAAAAGGTGGCTTTCGAAGATGAACTGGCAATGTCCTCCTGAACGTCTATAAGACACTTACTATTCCTAGGGTGTTGAAGTTGAGCGGGTAGCCCTTTGTAGTTCCGTTTTCGATCTTCTTGTTTTGCTCCTGGAAGTAGTTGAAGAAAGCCGGACCTACACCAAGTCAGCGAACCGCACAATCTAGGTCGTCAACCTCAGTCGATGTAGACTATCTTACCATAGTGTCCACCATAGCTCTCTGTCCACAAATTGAAGTTCTTTGGCTTGGTAGCTCTGTTTCCCTCCAAGCTTGGAAGACCGTCCAAAAAGGCCTGAAGCGTATGCCAGGCTCCGATAGCTGCGAGGTCCGTGGTATCAATCTCGCCAACATTTACCGGGTCAAGCACGGGATATGTACCAGTGGGTTTCGCGTAGGAGCTGTTGAGATAGGTGCCGGAGTAGTTGCCGTAGGTTGCATTGGCCTCTTGTTGGTAGGAGAAGGAGACGCCAACAGGCTGGCTCAGGAATAGCATGTTACTGACGTTGTTCCAGGAATATGGGTTGAGCACTGTCTCCAGGTCTTCCGTGATACGGCATGGACCAAGCTCTTCGAACAGACCGATCAATGAGTCGGAGCCAGGGCCACCGTTGAGCCACAATGTCAAATCATCCTCTGCTGGGTTGCGTCTGCTCTCGAAGAACCAGAAGAACATGTGGACATTGGGGGCGACATCGATGTAGCCAGAGTAAGAGTTAACTCCGGGAGTTGTTTCACAGACTCCCTCCTGACCAGGCATCTTGTAGCGAATGGTGAAATTGTTGGGTGTCGTCATCGTCTTGACATTGGTAGCATCCTTGGGGAAATAGACCTGGCGCTTGACATTCTTGAATTTGTCGTTGTTAAGAATGAACGATGCAGAGCAAAAGGGCATTGACGCCAGCAGCAAAGCCGCCGCAGTCGAAAGCTTGCCCATCAACATCTTGAGTTGGCGAAGATGGGAAGAAACAGGTCTGGACGGGTGGCCGGGGCCCTTTGTATGATTGCCGTCCGTTGCGAGTCGCGAGGCAGTCAAGATGGCTGGCGAAGGTCTATTCCTGTGCCACCAATCAACACTTACGTGATCGAGCGCCAGGACAGGAAGGTGATTCATAAACCCCGGAGCAGCGTTGCATTGCTTGTGCAGAACAAGCGCGCCGAGCACGCGGGGGAGTCCGCATTGTGACGTGGACTCACCAATCAAGGCCCAATGGCGGCGAGCTTCGAGAAAGCTTCGTACGCTTCGTGTCGGCTTTCAGCTTCCTATGACGCGGGTAAGATAACGGTGGTCGATGTCGATGTCGATGTCGATGTCGGTCTGGCCGAGACATTATCTACCTTAGAGATATGTATTGCCTCGTGTATGATGCATGTGCCAAATAGAAGAAGGATCAATCGCAGGGAGACTTGCAGGGAAAGTCAGACTATGCATTGTTGTGCCTGCCGGRTACATCCTAGCAGACATGCTCTTTGTGGTTTATGATCCTCGTCTGATCATCACACTCCGGTAACTGGCGGTGAACTGGAGTACTACCCTGTCCCTCTCACACTGATCGATAAACATGGGGCGGTACATGAGAAGGGGGGAAGATGTAGTAAAAGGACGATGTCTTGAAGTCGGATGTGTGAGATTGCAACAGGAATCTAGAATGGATGTGGTCATTGTGGTGGTGGCGCTGAGTGTCTAAACACTTACTCACAATACATACTMGCAATAAGATGCTCGAAGAAAGCGTGACACCCAACTGATTGCTTCATTATCTACTCCATAAACATCATAGAGTATTCTCACAGGTATAGAACAAGCGCGGAAGCCATGCGCTTGTCGTGACAAAATCTTGCACTACCCCAACCCTAACCCTGACATCATTTCTACGGAGGGAACGAAGGGAAAGAAGTGGACTTCTCGCACGCTACCAAATCACGGTAAGAATCAAGAGCCAAAGCACGTATGCTGTTCATCAAACATGGGATTCGCAAGTCTTAAATACAATCAAGCCGCAACAGCAGGATCGCTCCTCGCATGCTCCATCTCTTCCAGCTGATTATCCACCCTATCCAGCACAATCTGCTTGCTGAACGGCGCGGTAGTTTGTCGATGAGGGATAGGCTCCTCAACTGCCCAACGCAAAATATTCTTCKTCGAACCTTTAGTCGCAGCTTCCGTCATCGGACTGATAATGACGGTAAAAATGAGGATGACTGCGTAGCAGACCACCGCGACGATGAGCAAAAGTGCCCAATATGGGATTCCGGTCGTGCTTAGAGATACTGCTAGCCAACTTCCTAGTGACCAGAAGACGAAGCCGTGTAGTACTGTGGTTGTGAATCAGCGGCATTCAACTTTCCCAAGTTATAGGAGTTTTTACTTACGGTACACAGTCATGATGTGTGGATGGAAAAACGTAATGAAAGGTGCGCTCAAACACCACTGGATCGTCTTCGACAGCTCGACAATGATTTGAAGTCCGATGCTGAAAGTCAATACGGCAATGTTAGGGGCATTGTAAGCTGGGTAAAGCGAGTTGATGTCCTCGACGAGCTCGAACAGGGGCCGGCCAGTCATTGGATCGGGATGAATGCCGTTCTCCCAGCCCAAGAAAGAAAAGTTGTAGATGTTGCTGTTGAAAAGTAGAGCCAAGGGTGATGCAAGTGTTATTCCGACGGCGAGGAAGAGGATGGGATAATGACGGTACCATTTCGCCTGTGTCCATTTGAGCCAGCCGTGGTTGATGTCCGCATCCGCGAGCATAAGACCTGCCCAGTGAAGGGATGACCAACTCTGTTGATGTATGAGCGAGCTGACGTGATGAGCCTGGTAGATGTAACACTTACCCGTGCGTACCACCCTGCAACTATGGCTAGAGTGTAGAAGCCCGCTCGTTTCCAGGTCTTCTTGATGTCTCTGACCATGACAGTGCCCATCAGAACCACGAATGAGAACTGCAATTGAACAGGGATTGTCCAGAGTACCTTGAAAAGGTCAATTCGTGTTGCGACATCAGCAGCAGAATGCACTTACACCAACGCAATAATGGTTGACGACCTCTGGGGCACGGTTCGGGATGATATAGGAGAGTTCAACAATCTCGTTGAGAAATACSTGTCCAGGTCAGAAAATGCGTATTCCACACACGGCGCATTACTTACTCCAAAGTTCGCCTGAGGCGTCGTGTATGGCCAAGTACTGAATGATACGCTCGGCAGCCATTCAAGTTTGGCAACCAAGCCAAGCTCCATCAAGAAGTACTCGAGCATGATGAAAATGAAACAGGGAACAAGCATGCGCGGCGCTCGAAGCAACATTTTGTTGCCAATGTCCGCGAGATTGCCAGTCTTGAGATATCGCTGGGCCAAAAAGCGACAGGCGGTGATGAAAAAAGGGCCAATCCCAAATGGTGTCAAGATAAATGGACCTAGAACGTAGGCGAGCCACTGGTCGGCTTTGAAGTGTTTGATCTCCCCCGACGCCTCAGTCACGTATGGCCAGAATGTGAGAGAGAAATGTCGAAGAGTGACGCAGAAGCACATGACAACAACGAGGCCGGCCAAGTGGTCAATACGCTTCTGAGGCTCTTGTGGAAGCTGTGACTTTGAAGGATCCACGCTTGCGCCACCTGTCATGGCATCTGGAACATCGTGGGCCACAGTATTGCGCAGGACTGGGTACTCATTTGGGGCAGCAGGCTCGACTACCTCGTTCTTCCCAAAGTGCTTCTCAGCATCCTCTTTCTCCAGACCATTGTCGAGCTGAATTTGATTGAAGAATCGATGTTTCAGATCTTTCTCGTACTCGTTGATGCTGGACGCGGTCTTCTGGCTAGATCCACTCGACTCCACCTCCATCACCTCGTCTTCCTCGATACGAGAGGGTACGATGGCCAGTCCTAAGAGACTAGGTTTATGCGTAGGCCCCGCATGGAGTGATGAAGTGGACTGCGTCGGCGTGTGCTGCCGAGATTGATAGGACGGTGCAGGAGTCGCACAGTAGGGTGAGGAGTACTCGGGAGCTGGGGAGCTTGTCCCCAATGACTCAGGCGGGCTATAGCTTGCGGCAAACTCTGCACCAGTCGAAGCCCGGAGTGACTTCCTAAGTGCGTTTGCAGAGTGGGCTTTTGTTCCAGGAAATTGAATAGTCTTCAGCTTGTGCCACGGTCCACGCCGTATGAGCGCGTTGATCAGGGAAACGATTCCAATAACGCTGAAAGATGCTGCAACGTAGCCCGCCGCATCCCGCAGATGCTCTTGCGGGCGTGACTGTTTGTATGGTCTTGTAGCATCCGCGACGTATGGAGTAGATCCCCGGAGGCTGAAATCATCTGCTGAACATGGCATCGATATTCTGCATCGCTGGTCGTATTCTTCATGATCTGCCTTGGTCATCAAGCTAGAGTTGAAGAATCCTCGAACCCACTTAACATTGGCGACCGAAGCATTGACGGGTGGACCTTGCATGTAGCTCGCGTCCCCGGTCGACCAGTGTTTGAAATGCAAGGCCTCCGGCGTCTGTGGGAGAGTTCTTTCTTGTTTGGTCGCGTGGCGGGTGCGGTTACCATTGACGTAGAAGTCAACGGCATCAGTAGACCAGTCGAGGCCTATGTCCATGAATGTCCACGGTGACCGGCCTGGGTACCCTGGTGTACCACCCACGATCAAGCTGTAGTTCAAAGCCCGATCGTTCCCCGGAGCCTCCCCATTGACAAGCTGCATGATCTGCGCATCGGTCGCTGCGTCTTTATTGAGCAAGTCAACCTGTAGGCTCTGCGAGTCGTTGTATTTGAGGAACATTGACATGGCGGAGCCGCCGATCCATGGCTGTGCCGACCGCATGGAGGCTGAAAAGGTGCCACGTAAGATGTCTTTACGGAAGGAACGCAATTCAGCTCCATTCGAGAGGTGATCGAATCGCCGGCCTTCTAGTATCATCTCCAGACTTGGCTGCGTGCCGTCAATCTTGTTTTGCCAGTCCAGGGATCCGTTATTTCCCATGTACACATTCTCAGGACTGGCACCTTGCCGGTAAATCGCTTTCCATCCTTTTTCATTGTGCTTTGCATAGTCCAGTATTTCGAACGCATCTTGATCTCCTGGGTTGGTTTCGTTGAAGTATACAATGATGCTTTCCGTGTAAAGAGTATCAGTCTTTGAATCGATGAAGCCACATGGGCATGAGCTGCTGGAGGTGGTACTGCTGGCCGCTCCGATTGCAAGAGTTGCGAGAGAGGTCACCAAGAGAAGCAGCATGGTTGCAACACCTCGGCCGGGTCGAGTTGTACAGCGCTCTTACCACAGGCCAGTGCAGTATAAGAGTGAAGAAAGATTCGTCTTTGGTGGCCACTCAAGAAAACCACGCATCAGAGTTGAGATGGATCTCTGAAGGACGAGGATTACGATCGGCCAGGGTAAGTCTAGGTCAAATCATACATCAATGCGTAATAAGTAGATAATCATGACCGAACGCATCCAGGTAAGCTCGCAACCAGCGCCTTCGACATCCCACGGAACCTCACACCTATTACGTTCATCGGAAGATGCCCGTGATTCCGGGACTCGGGTTTATGGATCTAGCGTAGATGAGCACTCCAGGTGAACACAAAGGATTGGCGTGGCGAGCATGTTCGCGGAACGTGTGCCGATATCTAGCCTTTGCGTTGAGCATTTGTGATGCTTTGGGGATGTTATGGGCTCCACACCCACCTTTTGGTAATGACTTTATTGGGAAGAGCGGGAATGCTAGACAAACCCTATCGAACTCTGGTGGTTGTAAAACATTATCAGAGCTTAATGAGGGCTCAGGGAAAACCTTAAGGCATGTCCTTTGTTGGTACTTAGACTTTCAGGTATAGWTTCCCAGCAGACAATGCTCGTCAGCATGTGAGGACCGGCCTTTAGGATGCATCATGCGGATGATCTCTGAATCCACGCAATCCCTCCATGCCAGGGAGAGAGCGGCATTTCCACGATATCGCGCTTTCTCAACGGAGGGATCGCGCAATCTTCAAGCTCCATACCAGTGGACATCATGGTCTTGGGAGAGATTCGCATTGGCCCATTAATCTGCTGAGCTGCGGACCGTTGACGCTCCGGAGAAAGGCATCTGTGTGATGGATAATGTGGTGCTTTGTGTCGGACCACGTGGATGAATTTCCTGAACAAGGCGGTCTAGGCTATGCAGCGATTTGAGATGGAGAATTGGAGTCGTACATATCCATGTGGTGAACACAAGCATCGCGGCGAGGCACCCCGTTTGCCGCCCGCGGGTGGTGTAGAGGAACGAGTGAGGGAAACCGCTGGACGCGATGATGTATGAGCGGCGATGTCGGCTCGGATAGGGCTGATTTACGGGAAGGCCGGCCGCCGTGACGTTCCCGTGCAGGGATCATCCCAGCGGGTTTTGAAGTGGAGCTCAGATCTGTGACGTCCTGAAAGGTCTGCATGATGCAGTCTGCCTGATTATCACAACATTGAACCTACAACGGGGCCACCAAAATCCACGCTACATCCCACAATTCGCGGCCAATGCTCTCGACACGAGCAGGGGCGGTGTGATTGATGGTTGCCTGCTTTGAGATGGATCCCAGATGTCCCCCTCGCTACAACCACGACTTGATGATCAGAGTCACAATAATGGAGAGTACTCTTATCTCTTGAGCATTATCATTCTGGTAGCTATAGCCACATGTTGGCTCTCTTAGTGGCGATGAAGCCACTACCCTCAACGTGTTGCCATTATCTCAATAGCCACAGATAGGTGCTCCTCGCGGCCCAAATCGATGGTAGGTCAATACACCTGTGGAAGATTTCCGAGAAAGCAGCAATGGCGAAAAAGCATACTAACAGCACCACGGCATTTGTACCAGCAGTGCTGATACCTTTCTCCGCCAGAACAAGCCACAGCTTGATGCCGGCCGTCCAGAATGTCAGACATTGGGCCGTAAAGATGCCTGCCGAGCTTGTTAGCTGGATGGAAATGCAACAGACTGCGCAGTGTGAACTCACTGAACGACCTTTCGCCAAGCCATATGAAAGGTGCCAGGGAGAGGAACTTTTGAACGCCATCAAAAAGCTCAACAGCGATCATGATGCCGACAATTACCAGGAAGTCGTCAACTCTGGCGTATGGCCCAGAGGCAGCGAAGCTAGCGACCGAGTGACTCTCGGAGAGATCCAGGTATGGGTGCAGCTCCAACTCCTTGTTGACATAACGAGGAAGGAGGACAACGAAGTACTTTAGCGCCATCCCAGCGGCTGTGGAAAGAAGTGCCACGCCCCAGTATGGAACGCGCACATCCTCTTTGATTTTCAATCCAGCCTTGAGTTCTGTCTTCAACGTGGCGTTGATGGCCAGATCAGCGAAGAAAAGACCAGTGGCGGAGTACCATCCCCAGTACGACATCCAGAAGGACCCAAGGGCGAATAGCCCCAGACCTTGGATGTGCCACTTCGGGCGTGTGAACGGCAAGATCACCATCAAGAAGTATACCGTGAAGGACTGTTTCAGTGTCAGAATTTCAGCGAAGCTTGCTGTTGCAAATCGAGCTTACCTGGTAATAGATGACGGAAGGGACCCACAGCGTTGCAGTCGGCCAGGACATGTTTGCAGCTTGCGTGAACCAATCTTCGGTAAGCCAAAATAAGTTGAAGATGGCTCCGATAGCCGCGCCTCCATTGGATATCACAGATGGGGTCTCAATCGACTGATTGGGAAGTTTCGTCTTGAACTCGGCGATGTATTGCGTCCCGATTTGAGAGAATATGAGCATCGACAGCCCAGAGGCCACAGCAATGGCTAGGACCATGCGTACGGTTCGTCGGATAATAGTCGCTGCGTACGTTTGTCCCGTGGGATTCTCCAGAAAGGACACACAAATAGTGCGCATGGAYAGGACGATGAAGAAGTTGTATATGAGGCTGGCGTTCCACAGCGGGACGCTCAGCACATATCGTAAAATGTCCTGGTAGGCCGGTCCTGGTGTCCTGTCGGAAACCATAGTTGGGATAAAGGTCTCGAAGAAGATCCAGATGAAGCTGWGAATGACCAGAATTCCTCGGAGACCAGTGATGTAGGAGTGTCGACTTGATCGCTTCAGCGGAGCATCATGTTTGGCAGCCTCAAATGATGACATCGAGCTGACCGGCAACTTGTCGTCTGTCGAGCTTCGGAGGGAACTGTTGCCTGACTTCTCATCGTTGGAAGTGGACATGATGGCCGAACCCTTGAATGCTACCAGGAGACAAGGCTTGTGCTGCGCAAAAGGAACCAAGCAGATCTTATCCTTGCTGTGTCCAAAGTAGAGAGATGCCTTGACGATGTTGAGACGTTGTTCTTGAGCTCACCATGAAATTGGCCCAGATTGAAGTAATTCAAAATCGCTCGGTGCGAGGTACTGATCAATAGGGCTGATCACCGCTTTCCCAACAATGGTTCGCTAAGATGTGAGACGAACCAAACAGATGAAGTCCTGACGCAACGCCCTAACTCTGTTCCCTTACAGACGATCCTGGTGGGAATATGCCTCATCTCCAGGAATCAACCTTCTCGACCGCGTGGGATGTCCAACAACTTATGAAGGACTTCGTGGGTTGTCTTCCTTCACCGAGGTCTCGTTCGTACACAGGCCTCCCCGAACGTAATGAGTTTTTTTGCCACTGTGATTGAGGAAACGAAGGCATCGAAGTTCGGTACACAAGCTTCATTCTGAACCAAGGTACGTTCCGCTCGAGCCTGCCGAGCCGTCGTACGCTCCCGCCGATGCCCACATCAGACGTCAGTACCATACATGTGTCAGGTCGAGAAGAGTCGAAGGCAACTCCCAGAGGATCGCATATGGGGATTGGTGCCGCATGGAATTAGCGTTCGAGGAAGACTAGAGTTCCGCATCCTCACTCGGGACCCACCGATGATCGACCGGCATGGACCGAACACCGGCAATGCAGTCCAGTGCTGCATGAGTCTAAGTTAGTCTCAAGCCGCGACAATTATGCGAATCTACGCTACGAAATTGCCGGCCTCAAGTTTATGCCGCTTTGAGTCTTGAGAGAACGACGTTGTGCCTGTCTTCTAGCTTGACAGTAGTCCCCGTTGTGGAGTTCTACGTTATTGATCCTCCAGATCTATCTTGACTTTGGGCTAGAACTTCGAAGGACGACATCAGTAGCGAACCAGAGCGAAGATGCGATTCCCGTGCCTGGCAGTACCGTCCGGAGATGCTTCATACCTCGTGTACTTGCATGCGTCGTTGAGCCGCAACTACCGCACGATGTCCCCTAGTGTGGGATGGAAGGCCCGTAGGGATGTCGCCTTTGTCCTAATGTGTCATGGTCCAGGCACACCCGGTCCTAGCACCGCCGAGGAGAACTCCATTCCCCAGGCAAAGAGACTACGCCTCGAACGCAACGGCAGTTCAAGCGGACACACCACCATCATGGCTAATGCCATGGCTAGAACGATGTGTACCATCACCACCGCATGGCATACCAATACCTCAATCCCATATATACATCCAACTTGGACAGTAAAATAATAATTCATCCAGCACATCAACACATCAATACATTACACATCCACACATCACACACCAACACATCACACATCAACACAACCCACATCAAAACATCAAACACATCGAACACATCAATACATCTTCCGAGTTGTTTTCTCGTCTTCTTTCTTCCAATCTATTAGCATCAAGCGAGTCCTCAGCATATCTCTGGTTACAACACAGCTACCCATAAACATAAACACGAACATGAACACCAACATGTCAAAGGAGGTCGAAGCAGGAGAGCCATACTCCACAGGAGCAAAATCATCAATCACATCCCTCACATCCAAAGCAACACAAGCCATCCGATCAGGGACATCAATCCTCTCAGACTGGATTCTAGACTGGACCCCCTTCGTTCTGGTTGTGACATACTTTATCGTCACAACTGCGATATTCGTTCTATGCAACGAAGGAACCATCAAAGTCTTCTACTTCTTCTTCATGGCAACAAACTTCTACATTGCAGCCACCTGTGTGATCGAGTCCTTCCTCGGATTGACCCCGGTACGAGATGCTCGCAAGGCTGCAATGGCCGTCGAAGCTTGCAGCCAATTCCCCAGCGACCTCAACGGCAAGGCCAAGGATCTACCAATCATTGACATTGTCATCGTTGCCTACCTCCCCAACGAGAAGGACATCATCCGAAACCAGGTCCTTTACGCCTGTGAGGAACTCGTCTACCCAAAGGAGAAGTTGAACATCAACTTGGTCTACAACACACCAAAAGAAATCGAGCCTCTGGAGAGCGAGCTGGCTTTGTTGCCAGAACAATACAAGAACCTTCGGGTTATCAAGGTGCCCGGCTCCAAGTCCAAGGCAGACAACCTCAACTACTTCTTCTCTCTCAAGTCGAACGCAGATGTCATTGGAATCTTCGACGCCGACCACTGCCCACACCCACACAACCCCCGCTGGGCAGCTGAGCGCTTCCTTGCCGATGAGACCGTCGATATCGTCCAGGGTCGATGCATCGTATACAACACCAACGAGAGCTTCTACGCAAAGATGATCTCCATTGAATTCGATCGCATCTACGCCATCTCCCACCCAGGCCGAAGCCGCATGTTTGGATTCGGTCTTTTCTGTGGCAGCAACGGATACTGGAAGGCACCTCTCCTCCGCGAACACAAGATGGACGGATCAATGCTTACTGAAGACATCGACTCGGCTCTTCGCGCCTACGGTCTTGGCAAGAAAGCTGTTCACGACATGAACGTCACATCCTTTGAGATGGCACCCAACAACTTTGGAGCTTTCTGGAAGCAGCGCCTGCGGTGGGCTCAGGGCTGGACCCAAGCTTCTATCAAGCACATGCCATTGCTCTGGAACAACCCACCAACCGGCAGCCGAGGAATTGATCAACGATTCGGCGTCTTCTCTCTCTWGTTCGTGCGCGAGATCAGCTACTACCTCGTCACAATGCACACATGCCTGCTCATGAGCTTCCTTATCACGGGCTGGCCACACAATACTTCGGAGTTTGTTAGCCTCATCTTCTTTCGATACCCCATGGCGGAATGGTTTTTCTTCGCAACGTAAGTTTTCCTCCATCAATCACAATTGAGATACACGGACATGTCTAACATTTTTACAGAATTGTCGCTCTTCTGTTTACTCTTTACTTTACGGAGAAAGTTCGATCGGAGTTCACTACTTATTGGCAAATGGTGGTTTTCTGCATTGCATACATTCCATACTTGGTACTGCTGGCAGTCATGGGATTGTATGGACACGCTCGCCAGGTTGTCAAGTACAACAGCTGGAACCCAACGGCTCGCAAGTAATGGAATCATGATCAAAAATATAGATATAGATATAATGAAAGTCAAGCCAATGAAGCTTGTTCAACCAATATTTTTTGTTTACTGTATTGTTTGACATCCAGCACTACAGAATACTATTGACTGGAGGCTACGATTGACTAATAGTATAGACTACTAAGATTCACTACTACAATTGACTATAGAATACGACTGACTATAGAATACGATTGACTACTACGATTGACTACTACAGTTGACTACTACGCTTGACTACTACGACTGACTACTACGCTTGACTATAGACTAGATTAACTGTAGGACAGATTGACTATAGACTACAGACTACGACTGACTACTACGATTTACTACTACGCTTGACTACTACGCTTGACTACTACGCTTGACTACTACGCTTAACCCTAGGCTATGACTGCAAGATAGATTGACCACAGACTACAGACTACGATCAACTACTACAAATGCATACACACTACGATCAACCACAGACCACGAATACATTCATCAAAAGAAATCCCTATCACAGATTGAAAATCACACGAGAATAAATAACACAAACACCTCCAGCTAAACAAACAGTAGGTAGCATCAAATCAAGCCTGAATACTCTCCCATCGAAACTCGAACCCAAGCATTCCAAAGTCCATTCCTCTCTCTCTATTCCAAAAATCCAGATTTACACCACCACACCACATTCCACCCACGACTTAAAGCGTAACACCCCCTCCATTTCCTCGGAATTTCCCTCAAAAAGAAGTACCCGAGACACAGAAGAAGACACTTTTTAAACGAGAAACTCAATCCACCAAACGAAGTACGCATACCGAGCTACAAACCCCCATAATCRCACCCATCCATCACACTAGGGTAAAAAAACCATCTCAAACGGCATCTACAATCGGGCAGACTATAGATGTAAGAAATCCAAGCCACCCAACTGACTGGACACTTTCCCACGACTCGCTCGCAGCACACGGCAGTACCTTGCCCATTTTCAACCCACGACCATGGAAAGACATCGATTGTTCCTGAACCGAATAAATCACCACAGAAGGAACACCTAGATTCTTCCTCGGAGATAAAACTCTGTTCTGACAATTCCAAAATATGAGACATGTAGTTTTGTGGGGATGGGGAGCAGGGCATTCATTAGCCATATTTGCCGCCAGTCTATAAAAGTGAGACATGTGTTGAATGAATGCAGGTAAGTGAGTAAAATGTCTTATGTGATTGTAGATCGAATTCTGAATCTTTTGATGAGTCGTTGAGTCTAGGCTCAACGTCAGGTGTTTCGGATGCTCCACGACTTTTTGGTCGTGGTTCGGGTCATGCCATCATGCCTACCTAACAATCTCAGTTGTGGAAGTCTAGGCCCGCCCGGTGCCAGCGATCTTGTCTTTGATGGGAACGGACGGAGGTACGCGTAGCAATAATGAGGTCTATTCAGAAGGGCTACATAGTCACATTATGTTATCGATATATGCAGTAGGAGCTTCTTGTTGCTCTGATTTTCGCTGCGAGGGCTTGGCGATGAAAAGGCGGGTGGAGAGCATGCTGCTTTTGATTGCAGCAAAATACGGTGAGCTTCGATATCTTACGATGCTTATCAAATCCATGTCCATCGTAAACGAGACTTCCCATTGCAAAGAGCATTGCAGCAAACCATGCAGGAAAGCGATCTCTCGCAACCCTTCCAACCCGATCATCCACCGAGAATCACAGCGCTAATTCGTCAGGCCAATCTTGCTGCCATCCCTCACATTTTGACTCGCAAAAGGTATCGGAGACGCACTTGAGCGACATCGTAACAGATGTACTCATTGTACAACAGGGATGCACTAGGGACGTTGGTCGGCCCTAGCTTCTTCTTTGTGTCCGGCATGCTAACGCCCTCCAGCGATGGGTGAACGCACTTTGCATCCTTCCAGCCGGAAGGACCGGTGGAGCCCTGTCCCCATGTAGAATGGAGACCTTGGGCGAGAGCGTCGTCGCCGGCAGAGTATGAAGCGTTGGTGAGGGTTTGCATTGGCTTCCCAAGTTCGGCTTCGCACAGGAGCAGCAGGGCGTGACCACCGCTGAAAGAAATGTCAGTGCTGCCAACAAGCGATCGGACGAACCACATGGATGGTAAACTGACGAAATGTAACTTGCGCAGTAGTTGCCTGATTTGCTCGAGGCATCTGCGAGATAGATTCCCTTTCCAAACATGTATCCGGAAACCTATGCAATGACAGGTGAGGTTAGCGACGTCTTGACCGATGTCAATTTGATCAGCGCATTGCGAGAGACATCTCCCCACTGCCGGCATGGGAAGACGATGCACGCTATACGCCCGCCATCGTTTATTGACTTACAGGTGCCTCGGGAGGAGCTATGCGCAGTCCTTGACTGAGAATGCCTCCGTAATTCGTAGCGCCTGTTACCACAAGGTCAATTTGTGCAATACATCAGTCATTGGCAAGGTAGCTTACGGGAGCCATGCCACAATAGCCTGCGATCACCAGTGACCTTTCCGAAGCTCTTTTCAAAACGGTCGTGTTCGCCTTGGCGTTCGATGCGGAAGACGTCAAGGAGATCGTAGTTGATGCCGTGAACATTGCTGTTCACAAGATAGTCATTGATGTTGGTAAACTCTGGAGTGCCGCGGTCGATAGGAGTGGTCTCTTGGAGGCGCAGATTGTTGAAGCGCAAGTCAAGAGGATGCACGGTGCTGTGCTTGTCCGATTTCAGAATGGCGTCTGCATCCTTGAGATCTGTCAAACTCTCGAGAAGGAGGACCTCTTTCTTGAGGCGCTCGTGCGTGTTGATGATTGGCGGCCCTGAGCAATCGAGTTAGCAGGTCAGCTTTCAAGGTACGGAACATATGCCACTCACTGTTGCGTCCGAATTCGTGCGGGATGTACGAGTAATACCGATTGCTCAGATCCTCAACACCCGATTGATCAAGAGTGTTGTCGTCGAGTAGAGCGGCAAGATCCTTGAGAGCTTGATAACCACGTGTGATGGTTGGTTTCGAGAGCTTGCCCAATGGCATCTTCTTTGCGTCGTAATTCATGTCCGCCATGGTGGAGTCAATGTACTCCTGATTGAAGATAAGCTCCACGAGCGACTTGACTGGAGGAGCGAGTGTGCACTTCGCAGGTGAAGTGCTCCGAGAGCGTTCACCCTTATGGTCAGCAGGGCCAGCTTTCTCGTCGTCGTCTTCGTCTTCCTGCTTCTCATCTTCGTCTTCAGAGTCAGGCTCGTAGCTGCGCTCCAGAAAGACATACTGTCCAGGCTTGGGAGCGTTGCCGCGATCCTTCCAAGCCAGTCTTGACTTGTCCTGGAATGGAYTGTCAGTATTGTGATGTCGCGATGCAACGGATTGAAGTAGCTGAAAAGACTCACCTTGAACTTCTTCTGGAATTCTTTGATAGCAGTGTCAAGTTCTCCATCTCCCAGCTGTTTGCTCTGGCCACGCTCACCGACGCGACCCCATCTTGTCCAAGTGTAGAACTGGGTACCCTTGGCGTTTGTGAGCAGCTGCACGCGGTAGAATTTGTTGTTGTTCTTTCCAGAATTGGTCTGGTCTGCAGAGTGAGGGAGTCAGAAAAGCTCAAGACTGGCCTGCATTGGATACCACTCACTGAGGTTCGCGTCCCATATTATGTTGRCGTCGTCAACGTAGATTTGGAAGGAGTTTGCAAGTGGGCATACTTCATCAACCGGGATGATCAGATTCTTGGCTTTTGCGTATTGACCGTCTGAGACGTCCGTCTTGCTGTTTTCGTATTTGGAGTTTTTCTTGAAGCCTGGTTCTTCATCATTGCCTTCCTTTTTGACTTCCTTCTTCACCTCCTTCTTCGCCTCCTTCTTGACCTCTTTCTTGGGAGGAGTTGTCTGGTCAGCATCGGAGTCGCTGTCGTCCACCGGCTGAGCCGCGGCTTTTCTTCCGCGTTTCTTCGGCTCCACTTTGACGTCCACATCTGGAGACGCGGCGCGCTTGTTACCTCCCCTGGTAGTGACCATCTTGGTTGACTTTTTGATCCGAAGCGAATCTGCAATGGGACGGTGTAGGATGGAGCGGAGGGAGAATGAGATGATGTTGGCGGGAAAGAGGTGGTATTTTGTCGCTTTTGACCGCATTGGCCATCAGCAGGCAGAAGGGCAGAAGGGCTCCACTTTTCCGTGGTTGCCTGAGCTGCCGCCTTGAGTTTGCCTCAGGACGTGGAAACATCACCAACCACGGACGGCATCAAATGTCTTGATGAAACTCACCCTTCATCTCAACTTCTCTTCTCTTCTCTTTCCTCCTCTTCACTTCATTCCACAGCACCATGGCTTCCATCCTCGATCTTCCCGCGGAGCTCGTCATYGGCATCGCGTCGTACCTCACTACCGAGGAATTGGGTCCATTGTACGTTTGATCTCGCACCTGCATCCGCCAAATGGCAGCCGAAGTGGCGCTCTATGTCACTCATGAATTGAAGGAGATCAGAGCGCTGTATTGGTCAAGTACGGAGTGCATGCGACTGTTCCAAGCTAATAAACATGCCTACCTACAGACGTCGATCGTGTAAACAGCTGGAGCGCCACATGTTCGAGACATTTGCCAAAGAATTCTTCACCAAACGTCAATTCATGATCCAGCGGACATCCCTCCAGGCTTTGGTGGACATCTCCAACCATCCCACTCTGTCAGAACGTCTGCAGGAGGTCATCATCAGTACAGACGTGTTCGAATGTGATGAGATCCCGCGAGAATGGCTACTCCGGACAGGTCAAGCTCGCGACATGCTGGCCGAGGCTTTTTCGAAGCTCAAGAATCTGCGCATCGTTGGTCTACGCGACTTCAATTCCAAGGGTCGTGTCAGAGAAGGCGGTCCAGAGGCGCTTTGGAGGAGCTACGGTAAGTCATGCAGCCTCTCCGTGTTGTGTTCATGTTTACTCCAATTCAAGCTCGCGCCGGTCTTCCCCATCAAAGTTGTGCTGCCGTATACAGAAACCACACACTAACATCCATCTGCTCTGCAGGTTGGTCCAAGGAACCAGCAACCACGTTGTTGGGCATGGACTCCGACACAAGTCCCGGATCTTTGTTCTCGCTGATTCTTTGTGCACTCGGCATTGCTTCTTCATATCCTCCAGATGTTCAGGTGATCCTGCGGAAACACAACACTCTAGTACCGCATGCCTTTATAGTCAATGCAACCAACGCTCCGGTGATCTCGAAGCTCAAGACCTTGTTCCTTGCACTGCATGCAGACAACACTACCATTTCGCGCAATCCCAGCTGCGAAGACCTTTTGAGACGATTCCTGCATACCGCGACGGATGTTGAAGTCCTTCGACTCAACTTCGATTCGCGATGGTCGGCAGCGTCTCGACTTCTGACCTGGCTTGGAACCATGCCCAGCGCAACGGATCTCAAGCTAGATGATCCCAAGTTGTTGGACATACCGCCAGCGCCCCTCAGTCATCTCACATCACTCGAAATCGGCATGGCATCAGTTTCAGCACCCTCACTCACTCGCGCCCTCTCCAGATCCAACCTCAAATCCTTCAGCCTGTGGAGGGTCACCATATCAGACATGGATATGACACGTCCGACTGCCGGCCATTGGGAGCCCGACCTTTGGCAGCAATTTCTTGGGGACCTTTCCGGGGCAATGAACGGTTCAGACAGTGTTAAGAGCATCCTGATAGGTCTCATAGCGCAGGTCACTCGAGTTGTCTCGCATGTGCCGACTTGGGAGAAGGTGCAGTTCTGTCCCGAAGGAACTTCCGACAAGGGTGATTTAAAGGTCGAATCATTACACAAGGAGGTGAAGTTCCGCGCTCGTTACGGAATGAGCGCATCTCGCTGGCTCAAGGATCTCTCGGAGCGTACATATGTGCGCAGCATCCACGGTGCGCCGGAATCGCCAGAGGTCGACAGCGAAGACGAAGACGAACAGAGTGATGATGATAGTGAGGAGGATGARCATGAAGARGCAGATGACGAAGGAGATGGTGAAGAATGAGAGCCGCGGCAGAGTCCGATTCAGAGGATGGAAATGCGATGAGAACCTGCACCAATAGCATGGTCTCGCTGCCGTAATCCGAGTTAAAGTCAGATATGACAAAGGCAACATGGATACCATCGTCAGTCGCCATCCCTCACTGCCGCATGGTGAGTAGCGGATGTATTCAAAGCAGCSGTCCCTGTTCCATCACTATCCCTGCCATACATATTACATGGCGCTCAAGTCGATGACATCAAAGGATGGAGATAATTCGTTGCCAAAGATATGACTTGTCGAAGATGTGCCCTCACCGAAGGTGCCAGTCCTTTTGGCCAATGGACATGGCTGGTGTTATCACGACTGCTCAGTGGGCTCCATTCGATTCAATTCATCGGCCTCTAGGTAAATTGAGCTGGTGCACCGTGCTTTTTGTGCAAACCGTATGCATAGCAGAGATTGTGCACCCTGGTCCGGAGATAATTTAGCGCAATTCCGGAGGGACCTTTCTTTTACTAAATGCCAGCAAAGTGCAAATGATGATTGAGAGATTGATATCGAAACAAGTTCCTCGCGCGTGATGTGGGTATATATATGTTGGCAGATTTCGTCGATTCCTTCCGAATTTCATCATATCAAACACATCTCCTCCTACCATAACATCCACTCGACCTTTCCAAAATCATTCAATCCTCAACACACCACACCACCCAAACATGCCACCCTACCAAACCATCGCCCTAGCAGGCTGCAACGGCAACCTCGGCCCCTCCATCCTCCAAGCCCTCATCAACGACGCCTACCCCTTCACCATAACAATCCTCTCCCAAACCGGCAAAAGCCCCCTCCCCAACAACCTCCTCCCCCCTTCGATCAAAATTCAAAAAGTCGACTACACCTCCACCCCTTCCCTAATTTCCGCCCTCCAAGGCCAAGAAGCCCTCATCTCCCTCCTCCCAGACTTCTCTCTCCAACCAAAATTAATCGACGCAGCCATCGTCGCCGGCGTGAAACATTTCATCCCCTCGGAATTCGGCAGTAATACTCTCCACCCTCAAACCGCCGCGCTCCCACTCTTCAGGGATAAAATCTCCACGCGGGAATATCTCCAATCCAAAAGTCGAGAAATTGGTTGGACGGTGATAATTAATGGATTACTCCTCGACTGGGGCCTAGAATCTGGATTTTGGATGACTTTTCCTCCTCTCCCTACGAAAATCTACGATGATGGGAATGTTAAACATTCCACTACTTTAAGATCGCATGTGGGCAAAGCGGTGGTATCCATCTTGAAGAATCCCCGAGCAGCAACGAATCATCGGGTGCTATATATTCAATCCACGGCGCTATCTCAGAATCACATTTTGGAAATTTTCAAAAAGAGGAATCCAGGGGTGGAAATTCCTACCGTGGCGGTTCGGACGGAGGAGATTTTGGAGAAGAGTTTGGAAGGGTTTAGAAAGGGACCGGGAGGAGGAGGGCAGGAATTTGTAGAGGCGATTATGGGGTTGTTGATTGTGAGTATTTTTCGTGAGGGGTATGGGAATGATTGGTCGGGAGGGAATGATAATTCTTTGGTGGGGGTTGAGGAGTTGGGTGAGGAGGAGGTTGAGGAGGTTGTGGGGAGGTTTTTGGCCGATGTGGAAGGGGGGGATGGGGTTGTGGGGGATTTGAAGTGGATTGAGTCGAAGGTGCTCGGGAAGGAAGGAAAGTAAGTGGTACTTGTGTGGGAGCTGGCAAATCAGGCCGTGTGCCCCTGTCTTCTCGGGGCGGATGTATGTGAGGGTGGGTAGTAAGCTAGTTTTCAAGTCTCTACGAATAGAGAGATTGGCGGTTGTTGATTTTGAACTTTTGTTCGTCTTGTATGTTTGTTTCGTTGAAACTGTACACCTAGATGGATGGATAGATAGATGGATGAATATATACAGCCCTTCTCTTATCCATCGAAATGAAGTGAAGTTCTTCTAGACCCAATATCTCCAATCAAAATCACAAGAAGAAGAAGAAGAAGAAGAATCATAACTTCATCATCACCATCATCAAAAATCCCCCCCGGCCCTCAAAGAATGCCACCCACAATATCCGTGAGCCCATCCAATAAATCGCCCACCAACTCCCCCAAGCCCAACAAATCCGCGGCCTTTGTCAAATCTCCATCGGTGCGATTCAACGCCCTCAATCCCTCCAAATCGCTCACCCCCTTACCCATCAAAACACTCAAGAGATCAGGCCAAGGAACCTCTCCGACACCCGGTACATCCTGATTCGCTCCCTCCGTTGATGACCCACTGCCACCACCATCACCATCACTCCCTACAAGTAAATCCCTCCCTGACCTCGCCCCAAAAATCCCCTGCCCGACCATCTTCACCCACTCCCAATTCCTCAAAGCAGGAGAATCCCTCTCGCCCGCATCCCAGAATTCCCAACCCACGACACTTCCAAAGTCTCCTCCATATTTCGCCTTCAAAGCAGCAATGGTACGGGAATACGTCGCGATGCCATACCATCCACTACCCCCATCGTTAGGATTCGCCAGCACGCCCATGACAACCCTCGAAGCGGCGTAACCATTCGCGATGATGGAATTGTATCCCGCTGGGGAACTGCCATCGCCCCAACCATTGTAGAATTGAGCATTGTACCAATTGACTAGTTTGCCGTTGGGTTTGTTGGGCGCGACGGCTTGGCGGTCGAGGTCTTTGTAGTTGAAGCCTGAGAGCCCGATTTCTCGCGGCGTGAGATCTGAGGCTACGGGGGCGAGGGTTAGGATGAAGGAGGGTCCGAGGTCTTTGTTTAGACGGCGGAGTAGAGCCAAGGGGCAGGAGACTGGGATGGGTTCTTCGATGTCGAGGTCTAGACCTTGGATTTTGTGGGTGCGGAGGGTTTGTAGGAGGGGAGTGTAGTATGCTTCATTCTATATATTCATGTTTTGTTAGGTTGAGGATATATGGGAGGTGGGTTTTGGTCTTACAATCCCTCCATTCGGACCGGAACATAATCGGGGATAGGTTCCTTTGGCGGCACCGCCCATCATCATCATAACTTTGACGCCTTGTTTTTGCAGTTGGGCGGCTTCGGACCAGACGGGGTTGTAGATGGGATCGTTGGGGGAGTGGTCGTTGAGGGTGATATCTCCCGGTTGGGAGTTGATATGCAAGGCGGAGAGGTAGATGTGTGTGATGTGGGTCTTTTGTTGAGTCAGAGGGAGCAGGGAGAGTTTTCCCCCAGAGGTGGTGCGAAATGTTTGTATGTACATGACGGTGCGGGCGCCATTTGCTCGTTTGGAGAGTTGTTGGTCTGCGGGGATAGATGTGACTGTTGTGATGAGGAGGGCCAAGAGGGCTGTGAGATGGTGGAGAAACATGATGATAATGATCGTTGGGAACGGTTGGAAAAGCAATCAAGGCAAGAGCAAAAGAGACGAGAAGGGAGAGAAGGAAGGAACGACCGACAGGCAGACATTCAAACAATAGAAGGTTTGTGAGACAGACAGGAGAGCGGGACATGTGGCAGGCAGTAGGTCCTCTTGGCAGACAGGTCCCCTATAGCAGCCTCGTCTGGGCATCATCTGCAGGGACGGCGTGACATGTCTGTGTGAGATGAGATGAGATGAGAGAAGAGATGCCGTCGTAGAGATCGACAAGCAGCAGCACGAGGAGATGCCCGAAACGGTATACGCATGCCACCCGGGGCGAGACGGGGCGGGGACGGGGGGCCTTGATGCATCCCGAGGGGCCAGGGCGTGTCGATCTTGTCCTCGAGCAGATGTTTGCGACGTATTGTACGAAGGAGGTCACGATGGAACTCGACATGCGAGTAATGACGAACGAAACGTGTCGGGGAGGAAATGAGGTGAAGCAATGCGATGAGGAAGATGACGTCGATGATGTGGATGATGATGATGATGATGAAGATGAAGCATCTCTTCCCGTGTTTCCATCGAGGCAGGAAACGGCGGGCGGGCGTAGTTAGGAGTGGAAGTGGAGGGGAGGGAAGGTAGGGGAAGTCTAGGGGATGGAAGGAGATCGTTGGGCGGCTGGATCTGCGGCCCATGTGGGAGATGATCGTCTTGACTCGCCAAGACTGACCTTACACTCACGCGACACCCGGACGTCTCTTCCAACCTCGGCATGGCCTTGGATGGATATCGATCGACATATATGAATACTGATCGACATAGGTGGACATTGATCGACTTGACTTTGATGGCTTTGATGGACGTGGATAGATGGTGATCGATATTAAGCGACATTGATGGATGTTGATTAATATTGATGGATATTGATGGACTTAGATGAGTATTAACATGTATTGATGGAATTTGATGGAGCTGCATGAATATTCTCGTCAAACTCCCCTCCACCAGCAATTGATGCCCACCACCTCTCATCCAGCCCTCGTAGAATGATGTTGACAYCCCATCCCCCGCCAATACTTTATATCATCCCCACCAACAAACATCGCCCAAGATGAGCGGGAAGATGTGGGAGGTCGATCCCGAAACTCGCTCCAAACTGCTCGAAATCTCCAAGAGCAACGAGAACTCTCGGTGCGTCGACTGCGGCGCCCCCAGTCCTCAATGGGTACATGCCATCCCATCCCCATCTCCTCTCCACTCTCCCGCCCTCTAATCGATTGATGTCCCTCTAATCATCTCCCTCGATGCATGCAGGCCTCGCCCAAACTCGGCATCTTCTTCTGTCTGGCCTGCTCCGGCACCCACCGCTCGCTGGGAGTGCACATCTCCTTTGTCCGCAGCGTCACCATGGACGCCTTCAAGCAAGGCGAAGTAGCCCGCATGGCCGCTGGAGGGAATGCGCCGTGGAGGGACTTCTTCAATCAGCATCCCAGTAATACCCTGCTGGGGAGGGATTTCGACGCCTGCACCATTGCCGAGCGGTACGATAGTGAGGCCGGGGAGGAGTGGAAGGAGCGATTGACGGCGAAAGTGGAAGAGCGGGAATATGTGCCGGGGGAGAAGAAGGCGGTACCAGTGAAGAAGGCGGCGACGCCGGCGATGAGTGCGGCGGGCAGTGGGAGGAGCACACCGATGGGAAGTGCCCCACCGCAACGCGTCGCTTCCCCCTCGCAAAAAGCGAGGAATGAGGCATATTTCGCTTCCAAGGGGCAGGAGAATGAACATCGCCCCGAAGGTGTCGCGCCCAGTCAGGGAGGCAAGTACGCGGGTTTTGGATCCTCTCCTATGCCCACCTCTTCCAACACTTCTTCGGGAGGTGTGCCCACCGCGAATGATTTCCAAAATGACCCCGTCGCCGCCCTGACCAAAGGGTTCGGATGGTTGTCGAGCACCGTCACCAAACAGGCGGCTACTGTGAATAAAACGTACATTCAACCGGGCCTGTCCAATCTGGCCCAGGCCGATCTTGCCGCACAGGCGCGAGCGACGGCGGCACAACTCGGTTCGACCGTCCAGCAAGGTACCAAGGGCTTGGGAGATCAGTTTCAGAGATTCGTGGATCCTGATGCTGCGAGTAGTGGCAGCGGCGGGATTGCGAGAGGGGGACAGGGACCTGCGAAGAAGGACTTTTGGGATTCTTTCGGCGAGGCGCCTGCGGGGCCGGCGAGGGAGAAGAAGGACTTTTGGGATGAATTCGCCGCCGTGGGTGAGCAGGTGCAGTCGAAGAAGAGTGCGGGGAGTAGTAGTATTGGCACGAGTGCCATGAAACCCGGTGGCGCGAGTGGGAAGAAGGACGAGGAGGATGGGTGGGGAGGGTGGTAGGTCGGATTAGAAGAGGGGAATGGGTGGGAGATGAACATGGCCGGTCAGGTCAGCACGGTGTCTGGAGTTTGGAATGGTGAAGACAGACGGGAGCATCAGAACTGTCCATCGGTGGCGGCAGCAGCGGAGCGTTCGTTATTCAGCGGGCATGAAGAAGAGGAAGAATGACTTTTAAGCAGCGACCGGCGATACATTCACCACCTACCTACCTTGGAAATCCTCTCCACCTGTAGCGAAATCCACCATGATGCAAAAGATGGGCGATTTTAATTCATACGTCGTCCACACCCTCATATGCCACTTCTTTGTGGATTACATCCATCCGAACATGCATTCATCCGTGCGGCGACCTTCCTTCCCCAAGGGAACACCCGAAACGTCCAGTCGCGAGTTCAACGCAACTTTCATCATTGCTTTGAGGTGATTCGAATTCAAGTGAATGAACCCGCGCTAGCGCCAATTAGTGTTCCGCTTATTCTAGGCTGCTGTCACTGCTGCGGCAGCGGCGACTGCTTCCAACACTTCTTTACTAGCTTCACTCGACATCACTTCCTTTCTCATCAACACCAACCTCCGAGTCCCGCAACACCACATCCTCCTCCTCAACACCATCTCTGACATCGAACTCGGACTACAGCGACACCGCTTCTCAACATTACTCACCGACGTGCTCGACACGGGACTTCTCACAACATCATGTCTCCTGACTGCGACTGTGAGCGGTGTGTCGCTCGGCGGTCAGTGGGCAAGACTCCTCTGCACCTCAAGACTTATGACGACTCGACTGGACCTGCGACTCCTCCACCCGACCCGCCACCCAGGTTCTCGTACTACGATGAGGATGGTATCTGCAAGTCCGATCGCAGCAAAGTACCGGATTGCTGCTGTACACGCTGCAAGACTCGCGCCGCCTCCCGCAAGCCTCCCATCCACCTCAAAGCGTTCGATGACACCGTCAATCTGCCCTGGCACTGCGTTTGTAACTCTGATTGTAAGGCTAAAACTTGCTCTGAGAAATGTGCATGTACGAAGTGTGGGTTCGGTCGCAGTCGCTGTCACTGGATCTGCAGCTGGAACCCTTTCACCGAGGATGATGTGCCCCGGACTCTTCGTTCTCGCCACTCCATTCTCTATCAGTTTGAGAGCGCTTACAACAACTACCCAAAGTTAGTGGCATCCTATGGACGATTGGATTACGACACATGTAAGTCGGAGGACTTGAAAGCATTTGTCCAGCAACGAGGCTTGGTCGATCCCTTCCCACCGGGCTTGACACTGAAGAGCACGTACATTCGCATTTTGGATGCTGCAGACCGCGCTTACAGGTTCCGGTTCCTCGATCTGCCTCCAGAGATGAGAAATCTGGTTTATGACGAACTCCTCCTTCTGCGGCCTTACGGAGAATTCAACGGTTGTCATACCTCAATCCTTTCGACCTGCCGTGAGATTTACGATGATGCCTCGGCGATCATATTTGCCATCAACGATCTGAAATGCGAGTTCTCCTTGGACCACACTACTTACGATGGTGAAGGAGTCTTCGAGGTCGTGCTCAACAAGTCTCCCGGGGACTACGCCAGATTTTGT
Organism: Ramularia collo-cygni; assembly: GCF_900074925.1. Classification (NCBI taxonomy): domain Eukaryota; kingdom Fungi; phylum Ascomycota; class Dothideomycetes; order Mycosphaerellales; family Mycosphaerellaceae; genus Ramularia; species Ramularia collo-cygni. The sequence goes on along the minus strand of NW_019716255.1, from coordinate 1,831,636 downwards.
ATACTAGAAGCAGACGACTTCTTTCTTCGTGCAACTTCACTCAGGATCCAAATCACCGCACAGAGACACGACACAGACGACAACTTCTACTACATGCCCATCTCAAACGGTCTGCTGGCTTTCGCGTCTTCATTCATGGAGGGTAATGCACTAATCGAGTTGAGGATTGACTTCTCCCTGGGCTCAACCGAGACCGTCACGAGCATTGAAGCCCATCGCATCTTATGGCCCCTTCGACGACTCCGCGGGATCAAAAAGGTGGAAGTAAGTGGTGATCTCTCAACAGAATTGGCGAAATCGATCCAAAACGACATGCAAAGCGACACATCTGTGACCAATACTCTCTTCTGGCAGCGGGATGTGAAGCGGCAGGCCAACCGGTATCTCGGATTCGACCCCCGTTATGGTCARGAGGATTCCAAACATGATTTCGTTGGTCTCCGGCATCAAGTGTACACTATTTCAAAGGAGCTCCCAGAGATTGATACTAGGTCCAGTCCTGTCGTGGGCCCGTTTTTCGAAAACGAGACCCAAGAGGTAGAAGCACAGAAACAGATCAGGGCTCTGGAGGCTTTGTTGGCGCTCATACCCAAGGATAAGTATTGACTGGTAGAAGGAAATGTCGAGGAAGGAGGGAGTGCTCGAATCAAGGCATGAATGTGGGTCGTCGATGAAGAACATGCTTCTTGTCCCTTGATGCTGGCAGCTGAAGTGGATCTCCCAGCGACGATGATTACTTTGGTTGCGGCTGACTGGACTTGAGAGATGCATGCACTATCAGAGGATCATTCTGCAGGGCCTTCACTTGGCGTTTGCGAAGTTTCGCATGCGGGCACTGTTGTATGCTGCGGAGGTGCTCATACTGCTACTTTGCACGGCCAAACATTCAACTTCATTGCTACTGGCAGTTGATAGTTCTACGCATGTTCAATAGGTAGCAGCTTTTTTTTACTTTCATGTCTGGCTACAAGTATATGTGTTTCCTCACCCTTCAACCCCAACTCGACACTCTTMCACCTCCAGCCCTTCAGAGTGAAATGCCCAACAACCGTCCCATTACGCTCACTTCTCAAACTCTTAATGTAGTAGCTAGTAGTTACTTGCTCTTCCTAGCACGCGCGCAAGAAAACCCGTTGATACAATTTTAACCTTTGGCGCTAGCGTGATAAATCCAAAAGTCGCATGGCCTGTTTATCCTTTCCTCTTCTGATTGAACACAACGGACCACGACGAGACCGTGACGTGTGTAGCTTCTCCCCCTTCAAATCTACAACATAAGTAGCACAGGATATCTGCCTCTAATAACGCATAGTACGGTATCTCTCTCTCCCTAAGCGTCGTAAGCAATTACCTGGATGCTAATACCACCGAATCGCTACCACGATCTTCTTTATCTTATACCAAGTATTATACTAGCAGCTTCAGCATATTATAAACAACAGAACTTAAAAAATCCGGGTAGCGTTATAGAATAACCTCTATTGTCTCTAATGGATAATTACTACTTAAATAAAGTCAGAATTACATTCTGGATGTACTACGAGAATAGAAAGGAAGCGTTGCTCTTAGACCCGTCGTAATAAACGACCATCTGGATTAGTCTAGATAGGATGATCTTCTACCTACTTCGTAGCATTCGCGGAATTAGGGAGAGTATAGTGTTAGGGTTGATTTCTTAGGGAGTGGAGCTGCGTGTACTGTGGAATTTTGTATCGTAGAGAGACGGGGCGATGGAGGCGAGTAGTTTGTAACCGGCATTGGGACACGATGATTACCATGATGAAGATAATGGTGCGATTAATGGTGTACTAAAAGTAAGCGAACGGGACTAGGTTGTTGATTTCGCGATTTTTATTTAAACTTGAGGGAAAACTTGCCCGGTCGTTGCTGCTCATCTCACGTGTTGAAGATCGACTCTTAATGAGTCGTATAGCCATCCACTAGCAATTCGTAAGAGCTCTTAAGATTCTTCCTGGTCTCGACGTCCAAACTTTACCGACGACAGCATTGTTATTAGCTAGCCGTAACGATGGTAGTAGTAGGTGCTGTACATAGGTATTGTAATAAGAACCCCTTCCTAATAGAGCAGGTCGACGGAAGTCTATGTCACCGGAGACGTTAAGGTGAGGAGGATTCTTCTTGACATAACGCTCAGCTTTTGAGTTTCGTTTCTTCGCAAGTCATACCATGTAGACATCTCATAGGAGGCAAGGTCCTACCGCTGGGTCCCCTTGCTCGACAGATCTCAAAGGACAATATTGTGCACTGAGGCAATTGATCGAAAACTAAACATCCGATCTCCAATCACACAGCACCAAAAGCCTCACCCCCCTCCTCCCGACACTTCAAATGCTCATTCTCCTCAACCAAACACTCCTCATTCCCCCTCGCAACTTGACTCTTCACCCTCAACCTCTCTCCAAACCTTAAAAACAAAATCGGCGTAAAAGCAAACACAGTAGCCACAGCCGCAAGGATACTAACAGCAACATTCGTCCCCAATCCACTAAACATCTGATAAGTAAAAAGCGGGAAAACAGCAGCTGTTAAAGTCCGCGCGAGACTAATAGCTGATACAGCAGAAGCTGCGTATTGTCCATAAGAATCCGTCGCGTAGCCGAAAAGCACGTATGAAAAATCATTCAAAGCAAAACCAATAAAAACCAGTCCGATCATGGAAATAGGCCAAGACACATTCGTGACTTTAGGAGGAGTAGTCCAAGCGAAAATCCAAAGTCCAATAGCCAAAGCCGGGGCCGCAATAGCGAAAGATTTTATTTTGGATTCCGGTAAGATTCTTCGATTTTGTTTGCGAGATTTTTTAAAAATGTGTTGTTCGTAGAATCTGGGGAGGATGTTGATTATCTCGCCGATGAGAATTGCGATGAAGGCTAGGGAGGAAGTTGTTTCGTTGAAAGTGTTGTTGAATGGGGGGGTGGTGTATGTTACTGTTAAGCCTTCTGTGAGGCCGTAGATTAGGCCGAAAGCTATAGCGCAGAGGACGGAGCAGAAGGTGACGATTGGTTCGGTGATGAGGAATATTAGAGGTCGGAAGAGGGAGTTTCGGGCGAATTCTTGGAGGGAGAAGGTTCCTGGTGAGGTGTTGGATTCTAGGGTGGTGTTGCCGGTGTCTTTTCTGATTTGATCTACTTTTGCTTGGAGGAGCTGAGTAGCTTTGCTTTCTCTGATGAAGAAGCAGGCGGCGAGCGATATTGCCGATACGATTGCGGAGATCCAGAATACCCATCTCCTATGCCCGGTGTCAGTTGATGTCTTCCCTACAAATGTGACAAGGATTGACATACCAATTGGTGCGCGCCAGGACGTAGGAGGAATATATCGGTCCCATAACAAGACCAATCATGCCCGACAAAGTGTATGCATAAACCACCCAGATCCGTCTCTCCGCATCAAACATATCTTCGAAATTCCCAAAAGCCACGGTAGCCGGAATGGCCGCAGCAGCGCCCTGGACAAACCTTCCAATATAGATGGCACTGCTCGCACCCGGCATATCAGAGGGCACAGCGGCCACCACGATGGAAGTAATGCAGAACAACGCCGTGGCTATAATGTAAATCGTTCTTCGACCAAATGTCTCGGAAATTGGGGAACAGAAAATGCCTCCGATCGTCTGTCCGATGAGATAGAGCGTGACGAATGCGAAATACGCCAATGTCCTGCTCATGCCATATTCTTCCCTGGCGGAATTGGCGACTGCTGTRCCGGAAGAGCTGAGGCCAGTCATGTATAATTCTAGCCAACAGATGATCGCGGTGGAGTAATATTTCGACAAAGGCTTCCAATTTCGGGGATGGTCTTTCGCTCCATTATTCCAGCACACTTTGTTGTTGTCCACGATATGGACTCCATATTCGTCCAATTGTTCGTTTGAATCCTGCCGTTCCTTGCTCTGTGGTGGTGTTGAGTCTTGGTCGAATAGGGCTTTTGCCGAGCGTGTAGAGGTCATCAACGCGGTAAAGAGGTTGTACTGTTGTTGTTGTTGGACGACAACCGAGGACGAGATGCAACTAGAGGGATCATCTAATGCGTGCATATCAAGGTGTACGCCAGCGCATTCGAAACGCCATTCGTGTACATGACGGCGAWGGGAAGGACTTGGAAGGGGTGTTGATGATATCATCATTCGCCGACGAGTAAGTGGGATTTCTCAGAAAAGATTCGTAATATGTTGGAGTGCATGCAAATAAGCTTCAACAAGATCAACAAAGATGGGGCAAATGCAATCGATCRCCTCCTGAAGTCTGGGGAATCGTGTCAAGCTTGCGTTGGCGTTGATATTTGTCGATCAAATCGCCCAATGGGCTCTCTTCCTTTCCTATTCGAGGCTACGGCGTCACCTCAACGCATCATTTGTACGCAAGGCGGATGAGAAATAAACCTACATGCTCCCCCATGCTCCCCCATGCTCACGCTTGCTCCGTCGACAAACGAACACCTCCATCACTGATGCGATACTGAATCGGCTTGAAAGACCCTCCATTGGATTGCAGGGCTGAACAAGCCGTCAAACCAATGATCAGATCCATCTCGGCAACAAAGTCAATGTGGTCTCCCGCTTTCGATGTGGGAGGATCAACCTTGAGCTCTCCAGTCGTCCCATCAATCACAACATTCATAAAGCAGTTGAAAGCGCAAGGGATCTGATCTTCCGTGATGCCAAACTTCTYAAAACAATGGGCGAGGTTTCCAAAACATCCAGGCGCCGGGTTTTGGTCGTTGTAGATGATGCGGAAGGTGTCTTGGGAGCAGGGCGTCAAAAGGAAGTCGTGCCGTTTGCAGGTATCGTCGACGATGTTCAGCATGACCCGGCTGCGATTGGAGTAGATGGGGTCACCCGTGCTGAGGAACAGCCGGCTGGCATAGTCCAATGTTCTTCCATTGGAAATGACCTCTTTGGTGTCATGACTGTTGTAGGCGACAAGGTCTGCTACTTGCACTCCTTTGGGATCGATGACTGTCAGACGTTGGCCTTTGTTCAGCTTGAATGCAGTGCCGGTGCAAGGGCTTAGTTCGACCGTGCCGTCTTCCAAGGTGTGTGTCGATTCCATGTCACTCTGAGTTGGGGTTGTTGTGATGTTGCAACTGCGTCGTGGTGGTTGTAGTATTCTGGCAGGTTATGTCATGAGATGGAAGATGGAGCCAATGATCTCGGAGCTCACTGCGATTACGCTTGCTGCCACAATTAGGGAAGGAAGTAGGCGAGTTTGCCTCCGCACTTGCATCGGCCGGATCTACATCTTCTCCACGATCTCAAATAGATCGATCAACTCACAAACCGTGCATCAGCCCGAGAGACTCATGATTGCGGTATGACCCTCTGTATCGTCATCGAACGCCAGTCAGTGAGGCCGGGAAGCATACGGATGTCGGGCTATGTGGTGGGTGTTCATCTTGTAAGAGGAGTTGTGATCGAGGCTTGGGAATAAATGCAGGAGCATTCACAAGATGATCATGCGACCAAGGCCTCTGCACAGTCTCATTCCCTTCGAGGAACTACCTACCCAGCAGCGTCACACTGAACTGGCTATATGCTCCATTCGCCACGACGGTCCACCCCACCATCGAACGCTAGTCAGGTCCTGGAAACCCAAAGAGGAGATCTGCACAGTGCGGAGGGAAGGTTGTGTACCAGTCAGTGCAAGTGCACGTGGAAGTCCGGAAATATCAAGATTGAGGCAAACATGGCCTCATATGTCGCACTTGAGTGTGTGTGTTTGGGGTGAGTCGGCCTTGCAGCTGTTGCTCCAGACATGGATGGAAGTCGCGGAGAAATTTTTTTATGCGCGCACGGACCTCCATCATTCAAATTATCCCTTGACATCACCGCTCTAAATATCGTAACATGTACGTCCCTTTACATAACAAATGCCAAATTTTGCAGCATCGGTACAGGCCTCATTGTTTGTCCATTTCTTTGTGCAGATACGGTTTGCCGCATAAGCCATTGACAAAGCTCTCGATAAATGGTTGCCTGTGGCTGTGCCTGTGCCTGTGCCTGTGCCTGTGCCTGTTGTGAGAGAGCGGGAAGCTTGCCAGAGTTTGTGCCGCACCGAGTTACAGAAATTCCACATGGCACATGTACACCACGCTTGTCGGCCTGTGATGAGGAAGGGGGACCTGATCAATGAAGGAACCGAAGGTTTGGGGTGGCGTACGAATGTGCGAGCTCGCCTTCGACGCTAGCCATACGTAACTATTATGCTGGTGAGTGGGTGGGCAAACACGATCCGATGTGTTTGGGAAAGGAGCTTAATAAAATGCGCTGGTCATCCTTGCGACATCTTTGAGCGTCCATCCATCACACTACGATTCGACTACTCCCACGCTTCCAAGTCCAACGTCAGGCGTAGATATCTCTGTGTCTGTCTCGTCGCATTGCAACACTCCAATTCTCATCATCATCATCATGCAAGTTGCGTTGAACATTTTGCTTTTCCTCGCCGGCTTCTCAATTGCAACATTTCTTGCGTTGAGGCCCAAGAAAGCCAGGGAAGATGTGGAAAGACTGACGAGTAACCTTCGCCATTACTCCGATGGATTCATACAAAACCTCAGCAAGAAAGAGCAGAGCTGTGGCGAAGAAGGTCTAGTTGTGAGCAATGAGGCAACAAATCTTCTCACAAAGTAAGCTGCGTAACTTCTTTCTCGATCATCTTGTACTGACCACCCCACAGGGAACAAATCGAGGAGATGTACGACATGAACGCATGGCAACGAACCGTCTACGAAGAATTCAAAACGACCATCTTAGCCAAAGGCAAAGGTTTCAATACATTTCCTTGCATCTACGCCACAATGGGATATCGAAGCGGGGACCACCGCTACGTTTTCCTTCATTCCGACGACCCATCAGAACCTCGAAATATACGTCTCATTGGACCAGCACTAAAGAGTTACCTTCGACTATCACGCTCTCTCGGACCCAACACCAGCCTGGTGATCATGGGTGCTCCAACCGAAGGCGAACAAAGAACCGTGGAAGAATACAACCACAATTTCTGGGAGATGCTTCGAGGATTGAGAATCTGGGATGCAGTCCCATGGCCCGCAGACGTACCGCAAGATACCGAGAGTGCGAAGTGGGCATTCTGCTTCGATGGCGAGCCTTTATTCCCCGTAGCACTCACTCCTGCTCATCAGAAGAGATGGTCAAGACATGCGCCTGTGCCGCTCGTGGCATTACAGCCCAAATGGGTACTCGACAATCTTCTCTCGACGCCGGAGAAGCGGGCTTCTGCGACGGGCAAGGTCAGGACTTTGCTTGCTCAGTATGATCAAACTGAGATCAGTCCAGATTTGACGCAGTATGGCGAGGTTGGAACGAGCGAGGTCCATCAGCTTTGTTTGAGAGACGAGAATACCACCGTGGAGTGTCCCTATGGTGATTTCGACAAGGGAGGCCCTTCGCCTGCATCCTCAAGACGAGCATCGAGAGAGTATGAATGATGATGATGATGTTGTTTGCATGAACTTTGAAAGCGTTGACCATTAGCGAACGGTTCGGGAAAGCGTATTCCAATTGAGCGAAGACGCATCGATATTGGATGCGCCTAAAATCCTTCATAATTTTTTAAATCTCTTCATGTCAGCTAGCCATCCTCTTCCTCCCGACCGTGAAAACGCATGAATCATCAATCTTGTTTCACCCCAATCTTCCCGACTCGGCGCAACCCCAACGCGCCTGTGAGAAATACAAGAACCATAAACGCAAACAAGGCCCAGAATACTGCACGATATCCGGCCATGAGGGCAGTAGGGGATGATTTGTCGGATTCATCCGAGGCGGCTGTGATGGATTCGGAAATGACAGAAGTTATCGTCAATCCGATTGACGTGCCGAGCTGCGCACAGGTATTGAATACTGCGCCGCCTAGAGCCTGTGTGCGAGTGGGAAACACGGAAGAGATGATGAGCAGACCGACGGTGAAAAGGATGTTGGTGCATACAAGTTGGAAGACCTGTGGAGTAATGTGTCAGCGAGGCGTTGCGATACATTCAAAAGGATAGGGGGACAAATAGGAGCTTCACGCACCTGTGCTGTGAATGCCATGTACCAGTACGGCCATTGAGGATCGATGAGCGCCATGAGAAGTGGTGATACGGCGGTCAATGCGGCGGAGCTCAATACCACCCATATAACCGACATTCGATTTACAAAGTAACCAGTCGAAATGTTGGTCACAACGGCTGTAATAAGGGCGGGGAGAATGCGCAGTGATGTCCCGAGGGCGGATATCCCTTGGACTTCCTGGAAACTGGTGGTTATCAGAGACAATTCCTGTATAGTGTGAGGTTATATGCTGAAGACTTACAACAAACTGCAGAATAGCTCCATGCTATTACTGACTGCGCTGGCAAAGAGTACCATTATACAAATACTCGTAAAGCTAGGGATACGCCAGAGGGCATTTGGGATGAGGGCTGGACGGTTGTGCTTTACTTGATAATTCATCCACCAGATAAACGCCGGGACCGTGGCTGCACTGACGACCAGTAGCGAAATATTGGATGCGCGTCGAATGCTCTTGATATCGGATGAAAGGATCCTGCCGTTTGTCAACACTTGGTAATCTCACGTCCTACGAGCCGGGGCAAAAACTTACGCCAAGACATACGACAGTGTCGCGATTCCAATGCTCAGAACGATTGTTCCCACCCAATCAATATCGAAAGCTAGCTGCTTCCATATCATGCGTGCAGAWCTTGGCTGAGGATCCCGTGGCAGCACCCAAAAGCCAAAGACACATGAAACAGCAGTAGTAGCCCCGGCAAGGTAGAACGCCGGCCGCCATCCGACAGTATCGACAAACACACCTCCAAGTACCAGACCAAGCAAGAATCCAAGCGGGGCTGAGAATCCCAGACACGAGAACCCGAGATTCCGTGGCCGTCCATGGGCAATATTTGTGGAAATAATGGAGACGGAAGCCGGGACCGCCATGGCGAAGGAAACTCCTTGTAAGCCGCGGAAAGCAATGAGTTCACCTCCAGTTCGTGCCAGACCACAGGCGATAGCACTCGCAACGAGCAGGATATTGGCCGCTAGGATCATAGGTTTCGTACCCACGACATCTGCGATAGATCCCGCCAACATCAAACATGACCCTGCAGTGAGATAGAAGACGGAGGTTGGCCAGAGGAGAAGACCTGCTTCGATTTCTAGGCCCTTGGTCATGGCAGGCAAACCGACCACAATAATTCCATTGCAAAAGCTAGAGAAGAGCTGCAGAAAAATCAATTGGATTATAACAATCGTCGCTCGACTCTTGGATAGGACTGGTGTTGTTTCGTTGTTGTTGTTGTTGTTGTTGTTGTTGTTGTTGTTGTCGACTAACGATACATCAGGCGATGTATCCACTGGCAAAGCAAGACTTTCATCAGATGATGTGGTAATAGGGATGCTGGTACTTTTTGCCCCGGACTTGGACTCGAGGGTTTTCAACTCGAGAACTGTTGTTGTTGCTGTTGTTGTTGTTGCCATGTTCAGGACAGACGGGATTTCGGTGAGCGCGAAGATATTGATCGAAGGAGCAGGATGCAAGGACAAAGAGAGATAAGGCAGCACGGTATATATAACGGATGACTAACAGAGTGGCTCATCAAGCCTTCAGATCATTCTCAAGCTCCGAGTTCGGGTACAAGCGAGCAGACTAGTCGCTAAGAGAGTGTCTGCCAAGTCACCGCCTTGCTAGGAGTACAGACAGGGTAGATATCTACAGTCGCCTTGACCGGTCCAGACAAAGCCTGACTGGCTCCACTTTTTCACTTGTAAAGACGGATTGAATTTTTAGACAAAGAATTATGTCGCACGTTTGCCTGACAATGTACAAAGTGCACGCACCATTACGTGGTAACATAACTCTGGCATCATACTACACATCCAGAACCAAAGTCCACCATACGCACACGCAAAACATCTGAACCCCTCAGGGGCTCACTACCGCTTGCGAATCTATCGAATTTCGCCCAAAGCGACATATTCTCCTCAAACTGCGACCTTCTGACCCTCTTCAATCTTCGCCGTTAAAAACTGACCCTTGACATCCAAAGTACTCGGACTCTTAAACACATCATACTTGGTATCATGCCACTCCTTCGCCGTCCAAGTCTTCCCATCAAAATCCGTGAATTGAGCATCATCATGCATGCGCAGGAAATACGCAATACTATAACGATCCTCCGTTTGTCTTCCAGCGAGGGGAACAACGCGATGCACAATACTCGCCAGCTTCCCTCCGGATAAGAAGCGTAAGAAATCGCCGACATTGACAATCGCATGCTTGGGCCGAGGTTCAAGGAACTCCCATTGCTTCGTTGTGGGAGATAGGAATTGGAGACCCCATTGTTGGGAAAGTACCAAGGTAATGGAACCGATGTCGGTGTGCTTGAGATGGCCTACGTTTGTGGGTGCAGTCGTGTCGTTGTTCTTGGGGTAATGAAGGAGGATAAGCGTGCAGAGGGATGGCTTGGAATCCTCGTGGTTGGTCTCGAATCTTGCTTCGTCGGTGAGGTTTAGTTCGGACGACAGGCGCTCAAGGATCAAACGCGTAATGGCGTGCGCTCGCTTGATGTAGGCAAAGAAGTAGTCTGGTTGTAAGCGGGAAGGAGAGGTAAGGTCTGCTGAACCCTTTAGATATTCTCGACGAGAAAGCTAAGAGGGAGGCCAGAGTCAGCATATTTTGGAACAGCATCAGGGGGTTTGAAAAGGAAAGTATATACCTTGATAGTTTCGTAGCCATCCTTGATTTCTGGCTTGAAACCCTCTTCAGTTCCCACGGGTATATAGCTGGGCAGGTCCATTGGTAATTGACCTGCTGTATTTTGTAGATGTAAACTTACCCATAGTTGTGACTGTTCCGAACATCTTGCAGCTTGACGTCAAGCGGCTGGTCAAAATAATCCTTCATTCTCCCCAGCATCCCTTCCCACTGTGCGCATAGCTCCAAATCGCTGCTTAAATCGAGATAGAAAAATCCTTGACTTTGACAAGCGCTGAGCAATTTCTTGCCTTCCACAGCATCTCCAGTTCGAAGACGCTCAAGAGAGATCGTCGTCAAAGACTTGGAAACGATGATGGAATCGCTGACAGCCATGGTCGAAAATCCGAGGTGGTAGCAATGATAAACTGAATGAGTGAAGGAAATTGGATTGCAAACTGTGCGATGGAGCCATGTAGCTACATAATGACACTGTGTCAAACCGGTGACCTTATAACTCGGCAGGATCAATTCAGCTCCACTGCTTATGAAAAGAGGCCTTTGAGGTGATGGTACGGGATAAAAGCCCTGAGGGAATGAATCTAAATCAAGGTTACATTTTTTGAGTCAACCGAAAAGGGAAAATGTAGATGCAGGGAAGCCGCACATCGCTTACCGAGATGCAGCTACTGCGCGATACAATGCCAGAGTGGAGAAACTCGCCGAATGGATGAAACAGTGGAGCAAAGTGCTTCCTTCCGGGTCTAGGCTGTTGGGAGGGTCTCATGCAGCCAGGAACACCCACTTGTTGGTCTTTCTGGCCCCTGAGTATTTGAACTCTGCCACGCCTTTGTGTATCTTTGGCTTGCGAATGGTTCATCATCTGTCTTTTCGGCAAGAAATATCTGTGGGAAGTGTATGAAATTCTCCAAGGGCGTCCAGATACGCCTTCTGAGTTGTGAGAATGTCAACATCTTCCCGTATTTCTGCATGCAGGAGAATACCCTGTAGATCTAGGCCGGCCTATGCTCTTAGATCCAGCTCCACCTCTTCACCGGTCCAACCGGCATCCCGAAGCTGAGTCGTGGCGCTGTTTTCTAACTAACACGAGGTTTTCCCGGCTTGCGCTGTTGGCACCAACGGCCTGTCTAGTGCCTACATACCCTGCTTAGACCACACTTAGCGGGAACTGTTCCTTTGGGTGTGGATATACATCCAACACATGTGCGAAGCCATTATTGTACAGCCCCTTCTTGAAGTTGCATCGTAGCGACTTTGAAGGAATGTTATCCTTACTGGTGCCGGGCTCGTGAGCTTTCGAGTGTAGCTTTATCGCACACAGTTGGTACAAGCGACAATCTTGAGCCAATGGGGGAATCTTAATGAGTATGCTGTGCTCTATATGAGATTCATGTTGATGGTAAAGTTAGTAATGAATTGGACCAGATAGACAGTTGCTTGATGATAGCGGTCTAAGCTATCGTATGGGATAGGAGATCAAGRGCCTATTGTGGGGATGATCAGAAGCTACACTCGCACCACAGCAACAGCAGGGGTGATACTTACTAGGAGTGACTCCGATGCAGGAAGAGGCTGTAAATAAGAGGAGTGGAGAATATGGTGGAGCTGATGGACAAGCGATGTCCTATCGCCCAGTCAGTGTTAAGCATGACAAGGCGAAGGAATATACGATGTGACATGGTGTAGTCAGTATCAAGCATGACAAGGCGACGGCCTCAGTCAGGCGATGTGGTATGGCCTAGACAAGATCAAGCATGACAAGGCGATGACCTTGCATAGGCGAATACCGGTGAGAACAGGTACGAAGGATTCTGCTTGTATATTAATCACCGCAAGCAAGTTGGACATCAAGACAGCTTGGCTATTTACGCCCTACTTCTCACAACAGCGATACAAAATGATGGTGCGTCAACTACTCCGTCTTCCAGCAACCATGCTAACTAACACAGGGCGAACGACGAATTGAAAGCTTTGAGCACATCGCCCAATTCGAGAAGAGACATGCCCCCATTGTCACCATGTTCAGCGGCGGTCTAGACAGCACATATCTGCTCTTGAGACTCCAACAGCTYGGCTTCACAAATATCCACGCAGTCGCAGTCGACGTTGGGGCTCCCATAGACAAAGCCGAGCTTACAAAATATGCCGCCCATTTCGGTGCGCAATTCAAGTGTCTCGACGGCCGCGAGTTATTCGTCAAGCAAGGCGTTACTTCTGCTATTCGTGCCCACGCCACGTACATGGGAATGTACCCCATCAGCAGCTCGCTGTCCCGTCCGGTCATCGCTCGTCTAGTTGTCGACTACGCCAACCTTTTGAATGCGAGTTTACTGCTACATACTGCAAATCTGTCGCAGAACAGTCTTCCTCGCCTGAACAATAGCATTCGACGCTGCGAGTTCTCTGGGCAGTTCGGCAGCCCATATGTTCTCTCGGCCGTCTCGCGCGAGAGGAAAGCGGAGGAATTGGCTGCTGTCGGACTTACCATCATGTCGGAACGTAAACTGAGTGGTGATGAGAATTTGTGGTGTCGGGAGTTTGAAGATGGTCCAGTGGATGATCCAGAAGATTTCTGCATCCCAGAAAAGGCTTTCGAATGGACGCGATGCTGCAATAACGCGAAGGTCCAAAAGCTCACACTCGACTTTGAAAATGGCAGCCTGGTCTCCATCGACGGAAAAAAGCTCCCCCTCATCGATGCCATCGCACTACTGAACAAGGAGGTGGGAAAATTTGGTCACGGTCGATTTGTCGGACTCGAACCCCTGAGCACCGACGATAAAGTTTTGGAGGTTCGCGAAGCGCCAGCCGCAGCCATCATCATGGACGCACTTCGTCATCTTGAGATCGCCACACTGGATTCGGACACGCTGGAATTAAAGCAAACCCTAGAACAACGATGGGTCCGGGAAGCGGTGTCTGGACACTGGGGAAGCAAGTCACATACCATGTGCGACACCGCCATCGCTTCGGCCTTGCTTGGAGTGGGTGGGAGTGTGACTTATAATATTGATCACATGCGTTTCTTGCCTTGCTCTATTGTCGCGCAGAATCCTCGCTATGTTAGGAACCGGGATGAGTGGGAACACAAACGGTCATTGCTACTGTACGGCAAGCCTTACAACCAAAAGATCCAGGGAAGCAAGCCGAAATCCTTCGACCAACTGGCACAGAGAAAAAGTCTCGGATTGGTGGTATGTCATGTAGTAATGCATATGTGGATGTTTGGCAGCTAACGTGTAGCAGGTATCATCAGCAGTCCAAGGCTTCAACCAAAAGCTTCCTATCAACATCCTGGTGTAAATTAGCACAGAGACCAAAGCCCAAAGCTGTATGCAGCCACCAAAATATCGCCTCATCGTTGGTTAATCTGTACATCGACGGCCGTATTCATCCAGAGAGATCTCAAAAGAAAGCAGAACTAGAGAGATATAGTTCATGTGACTACCTTACCCAATCTAGCTTTGGGTCTTGTCTTGGCATAAGCCGAAAAGAGTAAGGCGATACAAACTATCATCCAATGAAATTGCAATAAGCATCAAAGTTGCAAGGTCGGCTCTTGTATCCATGGTACGAGGTACATGTACAGTGAGCATTCTTGATTGGGTCACATGAGGCTCCCACAGTGCTCATTTTGGTAAGAAAGCTCTCTCGCTGATACCTTTGTCTCCATTCAACACTATCGGGTTCACAAGAAAATCAACACATGCATTCCAAACAACGACTGCCTATGTCCCGTAATCCCATGTCAGCAAATTCCCAACAACTCGTCTGAACTTTCGCTCGAGCGCATCACTACCAAATCCATCCTTCAGACCAGCCTCATTCACCACTCAAAGTTGCCTCAAACTGCTTCCTCATACCAAGAACAGTCTCGAGGTGAGCTTGCTTCAAAGGTTTGCCCTCAAACCTCGCCAAAGTGTACGCTGTGTTGATAGTATTGGACACTTCCCGTCCATTAACCGAATGTCGAACAAGTTCCTTCGACACAACATCCACATCAATATCTCTGTCACTTTCCGGAAGCTTCCTCAGAGCATTCGTCCAGATACGGCGGAGAGATTCTTTTCCAGCCGGCTCATAGCCCAGAGCGAGATGAACGCGGGACTTCATCGCTGCGTCAAACACTTTGACACGATTGGTGGTGAGAAATACAATGCCAGAGAAGTATTCCAAGTGTCGGAGGAAGACTGCGACTATAGCATTGCGATCCGTGTCCTGTTGGCTTAGTCCGGCGGCGCGGGTCTCGAGAAATACATCTGCTTCGTCGAATAGAACGATTGCTTTCCAGGAGGTGGCGAGTCGTAGGACGCTTTTCAGGTTCGCTTCGAACAGAGGCGCAAAGTTGTCTGTGTTGAGTTCTGAGAGGGAGGTGCTCAACAAGGCTCGGTGAGATTCTTCTGCGGCGCATTCGGCAGTCAGAGTTTTGCCTGAGCCTGGAGGGCCTGTGGTATTTTAGCTAGCAACGACAAGAGCATGAATTGTGACTTTTTACCGTGGAGAAGAGCTACGAGACCCTTCCCTTTTTGGTCCATCGCATCACGAGGATTGTCAGGATACCTGTGTGAGTGGACCAGGGCTTGTATCAGATGAATTTGCTGATCTGGAACGACCAATGAGGCGTATGGATCTGGCCTCCATTCAACTTGTTGCAAATATGGTAGGTAGAGGCGTGACCATTGCTTCCGATCCAGCGAGTAACCGATTACGAAAGGCGAACAGAGCGAGAGGTCGCTATCTGTGATTTCGTGAATTTTGACTCCTCTCTGAGTTTTGAAGTCCTACAAAACGAGAGACTCAGATGTTAGCTGAAGCGAGTCGAGCCGAGGCGACAAGACCTACCTCTGCAAAAGTCTTTGGGTCAACGATCACTCGTCCGGTCTCGGTGTATGGGAACCACACATGTTCAAAGGCATCCATGTCTGGGTCGAAAAAGTCCGATGGAGGTGGCTTCAGGTACTGCGCGAAACCGTTGTAGTAGTGGACTGACTTGGCCTTTAGATCCAGATGTTTCTTGCCGCGCTTGACCAGTTCGTCTTGACTCACACAGCTCCCATCGAATTGACACGGACGTACATCAAGATCGTCTATGTCGCCAGGAGTGCCTTGAGGGAAGTTATCCTTCTCGCGGATCTTTGTTATCTCCACTCCTCGGACAACATCTGTGCCATCAAAAAATGTGAACGACTGGTGGACTTCAAGGAATTTGCCATCGCATTTAGATTCAGAGTACGCAGTCTTGATGAGTTTCAGCTGCCAAGGATGACCTTGGACGTCCGTGATGACGATCTCTCCCGGCTTGAAGATGGTCCACACGCTGTCGAAATCGATCTGGCCCTTGTCGACCATGGCAAGAATTCTGCGTTTTTCTGGACCCATCGAAACATCCATAAACTCGCAAAGGATATCGAGATGCTTGCGGGCGACGGCGTCTTCAAGATTGTCCCTGTACTTGAAAAGGGAATCCCAGTGATGGTAAAGTCCTTTGAAAGGGCTGATCATCTCGAACGGGTTGGAAAAGTCGACCGGTATCGTTGGGTAGGATACTATCACTTCTCTAAAGGCCTTTAAGATGTGTGGGGAATTGATCTTGAGCTTGGTCTTATCGTATACGTGTTTGTCGTTGAACACCTGGATGACGACCAGGGCGAAAGGGTCGTCGAACTCGTGAAGGCCATTGTATAGATCGAGAGAAGAAACTTCCACTGTTTCGGCGCCGCCCTTGGATGTATATCGTTCTCTCCAGATCTTGAGTTCGCTCTTGGATCCGGTTTCTTCCTTGGCCGGTTCACCCATGGTGAATGATTTAACTTGAGTGAACAAAGGCAGTGTTTTGGGGGGATGGCTTACTGTGTTTTATATGAGGCATGCGTCAAATATTCCGCGTGCATACGTACACAGCCCACTCGCGGTGACCGGACTCGACGAAAGTTTGAGGCGGTGACGTGGAGCGCTGGCCAAAAGTCGTGTGCTTGGTATATCTCAAGTGAATGTGTCACGCAAAACACAGCATTATGATGTATCTTTGAGTACTCACCTCCGTTTCTATGCTGATCGTAGTACTCCAGTATGCTGGCAACCCTTGCTCTCTCGGGGAGCGCTAACACGCAAAGGAGCCTCTCCGTCCCTTCACGTCGCTAATACACGATCTCTGCTCGACAAGTACTGTACCAGTCGAGCAATGTACCGTGCCAATAAGAATCAATGCTAAACTAGCTGCGTGAGATTTCGCGAATCGAATCGAAGGGAGGCCGCTTCCTCGGGTCGGGTAGCATGCATGCTAACAGCGTCTCGACGCACCGGAATGTGAAAATATAGGTGACTAGCAAGCGAGCCGACACGCCTCAAAGTGAGAGACTTGCTCGCAGCTGATTTGGCCGAAGATCTCGCTCAGCCGTAGTCCWCTTGGCCGCAATTTTGCCCTCTGATGCGTCGAGACCAAAAAAAGATGGACCTTCTGGCAGACCATCCGCTGACAGTTCATGCTCTCCTCGCAGTCGATGATCAGCGGCGAAAGTCGTGGACTGCGGACAGATGGCGGAACACTCCAAAACCTCTGGAGAGGGTTGCGTGGACGGAGATTCGTCTTTATGGGTCATATTTTCTCATTTCCGACGTCAGCACCCTTTAGGGCTAGCTGCGGCTTCGTGTCTTCGGCAGAATGCCGAAGGAAGTGGGGCCGACGACGATATCCATGCCACCGATCATCTTAGACCACTTCTCCAAACATCAAAGGCCGAAAGAAAAGCGCGGGAAGTCCCATCACCATGAGGACGCCAGGAATATCCCACCGGTTCGGAAATCTCATCCTCATATGCAGGACAACCGCGTACCACGACGCGTCCAGTTCTCCAGCTGTGACAATTGCCGACGCGCTCGCGTCGCATGCGACGCCGGACGGAATGATCTCGACTCCCAAAGTTGCACGAGGTGCTACAACCGGGGGAGAGAATGCACCTTTGAGGCGCGTCTCCACCCTCTCCGCCCCGCCCCGCCCGAGCGACCTTGACTGCTGACATCAGAATAGTGGAGAACGCAGGTGAAAAGTGCAAGAGGCAAACGTGCACGCACAGGGAGTCCATGTGGAGAACAACCGCATTCCCCTGAAAAGCGTTCCCCGCACCCCTCGTCTGAAGACACGACCGGGAAGGCTCACGCACAGAGCGATGCCTCTATGCCGACCAAGGAGCAATGTTCTCTGCTACATCAACTCTACCTCAGCACATGGGAAACCGTCTTTGGGAATTGGATGTCGAGATATGGCTGTCCTTTCATGTCAGTCTGCCTTGCCCTCTGCCTCACTCCCATCTAATATTCTCAGGTTCGGTGATGAAAATGTTCCCGAGCTGTCCGTCAGTATATCTGCGCTGTGCGTTCAACTGGACTCCTGGATGATCACAGCAACCGAAACATCAAGTCCAAAGCCCTACACCAGGGTTGTGAAGCTGGCCAGCGACGACGAGAGGGAGAGCAAGATTCGCCAGTCCTTGGATCTGGCAATCTGGTCTTATGCAGCGAGGTGGCTGCCCCTGTTTCCTTCGGCGACCGCCAATGGGCCTGATGCCCAAGCAATTGCCAGGAAACTATGGAGAGAAGCTCGCGTTGATATGCTTCGTGTCATAAATCGACCATGCTATCGGTCAATGCTCACTTTGTACCTCTTTGGCTTTACTCCAATACCCGACGGAATAACAGACGAAGAAGAGCTGGACGGTGTCACTGCCCAAGTCTGCATCCAAGCTGCATTGCAACAGGTCTACTCTTTACGAGTCCGCCAAAAGAGCATCCAGTTCTCCGGATCCAAGTTTTCCCCCACCGTGATGACCAGGACTTTTACGTCCAGTCCTGACCGCAGCTTCATCATTGCGGAGAATATCGTCCACTGGGCTACTTTGACGTTCGATACTTCGGCATCACTGACACTGAGTTCGAGACCGATGTTATCGTCTGGCATCTTAAGTTACACAGATCTCTCTTGGTCCCTTGTCAAGTCATGTGCAGAGCTCTTCCATGCAATGACCCAAGAGTGGCATGCGATAGGTCTTCCCATGACGGACGCTCAGGCAAGCCAGGTCACGGCATCTGGAAATGCGTTCAAGTTACTCCTGTGGAAGCTGTGTGCAGTATTCCGAGAGGCTTTGAGGGACGGGCATGATGAAGCAGTGGTGAACAAGATACATGGGACGATACTTGACGCGATAGATCAGTTTAACAGAACCTACAGAACTCCGTTGGACGCATGCTATCGGAGGATGTCAGCATTCAGCCAGGAGACCAAGCTACGTTACCGTGAGTCCTCTTCTTAAGACCAGAATTGCTCGCTGATTTGCTGACTGTTTAGACGACCTTGAACTCCACATCACCTTGGCAATCCTCCTCATGACTGATGCAGTTGAAACACAGCATTCGAACCTGCTCACGCCACTCATAGATGCTCGAACGAATGCCGAACTTCACGGATTCAAGGCTCTAGTTTTTGGACAGGAAACCATGTACAGCCTACGCCACGGTTCAGGTCCGCCCTCAGATCCGCGATCTACTGATGAGGTCAATGAGGTTGTTAGTGTTCCTCTGCTGTCAATCGACCCGTATCCGCATCACGCTGTCGCTTCAGTCCAGCTCTTGCGCCGAGCTATTGATCGAGATCTCGCCACGAACAAGTTGGATGAAGAAGCCCACGCCAAGTTACTTGCTGTCTTGGCGCGGACGTTGGAGCTTCTCCCAGATAGTTCAAAGTCCGTCCAAGCCGCAAGGAAACAAGCCTTATCTCAAAACGCGGAAGGATAGACATTTCGGGGTCTGTCCATCGGCACGACGTCTGCGGTAGTCAAGTGCGATGGTTTAGTCGTGTGGTGACCCACTTGAAGCGGTCTCGCTACTCCAGCTACTCCAGTTCTACAGCCCGGCTGGGGAATTGGTGGGGAAAGTCGATACATGGCGCTCGGCTACACCCGGCCAAGCCCGATTTCTTTCCGATATCGACCGTACTGCAGTYGGAATCCTCGCTAAGACGAGGCGCAGCGCATGATCATCAAAACATTTAAGGTCTGCCAGTGCCTCGACAATTGGCACATCCCCCAATAGACCTCAGGACGATACCGCAGGCAGTTGCACTTTACATGCTGTTGTACTGTCACGATAACTTGAATGCAATGCACCTGTCCATGATCAACACGCAGTGCACATCAATCAATCAAACTCACCTCTCGTGGCAATACGGCACAGAAGATCACATCCACTATGGCATACCCAGCAGTCCTCGGAGAGTTGGGAGAGTTTGTCGATACACTGAACTGGTTGCAAATCACCCACGAAGAACGATGCCTACTGGAAGAAATCATGCACCCTGAGAGGTCCATGAATACCTCATCTCACGCAACCACAAGTACAATTCAACAAAACCCACGTCTGGAAACAGTCCCAGCCCATACGAGCCATTTCAGCTGTGACGAAACTCCCGACAGACGCCGGGGTAACCACACACGGACTAGAGGCATTGAAGCACATGGTGGTCAAGGAAGACTTCCCATTAAACATCGACGCCGCAACTTGGCAAGCAAGCGAGCGAAGGCCGCCGGCACTATTGACCCAAAGAACATCTACGAGTCCGCTGAGGGTGGTCATGATGCCTTTGTAGTCCCTTGGCAAAGCTCGGATCTGCCTCTGACGGGCAGTAAAGGGGGCTTTGAGAAGTCAACACACGATGATGCTGGTGAGGGAGACATGCAAAACGGCTCGTCTTCTGTCTCGGACTATTCGGTTTCGGGCGAAAGCTGTACTGAACAAGTCGACTGTTCTCACGACTACATCAAGATACCGTGGTGCGAAGATGGTGATTGAACATGTTCCGGGACAAGATGTCACGGTCAGAAGATCTTGGGGTACTTACAGCTCCTCGTCCTTCCGGTCACGAGTGTGTTTGCAGTCTTGTGGACAGCTTTGACGGTCACAGATGACGAGGCGAAGCATGTCGAGCAGGATTCTAGACTTGTGACACATCAGACACCCAAAAAAAAACCATTCAAACTTCTGCTCTGTCTCCACTTTCTCATCATTTCTACTCTGAACATCACATACCAGCAATCATGACCATGAAGGCAAAGCAGACAATCAGTCTTCAAGGTCAGCACGATGACATTCGAACATCCGCCAATTCGTGAGTGCTAACGCCCGGGAAGAGAAACTTCGAGCGCGACTCCGCAAAGAGATTCCCGTATCAAAGGAGCGAAAAGTAACATGGAAACTGGAGAATCTCGCCGCAGAAGCACAGGCGTTGCATATCGAAGGCAAGGACATACGTGCACATGTCGAAACAATCACCAGTCGAGTTGCGACCACTCTTCCGCCCTCATCACCTCCGCCAAATCGGGAGCCATTGTTCCGTGCTGACGGTCAGACAGCGCCGCCGAGCCAGTAAGTTTCAGACTTATTCTCCTTATGATATCCTCAAGCTCTACACGCATGATGGCTATATGGTCTTGTATCCGGTGGATAAACACTTCACAAAGGGAATCTCTATTCGAAGAAAGGGTTGCTGATCCCTTCCTTCCCCATACACAGATATGAAGCCGAACTCAAAGCCTACAATAATCTCCTGCAAGACTGGCAAGTCCACCAAAAAGACATCAAGAATTTCGGAAAGCGAGTCGATCGATTTGCAATAGCTTTGAAGACTTTGAAGAAGAGATATGGTTCTTCTGGGTCTGGCAAGGCCTTTTGCGATACAGACCATCAACTTGAGAGTTCGGGCAATGCTCTTCATAATCTTCAGGAGCAGAGGGGGGATATCGAGACGGCTGTGGCGAAGATTCGGCTGCCTGTTGAGAAGACGAGAAGGTGATGGATATGAATGCTGTTGATGTGTTGCTTCGGGATGAGGTCCATACATCTGACGGTTGTCAATTATGTGTCCCACTTGTAATACGTTCATCCAACCACTGAGAGACTTTCATCAGTTCACACTATGAAGTCCTGAGGGTACTCTCCCGCATTGTAAATCATGACCTTTGCAAGCTAGTTTGCAACTGTCTGAGTCTGTCGGTGAAGCATTGCTTTCGCCGGTCAAGCTTCGACGCTGAGCAGAGAGAGGCGGCAAATTCTGGGGGCCTGCGGTTCGATGCGATACAACGCCTCTTTAGAGAAGCTTTCGGCGACACCTTTGTGCTTCCTGGCCTCCTGAGTCCAATAGCGTATCGTACTGCTAAGATCATGGTCGTGCAGGCTGCTCATGAGAGGCTATTCTCACCCAACGCGTATGAACATGTTGCCTAAAGTACAGACTTCTCATTTTCTTCCGCCTCCACTTCCGCCACAGCCTCCTCATCCACAACCTGTATCGCGACAGCACACGTTACCGGAGCACCAGCCGTCACTCCACTGATACCCCAGACTTGACTACCCAGATTCCTTGCCACTAGGCTGAAGATTGTGACACTCATAAACGGACTTATACATCGATTGATGCAAAATCCGCATGCCAATTTGAACAATTTATCGCGTAGATGATCATTGAGGAATATGACGGCGAACGCAAACCAGAAGCTGGGTGTGAAAGATACGAAGATCAGAGGTAGGAGCTGTATGATGTCGAAGTGTGTGATGACGCCTTTGAGGAAGAGGGCCGTGTTGAAAACCCGGAAATAGACCATTGTGAGGCGAAGAATCTCCATCGCAGCTCCAATCCGGGTCACGGTGTTCATGTTTCGGCCTGCAAAGTAGAAGAAGTTGTTTGCATACGCGTTGCTACCCCATCTCCTCCTCTGACTGAGGTAGTGCTTCAGGCTTTGTGGTGCTACTGTCTCACTCCCTGCTTCTGGTACGAAGAGGGTGTGTAGATACGGTGCTTGAGATAGCATGCAGTAGGTCAAGCGTCGATCGGTTCCCAGGTATTGGACTTGATGCCGCAAGACGGGGAGGCTGGTGACAGGCTCGGCGTATTTCTCGATCGCTCCAGCCRTCTCTCTTCGCACCACAATCATAGTGATACATCCGGGCAAGCAGGTGACCTTGCCATTGTAATGCTCGGCTCCTCGACGGACAATCTGCCCAAAGCAGTACTGGAATTGTTGATACAGATTCCAGACCGACCATTCCAATCCAGGCTCATACTCTACAAACACAAAGCCACAAGCTGCAATGGCATTCGTATCAGCGAGACAGGCATCTGCCAGCTTTCTCAGGGCCCCTTTGTGTATGGTGCTATCGGCGTCTGTGCAGAACACGAGATCAAAGCCTGGAAAGTCATCATTCCCCGTTAACTCTGGGAGTACAGAAGTCCAGAGCTCTTCTCGCAGAGCTCGGACACCAGCATGCATATTCTCACGAGGGTAGTTGAATAAATCGTGGCATAAAATCAGTGAGTCTTTCTTGCCGGCGTTTGGGCTCTTCTCGATGCATAGAGTCGGTATGTCGTCGACAAAGCCAGCGTCGATCTGTAGGGTTGCGATCTTCCATTTTAGAGAAACGTACTTCCGAGAGAACGAGGCAACGACTCTTGTCATATGCGATTTGATGGGCCGATGTTTACCATCTAGTACTATGCACATCACCTGCCGATGACCGCCCGTGCCGTTGTCTCTGAGAGAGAACAAGGTCTTCACAATCTGTTCTTCTGATTCTGAGTATGCCGGAATGAGGCTCAAGATCCAGGAAGCCTTGGTTGAAGCCTCGGTTGGCCACCAAATCCGCTTCACACGAGAGTGCAGGCGACAGAAGATCTGCACCCAAACAGATAGAAAGTCTTTGGCCTTGAAGAACAGAATAACGGCCAGTACCCTGCAACTTAATTCAACACTCGCACACGATCATCAGTGAATTGAACATACCAAGCTCCAGAGTTACCAGTGGCACTCGCAACGATGCAGGCAGTGTTGAGTCCCAATACCACCAGTGTGAATGCCGTACGCTGGACTCGCAGCTCCCGTTTGGTCAAGCTTCTGGCCGGGTTGGAGGGCCCATCCGGGTCGTCAGGACCCTTTTCGACATCGAGATCAAAAGCTGCTATGCTCGGCACGGAGTAAAGCGTCGCAATCTCCTCTGCAGTGGGTGAGAAGATACCCTCAGTCATTTTGGCCAAGACCGACTGCTTTCGATCGCTGCCGAAGATGGTTTCCCACGAGTGCGACGCTCTCCTGCCAAGATTAGTGGGAAGAGACAGTCGTGAGCTTTTCCTTCGTCTCCGTTCAAACATGTCAGGCGTCCAGGAAACGGCACGCCGCGTAGCTCCTTTGGATTGAGCAGGTCGATTCTGTAGGCTTGCGGTCCGTATGGGATCTGCCGGAAAGAAGGACGCAAAATCATGTTGATCGATACCAGCAGCCCTCAAGCCAACATCTTGTGGCATCAGTACGTCGATAGGATCAACATATTGCGGGTTGAAATGGGATAGTGATTGCGGTCTATCCCTATATGACTGTCTGCGTTTGGCTGATGGCGAGACTCGCGTCCATGAAGATGGATGTGCCCAGCTGGAAGGGCGCTCTACCACGGTCTGATTTGCGGCGTGATGCCGATCTCCAGCTCGTCTTCCATACAGTGTCGGCTCTACAGAAGACTTGACATCAGGCGCATGCGATGAAAGCCTTCGGTCAGGCCGTGGTGCATGATCATCTGTCGATGCATATGAGATCTGAGCAAAACTGACGGATTGCCTTCTGTTGGAGACCTGCTGTCCCGTGCGAGATGTTGCATGTGCATTGTGGGTGCTCGTTTGACTTCCGAGGCGACTTTCAAAGGGCACAATCGGAAGTGACCAGTTGGGGCACGCATTCTCGAATGATGGTCTATTTCTTACGTGACGCTGAACTCCTCGTGGGACTGTCGGGCGACTAAAATTTGGTGCTGATGATCGACGCCCTTCAAACTGCATGGCTTCCTTGGACAAAGCCCAAGGAGGCGTAGACCTCGATGATGTTGATTCTTGAGGCAGTCAAGCAAGGGGGCGGGAAGCGCAATGGAGAATGCCATCTCGGCGTGCCGCCGAAATCGCAATGTACACGCCGCCGGTGTTGAAAGACGTCTCTCAGTAAAGCTGCCATTTCCAATTACTTTGGCTGGCGAATGACGGGCATGACAGGACAGGCCTTGGATGAAGTCGAGGAGGGAAGATGAGAAGGTTCACATGATCAGCGCCAAGGTAACCGCAAAACTCATAATTTCAATAAATACAGGGCTATCAAAACCACGTCACTTTATCAACGTTTAATCTCTTCACGACCGTCCAGTCAACCTGGTCCTGTTTAATACAGACAACAACACGGTCAAATGCAGCGTCGACACTCTCGGCATCATAAGCATCGTTTTCCAGCTTTCGGACACCTGGAACACGGTCTTGCTCCACCAAGGGATCATAGAAGGCCACCTCTTCGCATCCCAGAGACTTCAACTCTTCTGCAAAAGCCACTCCAGGAGAACAGTCCACCACTTTTTCCCCGGGTTTGAAGCCCACTCCAATGACAAGCACCCGCGGTAGGACTTCCGACGTGGCCAGGAATTTCTTTGCGGCGACACGAGGACGAGCCCAGGTAGCATCTGTAGCACATCGAAGCAACGGAAGCTCGTTATTAGCCATGAGGTAGAAAGGGTTGATAGGTATGCAATGGCCTCCAACTCCTAGACCTGGTTTGAAAGACTGGAAGCCGAAAGGTTTGGTCGCTGCGGCTGCCACTACCTCATCAATGTCGATGCCCTTGGCCACACATGCGTCCGCAACCTCATTCACAAACGCACAATTCACCATTCGATAACAGTTCTCAAAGAGCTTTGTCATCTCGGCAACTTCCGGGCTGGGAACCGGAACCACAGTTGCAAAGGCTTGCGAGTAGATTCGATTGATACTGATCAACGCTGGCGCAGACAGCGCGGATATAATCTTCGGGATGTCCCTAGCTGGAGGCTGTGTTCTTCCTGGGTCGACTCTTTCGGGAGACATTCCACAATGGAACTTGTTACTGAACGGATGGAGGAGTGTACGAGTCATGCCAACCGAGACACTCGACTCGATGACAATGGTGGATCCTGGACGTGCGTGGCTGGTGACCATAGCAATCGCACGTAGAAGATGATCTGTATTGATCGACTTGTCTGGACGTAGCAAGGTTGGTACAGAGATACAAAAGTGCGTTGCCTTTGAGAGAACATCTTGAGATGCCGAGAGCTGAACGTTTTTGAGCGAAGCGAAAGAGTCGCGAAGATAATCTAGGCGGGCTTCTGAGATGTCGAAGCCAATCGATGGGAAAACGGAGCCGAACTCGTGCAGCAAGATCTCGCCGACATAACCAACGCCTACGATGCAGACCAAAGGTTCTTCTTCAGCAGTGACGATTCCGCCACTCGTTTGAGAGTTCTGTTGCACGGACGCTTGGTTAACAGCTATACTTGAGGTTAGCTGAGGATCAAGCGCAGAGTCCGATTTTACTCACATGCTCATCAAGCTCATGTCCAGAGCAGATGAACGACGGCGTTGGCCAAACAACTTGGCAGTACCGAGTGTCTCTGCGGGATCGATGTGTGAAATCAACGTGGGGTTGCTGGTGAGTGCCATCATCTTGTACGGATGTGCCGACTTGGAGTCGCACGAAAAGCGGTCAAGTCGAAGTTGAAGTTGATGTTTCTAGGCAGACTGAGTACTCTGGATGGCGGTGCAGCTGCTCACGTCTCAGCTTAAGTAGCCGCTGAGAAAACAACTGGCCACGCAGGCCGCACACTTTCACCCAGGCATAAAGAGTACTCGACCGCCGGTCCTGGCTCCTCTCCTACTGGGAATAAAGCTGATGGAGTTACAATGGCGATTCCATCCATTAGAACGTTCGCTCCCCCGCGAGTTGCTTCGCAGTGTCTCTTTGATGCAGACAGATGCAGTCGACCTGAAGAAACTGTGACTTCCAGAACCTGGTCGGGGAGGATTTCTTGGTGCGTGGAGCCGGGAGACTTCTTCGTCTTTCACATACACGCCCAAGATGGGCTGTGCACCGTCTTACGAGAAGTCGTAGGTCCGAGGTCTACGTCCCGATCTGGCATAAGAACAACCCGACAGAGTGGGTTTCTCCAAAAGCCGCCTTTGTCCGCGCTTGTCGTCATCTAAGATTGCCGACCTCCTCGTCTTTATACACGCGCTCAAAGATCGGCTTAGCACAGTCTCACAAGAAGTAGCAGGCCGCGGGCCTCGGGCCTACGTCCCAATCTGGCATATGGACAACCCAACAGGCGGTTTCCTCCAAAATTTGCCTTTGTCTGCGCTTGTTGTCGTCAAAGATTGCCACGCTTTTCGCTAACAAGTGGACAAGCAAAACAGCGACTGGGACYTTTCGCCATGACGAACGAAGCTTCTCCTCCCTTTGTCTGCTCGGCCAAGTGTTTGCATTGGGAGTCTGCACCTCGTCGTTCCAACAACAATCCGGGTGGAGTAGACAAGCGTTCTCGGTCTGGCTTTCAGAGGTCTTTGCCCAAGTATTGAGACCCGCGTGGAACCTCCACCACCTGACACCTGTGCCTTTCGACCCGTATGGACTTACTTCTCTTTTGATCGATGTTGACTTCTTGCCCGACGCAGGATACCTTGCAACCAACAACGACATGATCCAGCAGGGGCAATCAGGAACAGGGGGATGTTGTGATATGGTGCCAGGCTGAATACGTAGGAAAGCCTGTACATCTCGGCGTCTATCTTTCTAATGCTCCCAGGGAATAGGTAATGAAGTCCTCCTCTCATCGGCCCCTCTACACAGAATTCTTCGCCATGACCCGCACCGGATGTGCTTCTGTATTGTAAACAAACTGATTGGTCTTGTTTTCCCCATGCTGAACATTCCAGATTCCGTCCTTGGGTGACTGAATCATAAATTGATACTTCAGTACCTCCGCCAGTAAGAAGCTTGACATGATATTACCAGTGCCGTTGCCGTCCGCGACGAGTACGTTCTTAATGTTGGCGAAGCCCGACCCAACACGCGTGGTCTCATTCTGAGCGATCAGATATGCCCATGAAACATCTCTCCAGTACTGATCGCCGGTAGTTTGATAGGCGTAGTACCACGACTCGACCGCTTCTGGGGTGAGCCCGTTGGAAAAGTACAAGTTGCTAGGAATGAAGAATCCAGCTTCGTTGTAGACATCCGTTTGGTTTGTGAAATTGGATGCTAGTAGTCCCTCGTCCCAGGAGTAGAGCGTCGGACCAATCCCACTCGCTGTGCTCCTGTATCCATTGGCGCAAAACTCGCTGAACAATAGACCGTATTTGAGGTACTGATCATTATTTAAGACGGTCGAACCTAGGAGGAAATTCCCACCAATGAAGCACGCCAGCTGCTCTGAGTATGGGACAACTTCTGTACCGTTGAAAGCTCCGGCCATGACGAGATCGGAGCGACTGCCAGGACTGCTAAGAAGATGGGCGATTGTTGAGTCTGCGGCGCTCTGCCATCGCTTGCTGTAATTTCCATATCTCTCCGGGTCGTAAACGTACATCTTGATGAGGTACTCATAAGCCGAGTCATTACCTGACGTCCAGCCACCATATTTGTCGAGGATCTCTCCGGTGGAAACGCTGAAAGTTCCACCTGTAAGGCCGGGCCAGATCTCAGGGCCCTTGAACCAATACGACTCCGCCCTTTGTGCCAGCAGCCCATACTCTGGGTTGCCTGCTTTACGTTAGCCATGATCTCGCGAGGTCATATGTCTCGGTAAGAATTGGAGAACCTCCATACCTGTGAGATCAGATAGTCGCTGCCATTCGAGCACCAATGTCCCAATCTCAGCAAGACCAGCTGTGAAGTCTCCATTGTCATCGCGAGACTCGTCGGTAAATGTCCGGTTGTCGATGTAGATGGAGTTCTTCGGCAGACCAGAAGGCGTGTTGAAAGCGAATTTGATCGTGTCGGCCAGACTTACTGCCTGCTTGAGCAGCGCGTCAACCTTGTCGTCTTCGAATCCGAGATGGGAAAAGGGTCCTTTGAGTAGGTCGTATGCTGCCAGCAAGCCTCCGAGGTAGCGAATGTTCGTCTCGAACAGACTGGTCGAGGCCAGCGTTGGGGAGTTGTTCTTGGTGAAGTCCACCGTGGTGATGAATTCGAGGATGATTTGGACGATGTCTTTTTGTTCCATAATGATGGCCGTGTCCAGCGCATCGACAGCCGTCATGCCCCATCCGTTCCTGCCATCGGTGAAGCTGWTGTTCTTCGGGCGCAATTCATCATGGGGGAAGGCATAGTTGTAATAGCCGTTCCAAGCAAACCGGAACATCTCCACAACAGCATCGGCGCGGAACTGCTGGTCGTTCGGATATGATGTGTAGTCCCAATTCTTACCGCACTGCTTTGGGTAGGCCTGGTCTCTGCAGTTTCCACCTATGTCGTGGGCCCGCTTCAGGACATGCTGATGCTTCGACTGTGCTTGCGATGTGCCAACGAGAGCAGCGACGGCGAGCACCGTCAAGGATAATTTCGCGAACATCCTGTCCAATCGAAAGGCCGGCGTGATGCGGCCGGTAGTGATGGAGAAATGGATGTCGGAGAGGACATTATTTAGAAGCGATCTTTTGAGGTGATGAAAGACCAGCGGGAGCACCTACCTGTACCTCTCCAGTCCCATATCCGTGAACACATGCCTGCAGCAGCTACCCTGGTCAATGGGAAAGGGCCATCCAATCTCCGCCAAAATCCGTCAACGTGGTCTRCAGGAACATGAATCGTGAATTTCGTCACGTCTACAGCCTCGTCGTCGTGATCTACGGAGCATCGATCGTCGTCGCGMTCCGTCTGACTTTGTTGGCGGGTCGCGTCATGTTCGTGAAGGCATTCTAGATCAAGCACGCGAATGAGGGACAAAGTGCGAAGAAATCTCAGACGCGGCTGCTGTGAAACTCAAAGACAGCCTGCCAAATCCAATGCAGGTACACTTCCCAAAATTAAGGTCAAGGATGAGGCAAGCTGGCGGTGTTTCACGAAGCGGGGGAGTTTCTCTTGTCCAGAATCCAGATGATGAAAAGGTCGCGTCGACCGGAGACAGTGCAAATACCTTACTACTAGGTAAAGTAGTGAACAGCGTGCCTCACCACACGAGCAAGCCCAGCGGCGGAAGGACGAGGTCCAAAAAGAAGGAGAATGTTAAATTCCCGTGCAAATAAGGAATCGACGGCAGACAGAGGATGCAAAAGAGTTCCATTCATTTGATTGTGAACCCCATAATGAGACCAAAGCTAGACCTTGCTGGTTGCCACTCTATCAGCAGAAAGAGTATGTAAACCATGGCATCCTTTCAACAACGCCATCAACCCACCGCAATGCATCCCAAACGTCGCTAAAGTGCACCACTCCCCATACATCCTCATTTACGTTCACATCATACCTCGTGCTTCATCACTACTACCGACCGCTAGTAGCTGCGACCGAACATCACCCACTTCTGTGCCTTGCTCTCACACTTCGGGTTGATGCACTTCTCCTCCAGACCTTCTGGCTGCACCTCAGGGATACAGAGAGACTTGGCGCCCATGGAAGGAGCACGCGCGTCAACCTCTTGACCCTCCACGTTGGCAGCAGAGTCCTTCTTGATGGTGTCTTCACACTCGCCACCCAGACAGTGCGATACGAGCAAGACATTCTTGCCGTTCAGTGTTGGAACAAAGTCCTTCCACTCACGAACAATCTTGCGGTGGTCGGCAAACTCCTGGTTGGCTTTCTCGAACATGTCCTTCTGGATGGTCTCGAGCAGCGCGGGAACCTCGGTGCCCACCGCATCGATTKGGATGGTGTCTTTGCCCTCCCGGTCACGGCGGGATGTGGTGACAACACCCTTCTCGAAGTCCTTGGGGCCGAATTCGATGCGGAGTGGCACACCCTTCAGCTCCCAGTCGTTGAACTTGAAGCCTGGAGAGTAGCCCTCCCGCAAGTCCGACTCGACACGAACGTTGGCGGCCTCGAGTGTATTCCGCAGCTCATCGACCTTGTTGTAGAGCTTCTCACGATCCTCCTCTGTAGTCTTCGCAGTGACGCCGACGGGAACAATTACAACCTGCACCTCTGCTGCTCTGGGAGGAATGACCAAGCCCTTGTCATCTCCGTGAACCAGGATCATCACACCGATGGAGCGGGTAGTGAAGCCCCAGCTGTTCTGCCAGACGTGAAGCTTCTTCCGAGCCTCGCCATCCTTGACCTGCTGTGTGGGATCCTCGACGGTGATGTCGAACATCTTGGCAAAGTGCTGTCCGAGACAGTGAGATGTCGCYGCCTGAATGCCTCTACCCACGGCTGGGATGAAGCCTTCAATGGTCTTGGTGTAGTGTGCGCCGGGGAACTGCTCGTTCTTCGTCTTTTGACCCTTGACCACCGGGACGGCCAGGAGGTCTTCGTAGATCGACGCGTAGTGATCCAGGATCTCCATGACTTCCTTTCCAGCCTCCTCCTCGGTCATGTGTGCAGTGTGACCTTCTTGCCAGAGGAACTCTCTGGACCGCAGGAAGGGCACAGCATGCTTGAACYCCCACCGCACCACGTTGTTCCACTGATTTAGCTTGAGAGGCAGATCACGGTGCGACCGAATCTTCTTGCTGTAGTAGCTGTACATGGCCGTCTCGCTGGTAGGGCGAACGGCCAATGGCTTGTCCAGCTTGGTCTTGCCGCCATGTGTGACCCATGCGACTTCGGCCGCAAATCCCTCGAGATGCTCCTCCTCGCGCGTCAGGTTGGCCTCTGTGATGAAGAGGGGAAAGTAGGTGTTCTTCACTCCCATTTTCTTGATGCGCTCATTGAAGTATCCCTGAATCAGCTCCCATATTGAGTACGAGGCGGGCAGGTAGATGTAGCAGCCAGGCACGTCGGTGAACTCGAGCAGTTCACCCTTGAGGATGACCTGCTGATACCACTCTGACAGATCTCCCGACTTGGGCTCTGTGATTCCAACCAGCACGGGTCCATCGGCCTTCTTCTTTGCCGGCATCTGCTGTGTCTTCGCTGGCTTTGGGGCCTTGGGCTCCTTCTTTGGCTTGTCTTTCTTAGGCGCGGTCGTCGCAGCGGAGCCCTCGATGTTCAGCTTCTCGAGCTTCTCCTCAACATTGTTGTCGGCCATGTTCGCGTGGTCGGCTTGCTTAATGTTGAATAATCGCGTGGTGTTTCTCAGAAATCGCAGAAGACGTGTGCGAGTGCGAATGCGAAAGATGTTGCCCCGCGAATTCGAGTCATGTTTTGTGGACATTGAATTCATGCACGAGCATTGAAACGTGACTGTGACTGTGACTGTGACTGATCCAAAGACCTTCTGCTACATGGTATTTATTTGTTCGCCAATCTGGGCACTCATCGAGTCATCKAGCACTCACCGGCGAGGGCAGATCYAGTGTACCTATACTCCAATCGTGCTGCACTGCCCGCCCTGTCCAATCTTTTACTCCGCCACGCCAGCCCGCCAATTGACTCACAACATGTCAGCCGATGGCTTCGAAGGAGTATGGGATCAGTCGCTCCCATATTGCACTTGAGTCCAACTTGCACATGCAAAACAGCCAAGAAGGCCTTTGGGTGAGGCACTTGTCCTTCCAGGTTCGTTTCGTTGATCTCTACTCCGAGGGGCTCGACCGTTACAGCTAACTTAACCTTCCCTTGGTAAGGTATGGTACATAAATACATAGCACGTATGCTCAAACTTCGTAGACCGGTCGTCTGAGGGTTCCAGAGCCAAGTTACAGGCTGGCGGCTCGCTCATTTTTTGAACCGCTCACACAGTCGAGTGAGATATGGCTGCTTTGCTTGATCAAAAGAGTGCGCTCGTACGAGAGGTGGTCCGCGCTCTGCACAACGCCTAGTCTCTTTGCTCCATCGCGTGGACGCCGTTCAAATGTCAAGCTGAGATTTTCGTCGCAATTCGTCTTGCGCTTATCACTGCTGCAAGCACATCGTTGTATGGCAACGTCGTCCAGGCTGTGCATCTCGCATGCGCCAACCTTCACTACCTAGGTAGAAGTCTAAGACCTCCCGGCGTTTGCGATTGCCGAGAGGGTGACGCCGCCGTTGAGTACCACCATCCTCACTAGTACAGCAAGGGGAGAACGCAACACTTCGAGGATGCACAGCGCAAGTCCAGTTTCATGAAACGCTGCTTGCCGCTGCACAAAGCCGTTGTCGACGGTCGTTYATCGTCGTTGCGATGCTAATCGGTACAGCGAAGAACTTCTCCTAGTCCTATCGAGATCTCCTCGTCATGTCCTTGCGTCGCGTGGTGAACAACGACGGCGCGTGGTTTGAGACATCCGGATTCGGCGGTTCGGACAAGGGTCAAGAAAATATCCCCTGAGTTTCACCACATTGTACTAGGTAGCCACCTTCACATATCGACGACTCGATGGGTGATGTGTTGTGGATTCGCGAGGAGCACCAAGAGGTCGCGTTCTTTTTGCACGGTTGCAGAATAGGTATTGTTGTTGACGGGAGTTGCTGGTTTTCCACACGAGGATGATCGTCGCAGTCCCAGTCACCCAATTACGGTCCCCGCCGCGCACAAACGGCGAGCCGTACTCCGCGCCAATGACGGCAGTCCTCCAGGGTTCAAGGTGCGGACCAATTTCCCGAACGCAGCACAGGCCATTGACACGCTTACTGTGCTTGACAAGCTCGAGCGAAGAGCGCAAYGCTCTCAGCAGGGATGAGCCTCCTTCCTCTCTTGGCTGTTGTTTTGCTCCTGCTTCTACGTCTGTCGCTCGTTCCTGGCCGCATTGCTCTCCCCACGCTCGTTTAACATCAACTCCGACCCCAGCATGCCCGTCCGCACCCACACTTCCACCCGCAGTCTGTGAGGTGCTCCGCCRTGAATCCACACGCCCAATCGGACGCGATCGACACCAAGAGAGAGAACCGCAGAGCGCGCCAGTCGGACGTCCGATGCACCCACGCAGCTTCGACAGCTGCAACGCGGGCTGGATCAACAAAGATGCCGCGGCCAAGTCAGGTCTAGGACATGAGCGGTCAGGCACCATGCATATGCCGTACCCCGATCACCCACAAACACATTCCACGCTGCATCGCAGGAGACGAAGATCAGCTGCCATCTCTCCCTCGACCGCGATATGCGTATTGCTTGCTGGTAGCATATCGACGGTCATGGCTCAGGGCTGCATTCCGCTCGCCGATTCCAATGCTTGCCGGGCGTTTGGTGTGGCCTCCATCTCGACGGATAGCGCGGTGGCGGGTCTATTTCCTTTCCTTTACTCGGTCGACAGCGTAGCTTCATTTGATTCTGGCATCGCATCGTACATCGCGGGCGGCTTTACTGAGCAGCGGTAAGCAACCGACCTACGACTCGATGTATCTGGGCCGGACTGACGATATCAGATATCAACAACTAATAGGCTGCGACAATGTTCAGCCGGGAAACACCACGGACTTCTACGCCAGATATACGACCAGCGTACTTTGCAATGCCATTGTACAGAACTCGATTGACGCCTGCGGTCTGACGGGAGAAGCAACGAGACCACTGTGCGCCAACGACTGCGCCGACTACGCTCTGAGTGAGCAGAAAATCACAGCAAGCAACGTTTGCGGTACCGCAGGCACGAATGCCATGACCCAAATCCGCGCGGACTTCACCAACTGTGCTTTGCCCGCCATGTCAATCACGGGCGACTGCATCCAGGCCGTAGATAACCAGCCCAATGACTGTGGCTATGACAACAATCTAGGCGGACTGTGTTCGTATTGTGCGGCGAGCTCGCCTAACGCGACGGACTCTTGCTGCGTTTTCTCCAACACCACCACTCGCTGCGAAGGTGTCGTTCTGCCAATTGTCGCCACCGCCTCTCTACAACCCATCGTCACTTTCACACTGACGGCCAGCGGGTCTGCTGATACTTCGACTGCAGGGCCCACTGTGGCGTCTTCTGAACACAAGAAAGGCCTCAGTGGCGGAGCCATTGCAGGAATCGTCATCGGGTCCATTATCGGTGCGATATTCCTCCTAGCATTGATCATCGGCGCCTGCTTGCTGTTTCGAAGACGCTCAAGTCGTAGTCCGGCTACGAGCGTCTTCAACCAGCCTGTTGGTCGACAGCAGCCTGACATGGAGTTTCACGACGGGTCCAGGGACCAACATGAAGGGCAAGCCGGAGTTCTATCTGTGCTTGGAGTCGGCCGCGTTGCACGCATGTCTGCGCTGGAAGGGACTAGTAGCTCTGAGCGTGCAGCATATGGGCTCGGCGGGTACCAGGAAACCTCGGAGGAGAACACGCCAGATTCCAGGCTCGCGCCACCCACTAAACGCAGCGGATCAGTCTCGAGCGGCTCGCAACGGATGGGCATGGGTGCGCATATAAACACCTCGCCCAGCTCCGCTGGCGAGTTCACTTCCCCAGAATCACGCGGGCAGAGCGAGCAGCTGGATTTCTTCAAGGACTACTACTCGCAGGATGAGATTCGTCCAAGTGATTTGGTCTCCACTTTGTGGGCCTACGAACCACGGGCCGGAGATGAATTTCAGCTTGAACGTGGCGATATGATCAAGGTGCTGGGCATCTGGGACGATGGCTGGGCAACAGGAGTGCGAGTCAAACAGAGAGCAGAAGACTGGCGCGACGAGTCCAAGATCCAGCGGGATAGTGGAGTCAGTAGTGGTCGGCGATCTAGACCCACGACCTCTGATGAGGGTGAAGTCAAGGCTTTCCCGCTGGTATGCGTCTGTCTACCGCAGCACTGGCGCAAGACCATTGACGGCGATTCGACTGAGGGATCTGGCCCCGGGGCATTTCCAGACCGCGGCGCCTAAACTCAAATTGATTACGATTCACGGATTTCACGGAAGGCGGTACAGTGCAGCGCTTTTGTTCGGGTGCTGTTGCCTGTCTCGACGCAAAACTCTTCCTCTTCAGAGCAGCGCAGCGCAGATATCACAAAGGTCATCTCGCATTGCTTTCCTGTTTTATACCCAGCCTATACGGCTTAGCGATTGATCTCCTACCAGCGCCTCCTTTTGTTGGCGATTTGGCCATGACGACCCGGCGACTTGAACACATCTTGGATTGAATCCGTGTGAAAAGTGCATTAGTCAGGATGCAAATGAAGTCTCGAGGTTGTGGCAACCAGCGTGCCAGAGACAGATACTATACTATGTACATATAACAGTAAATAGATCTATGTAGCTGCGAACTTTGAGTCGCCTTCTGCAATACTGTTCGTCGCTTGAACTTCACTCGTTAAATATGTAAAGACCTTCAACCATGTCCGTCATTTCCAGAACGTGCGTTGCTCGGAGTGACTCGTAGCCGTCGTGCCATGTTCATGGCACTTCTGTGACTCGTGATGTCTAGAGGAACCTTGGCAGTACTGAAGAACCTTGCGAGTGGTCTTGATTTGACTGGTATTCCGCGTGGAATTTCGGAACCGCAAAAGGACCGTTCGCCGAGCTTTTGGTCAGCAATGACGCCAAATTTACAAATGTTCAACCTGTATGAAGAATTTATCTGCTAAACAACAGCAAAGATGTTTCTCGTAAATGCTTCGACCACTGAAGCGTGGCTATTGGCTCCCTGCAGCACGAACATATCCCGCGATATTGTTCGAGGAGTCTCATACCTGCAAATTTTCGAAAACCTCCCCTGCGAAAATTTCCCAGCCGTTCAAGAAGATGTCTGAGGAGGGAACAACCAAGAAGGCCGAGTCCACGGTCGTGGCTGATTCGAAGATGGAACAAAAATTGCCAAAGCTCAGTGCGCAGGATTTCCGGGTGTAGGTCACATTGAAGCACGGGAGGTTTTGCCATTGCTTGTCTCAGAGGTCGCAACGATTCGCCAATTGATTTAGTCTTGCCCTCGTCCATGATTTGCCTGTTCAGCGATCGGCGAATTTGAGACATGCCAGCGAATATTCTCCTTTTACCGTCTAAGATACCTGCTAACACTTCCTGTCCTATGATCTAGGTACAATCGTATGGCTGAGCATATGGACATGTTTGTAGGTCGGGAATGGGCCTTTGATGCATCTGCTTTGACTGACACGAGTTTGCTATGATCAGCACAACTCATTTCGACAGACTTGGGATATGCTCCATCGAGCGTGCAGCAGCGGCCGAAGACCTTCTGGAATGTCCATTCGTCAGTTTTTGGCCGCTGGGGATCAATTCGCACACCACCTTACCGTACATCATGGTATTGAGGAACAACATATATTCCCAATTCTCGCGAAGAAGATGCCGTGTTTTCTACCAGATCAGGAGCTTTTGACACAGCACAAGGGCATTCATGAAGGCTTGGACAGGTTTGAGGCATATTTGAGGGACTGCAAGACTGGAGAGCGAGAGTTGAGGATGGAAGAGATGAAAGAAATCATGGACAGCTTTGGCACAGTGTTGTGGCAACACCTGGATGATGAGGTGAAAGCGCTGGGAGCGAATAACATGCGGTTGTACTGGACCAAGGGAGAGATGGCAAGTCTCCCGATATGAGATTGGTTTATTGTGCAACTCCACATAGGAAGAGCTCCTCGCACAAATTGTCTTCATCAGTGCTGCCAGGTAATCGATCTTTCAGCCTCTCTTGGAAGCGCGAAATTTTTCATGCCACTTTCTCTTTGCGCCGAGCGTGGTCTTTGTTTCGTTTTCATCGTTCGGGCTGACAATAGCACCTTTCGCATCGACCACACTCGCGGTATGGGTTATGCTGTTGCCACCAGGCTGAACAGTATACGATCCTTTCAGCACAGGGAGCTGACAGCTGGCACGCCATGACTCTGGCATGAGGTCCCTCCACGCTTTCAGAAACGCAGCGGTCTCTGTCGGTCTGCCTTCGGATCTTGCTTGAAGTAAACTCAGGCCTACAAACTGGATGCACTTTTCCTTGTCAACGGCGACAATGGTTTCCGCTATAGGCTGTGACACCCCGGCGAAGACTGCAGCAACCAAATCGGTGGGCCAGTCTTCGGCCAAGTCTACCGCATAGCCTGGGATGTCATTCTTTGAGAATGAGGAGCTGAGGTCGGTGCCCTCTGCTGTGGCCGCGGTAATCGCAGCTTGCCATATCTGGACTTTAACCTGTCCGCTGGGCACGAAGCATCCTTGAGGACTGGTCGATTCGAAACATGCTAGTTCAGACCAGCCAAGCTCGCACTCCGCTTGACTGAGCGGGATGTGGGAGTAAAGTTCAGCTCTGGACGTGCTGTTCTGTGACGAGTACTTGCCAGTCGAAACGTATGTGGGCAGCGCAGCTTTGATGTACGGCGCTGCAGATTGCTTCTTAGTGGGAAGGAGCTCGATCGTGGAACTGCATTTGGCCACTGTCTCGATCCCAGTCCTTGGTACACCGCCGCCTTCATCGGCACACTCGTGAGGCTTTGTGAGGTAAACGCTATTGGAGGAGCTGACCTGGCGGATGTCGTACGTCTTTTCCGGCGTACACAGGACTGCATTAGCATCCTTTGCATTTCCATCAGAGTTCTCTTTGGATTTGAGCTGCAGTCTGTGGAATCCTTAGCTTTTATCGTAAGTCACAGCACGACGCTTGGTCATACATTGGCGGGTGATCAGATGTGGAGAGAAGCTCGAGCAGATCTGCGGGAAGCTCAAGAAGGCGATAATGCTGCAAACTGTATTCGGGAAGCACAGTTATGGGCACGCCAGCGGTGGGGTCCTGTGTTGACATATTGGAAGTGATTGCAGCCTCGCAGTGGTCGCAACGATGGCAGCTTGTGGAGTCAACGTTGGGTGTGTATATTCGATGCCCAATGTGCTGAAGCTGAAGCTGAAACTAAAATGGGGCGCGTAGTGCTGGCGCTAGCAGGGATTGGGAACTCCGCCTCCGTACCTGCATGTACGGGTATCAACCAACTTATCCCAGTCGCTGCGCAGCTTCTTGGTGTGACCGCGTCTTGTTGTTTACGCATGCAGACGCGCAAACTTTTCTCCTCGCGCGGCGCACGATGAGTGAGTGGACTGGACCAGCCATGAATCTAGAAACAGAACRGCAACAACAGAAGTAACGAGACTACGATACCCATAACGATAACACGAACAACAACGATACCCACAACATGGCGACGGTGACGGCGGCGATGCCGGTGCTCACCAAGGAGCTGTCTCTATTCCACACCACCGACCCCCTGCTGGGCAATTCCCCCGTACTCGTCTTCCATGGCCCCTCTGCATCTATTGGCGCAACCAGCTCGCGCATACAGGTGCACGTCTTCACACCTGCTGGGCTAGGCTCCTACACGCGCCTGTCTGTGTCGCCCAATTCGCCATTCTACTCGGCTGTGAGCAATCTACCGCGAGAAGAGCAAGGTGATGAGGTGTGCCGTGGCCTCGCGTTTGGTCTCAAAAAGTACTTCTCGGAGCTTCCAGGCGCCGTAAGGAAAACATGGTGTGCGCAGTCCAAAGCTCCGTCACTTTCGGCGCTGTTTGGTGACGATCATATTGCGATTCTGGCAACTCGCATGACGAGAATTGAAAATGTGGAGGAAGTCATTGGAGATCTTGCAGAGGCCTTTTGCGAGCAGCGACTCTCGTGGTTGGATGTGGACGTCGTCCTTCCTCCAGGAACGATCAAGGAAGCATCTGGTATGGACGGATCGGAAGATATTAACGATGAGGAGTTGCTGAAGCAGCGATATGGGCGGTATTCTGAGCTGATCGCGAGTTTGGGTGAGGTTTGCTTCATTCCAACATCGAAGATCAAGCGCGCACCCTCAAAGGCGCTGGCTATCGGAAGGACAGCATCGT
Source organism: Ramularia collo-cygni (assembly GCF_900074925.1). Taxonomy (NCBI): domain Eukaryota; kingdom Fungi; phylum Ascomycota; class Dothideomycetes; order Mycosphaerellales; family Mycosphaerellaceae; genus Ramularia; species Ramularia collo-cygni. The sequence continues at coordinate 1,792,208 of NW_019716255.1, read as the reverse complement.
TCCGCCGGCATAACAAGGAGAATGTTCGCGATCAGTTAGCGGAGCTTCTCAACACCGAGGACAATTACGTGAGCCGAGTAGGGGATCTTTTGCGCTATTCCGAGGACCTGGGATCGGATCTGAAAGAGCGGCATCAGAGCCAACTTCGGGAGGTATTCTCGCCAGCCATTGGTCAGATCATGAAGACCAACACTGGGTTCCTGGACGAGCTTCGCAGACTAGTCGAGGAATCTGAGGAAACAGCCGTGCAAGACATTGAGCGTACATCAGAGGACGAGAATGGACCGGAAGGTGAGGCTTCTGCAGATGCCTCAACTGATGCGTCCGGTCTGGTGCGTGTTGCGCAGAGTCTCTGCGAGTGGCTCCCACAGTTTGCCGAGTGTTATACAGACTACCTCAGCACCCATGCCCATGCCTCACAAACACTACGCGCACTGCTACGGAACGGTGACTCCCTTGCCGCAGAGCTTCAAAACATTGGTGAACAGAAGCTTACGTCTCTTATGATTGAGCCGGTGCAACGACTTCCGCGGTACAATCTTTACATCGACAGTCTCTCGAAGCAGCTCCCCATCCGACATCCGGCATTGAAGCTGCTGCTCAAAGCGCGAGACATTGTTTCCGGATTGTGTGCAGAGTCTGTAGTCACGGAATCCTCTGCTGTGATTGATCGACTGCGTTCACGCACCATTGGCTGGCAGGCCGACGTCGATATTTCCGGTCGGCTGATAACGGCCATCGACTTTGTCGAGCTTGTGCCGCCTTACAGACTTAACAGGCGTGGTGGCACACGCGGTATCCTACTGCTCTTTACGGACGGCATGATTGTCGTGGAAAAGGCCGCCGCATCCAAAGCTACCGCCAGAAATTTGCTCACTGAGATCGAAAGTGGCTCAATGCCATCGAAATCGGTCGAGAGCCTCCCCGACGCTGGAAGCGATCTTCACTTTGTCCGACGATTGCATCTCGACGATGTGCAGTGCACCGAGAGCCATGATGGCCAAGCAATGCAGGTCATGACGTTCTTCCAGCTGAGCATGGGCGCGGTACCCGCCCAAGAGCCCATACTGGACTCCTGCCAAGTTCTCCAATTGGAGAATGCATACGAAGGCAGGGCCGCACGATTCGTAGAAGAATTGTCCAAGGCAAGGGTAGAAGGCCGCTTTTCCGAGTCCGAACGCGAGTCCAGCCGTTGGGAATTCCGTGCCACTGACCTCGCCTCTGACAGCCTTGGTCTTCTCAGTGCAGTTGTTGAGGATTCCAACAATGACCATGTGAGCTTGAGAAGTAGCACTTCGCTGGTCCGCATCCTGGTAGATATCGACCGCCATGCAGCACCACCACGAGCAGGCCAGAACGGCATACGCACGATAGTTGCTCTCTCGCCGACAAGAGCAGGTGACTGGAGAATGACCATCGATTCAATTGATGGCGCCGTCGGGCGCGAGCACCTTGAAGTTGCGGATCTCGTGCCTGCAATTCGGAGGAAGCTCGCTACGCTCATAGGCGTGCGCCTATCCATCGAACAGACGGCATCGACGGCATGCCTGCTGGCAAGGAATTCTGATCTGTTACAATCCATTGAGCTGCACAATCAGCCTCAGCAGGGCGATGATGATCAGCCGCGGCTGACACCTCGCGATCGCGTCCACCGTCCCAAGTCACCAAAGAAGCTCCTCTCCAGCTTTCTCTCCAGCGTCGGTCCTGGTAACGAACCACCGCTGCTCAAACGGGAGCTGCCTGGTCTTCCAATGCCTAATCCAAACTTTCGATTGTCTACCGTGGCGCCAAAGCCACCAAGCAGAGAATCGCGACCATCTTCTAGAGACCAACCATTCTCCAGCTCTACTGAACACTTACCAGCGCCGAGCCCTGCGAAGAAGCTGGAAGACACTCTCTCAGCCTACATACTGGCCCTTCAAGCCCGGAAAGGCAATATTGTGGGGAAGAATCTCAAGATGCGCGTTGTAGCGGACGAGCTCCAAGTTAGCGAACTTTATAACAGTCTCCTGGAAGATCCGAACATGATGGTACTTGCCGCTCAAGCTCCCCTTGATGTCCTGTTCGCCTCTTTCGAGAAATTCTTGAACTTGGTGTGGATAGAGCAGATTGGCCAGGTCATACCCAGCGTAGTCCTTGAAGAGATACAGCTCAAGGCTGAAACACTCTTCCCGGCCGACTTTGACCAGTTCTTCCGCACCACTGTTGCCAAGCTTGCTCCCCAAAATCAACGCGCTTTCAAGGCCATCATGAAGTTGCTCGCCGAATTGCTTGACGGAACCGGCAACGATGGTGATCGTGGCATCTTGACCGCTGCGTTTGCAGAGATTCTAGTAACAGATGGCAACCCTCACGACTACATTGCGCTCATCGACCGGTTTGTGGATGACACCGAGACTTATTTTGGCGAGCCTGTTGAGGCCCCAACCCATCAACGTCACGACACTGGCTCTGTYAACTCACACAAGAGAACCCGATCTGCCAACTCGGCTTCACTTACCAGCAATACTTCATCGTTGCGTAGAAAGTTTGGTTTTGGTACACTTACCCGCGAGAACAGCAAATCTGAGCAGGAGTCCAAGGTGGCGTCTGTATGGCGTACTCTCAGCAAAAGCACGCGTGGCGACACAAGCCCTGGCCCGACCCCAGTCAGCAGCTTTTCAAAAGGCTCTCTTTCTCGCGCCAGGTCGGTCGAGACCGAAGCCTCAACCATCGGGAGTCGGCCATCATCTTCAGATGGGCTCAAAGCGCCTAGCCATGGCGACGCTCCGTCTCTCGCTCGGACGCCTTCGAGTCACAACTTGACGACGATCGGAGAGCACCCGAGCTTCATACCGACGGGTCCACCCAGGAAGAAACGGCGTAGTTCGCTGTCCGATCTCAAGATGCTGGACTTCTCGCCCAAGCGGGAGCAGCTCGACCCACCAACTCCACAGCGGCCACAGCTACTGCACACAATGTCAGACAGCCCGGCTCTCCCAAACACAACGGTACCCTCAACTCCATTGCCGATATCTCGAGGCAACAGCAATCGGTATGGCACGCCACAGCAAGGCTCGCCCCGCTCTCGACTGCCGTCGTCATTCCGCCGGGACTTGTCACCTGGCCCAAGCAGAGCGCTCGGGCACAGTAACAGCGAGCAGCAGCGGCCAAAGACTAGCGGAGACAGACCAGATGTTGTGATCACAGCACGGCCAATATCGAACATCCCGAGTCTGATGCCCAAGCCTAGCTTAACACAGAAACACGCGCCGTCAACTCCAGCGCGAGCGGGACTGTCTGAAAGACAGGACGGCGGCAACATAGTAAAGAAGCCTTCTCCGCAGCCCGAGAAGACGGCGCTTCAACGCCGCATGACTGGTCCCGAACTTGCCTCGTCCCCTGCTCCGCGTAAGCTCCGCATGCAGTCTCCTCAAAAGTTACGCGAGCGCCTGCAACAAGAGCAGACTAATGTCGCTGCCACGCACATCACCCTCCAAGAGGAGCTCAGCAAGATTGGCAACGAATTGACGTCGACATCCAGTCCCGCCCGACCCGCCACTGCTCGTGGTAGCAAGACGTTTACAGGTCGTGGGTCGATCTCCCAGCCGAGCAACATGGATCTTGCGCAGCGTGTGCTCAAGATGGAGGGTAGCCTCCCCAAGCAGATGGACGAGCTCAGCCGGCGTATCAGCAGCATCCAAGGCGATCTCACGTCTTCGCTCAGTGTCTCGGAGCAGAAATGCAGAAAACTTGATGAGCTTTATCGGGAAGCCAATGGGGAGAACGAGGCACTCTATGCGCGCTTCAATGACGAGCTAGGACGCATTCTGAAGGCTGTGAGGGGCGGCGAGGGTGTGGAAGAGTTGAAGAAGAAGCTCAAGGAGGCACAGTTGGAGGCTGCCAATCTAAAGCGGGAAACGAGTCGATTAAAGCGAGAGAATGTTGGTCTGAGGGCGCAGATGCGGGAATGAGCAGTGTCCTTTTGCATGCCCAGATCGCTACTTCTCCGAGATGTTCAACGATTGTTTGAGTACGAAGTATTTGATAATGAGATACATATCGTAATGATCCATATGTCTGCCTGCAGTATCATGTCGCTGTGCTSACACTGTCACATCAATCAATCGATGTTGCCTACCTAGGTACCTTAGACTGGGTAGACCCTGAGCAGAATGTGTATAGGGTTGGTCACCTTAGGGTTGGGGTAGTGTCCCTACTATCTTTGCTCTGTACCGCGACAAAGTATGTCAAGTGCAGCATTTGATCTGTACGATTATCATAGCAGAAATGCGGCCCTCTCGACACGGCTATAGGTCCTTGCCAGTGTGAAAATGATTGGATAGAAGAGGATCGCTCACACATTAATGTTACTTGAAAATGTGTCTGAAGCAGCTTCAACGTCTAGATTGGGAGGGTCGGAAAAGTGTCTACTCGCGTGCGAGTTCGTATGGCCGGCAGGACCTGTACCACTTGACCTAGTCAAGCGATTGCTTCGAGATAGGAGATTTTGGTCTTGCGAAGTCATATGCTCATTCTCCACGAAAGGACAAGGCCTGATTGATAGAAGAGGCGATCCGACTGGAAGTTTCTCATACAAACGGCTCAAACTCCCGATCAAGTACGCTATTCAACAACAAGAGCAACAACAACGCTCATCGCTAAAAGGCCGCATCCAACTCGCATCGCAACAAACATCGCTCTAGTCTGTCGTTGGAATAAACAGAAGACATCATTCAATCTCTCTCACAAGATTAGAGCACCCACACCAAACACAGCGGCAGCAACTGCGCCAGCCCCGTTGTATACACCGGCAGTAGCCTGTGCAGCGGCACCCTTCTTCGTAGAAGTAGTCGGAGAAGGCGATCCGCCCGTCGAAAAGCCTCTGCCTCCACCGGGCTCGTTAGCCCCGGCGGCGGGCTTGATGATGAGCTCTTGGATTTGAGCACCGTTGGTCGCGTAGACTGGAAGTTCGACACTGGTCTGAGTGACAGCGACGATGCTTCCTGTTGGGGCATTTTTAACACCGTTCGAGATGAGTGCAGCGGCACCCTGAGGAGCTGCAGGAATGTCGAAGGAGTTGTTGAAGCCATCGTTGCTGATGAGACTGGAATTACAACGCGGTGGTTGGAGATTGGTGGCAGTCTCGTTCTTGGCGGTAATGAGGCTAATGTCCAGCTTGTTGAATTGGCCTTGCAGTCTGTCGAAGTCACCGAGGAGGCTAGCGGAGCCGTTGTCGTTGGCTTGCAGGAGACCGTAGTTGGATGACTCCTGCGTCCACTCGTAGACGAGCCCACCGGACAAGACAGTCATTTGTGGGCCGTAGAGGACCGGGACTTCCTGGAAGAGGCGAGGTGTGGGGTCGTTGCAACCATATTCGCTGAAGAAGACGGGAATGGTGGTGTTGCTGAACCATGATACCAACTTGTCATAGCCTGCGATCTGGAAGCTGGAGGCATCACCGCACCAGGAGTACGAATTCAGACCAAACATGTCCGAACGTGACATGTCCTCGTCGTCGCCGTCGGCATTGTTGCACTGAAGGTATGCCCATGTATCCTCGAGCACCTCCTGGACTTGGGCAGCACTGTAGCCGACGGGAATCTTCCTCGACGCCTGAGCGGCGATGTACTGCTTGAGATCGCGAGTGACGGCTCGAATGTAGGGTGGATTTGGACCGGCAGTGGGAATGTCGTTGATGATTTCGTTGCCCGAGAAGAAGCCCWAAGTGTTCGGGTAGTCCTTGAACGCTTCCACCACCGAGAAGATGTGCTCGAGATAAGGCAAGTTGTAGCTGTTCTTCGGCTGACTACGATCAATTGACTGGCCTGCCAATGGCGAGTTGACATCGAGGAGCATGTAAATGCCCACCGAGTTGAAGATGGAGGCGCATTCGTCGTGATTGAGGGTCGGGTCGACATTGTAAGAACGAATGGTGTTGACTCCCAGCTCTTGCATGAGCGCCGCATCCCTCAAGCATACCGTCGCATTGCTCAACGGATCTTGGGAGTTGGCCTCGCCGTACGCGCCTTGTCCGCCGGGCTGATAGTCAACGCCCACAATCATGAAGCGATCCCCGCTCTTGGAATCCGCGAATTGCTGCTGCGAGACGACAATCGGTTCGACGGCCACGGCCACGCTCGCCAAGAGAAGACATGCCGAAGCAAGCCTCGTGAGCTGAATTATCCCGTCAGTTGGGGCCAGATTATTACAGTACCTTAGAGGAGTTGGCACTCACAAACGCCATGATGCTCGGCGCCAATTGCGACAAGCTTCGAGTGTTCCTGGCAAAAGYTTCCACTTCTCCACCTGTTCGTCCAGGATCTTGAGTCGAGCTTGTAAAAGAAATGTAAAAACGAATGACACGGCTGGGTTCAGCCGGAGATGGTGAAGGCGAAGTGTGAATGTCTGGTGGGAGAAGTGCAGTGACCGTCACCGATAAGCAGTGGTGTCCACAGCCTCTTCCGCGGACTATCACACCAAGGAAAAAAAATATGATGATGCTCGTTTGAAAGCTCAAACCGTTGCACAAAACGGCGCCCTCACAGCCGACCGATTGTTCGGCACTGTTTCACAACGTCCGTGGACTTGTGCATTGCTCAAACGAGCGACTCCTTGCTGTCGCCCTCGCCCAACCTCGTCTTCCCTCAACACCCATTTTCAATCGGAACAGTATTTGCCACACGTCGTATACCAAGCAACCTAGACAAGCCGCAGAAGCTCAAAATACCTGTATTTACGCGCCATGCATGCAGCTTTCCCTGCAGCAACACCCGAAAGTCTAAGCGGCCCTCGAGACCATCGCCGACTCTGGGAGCAACAGGGTGGAACTGCTGAGTACAGTCTTTATACCGCATATGAAAAGCGGCTGGTTCTCATGGAAARCGGTCTTCGTTCAATATTGTATTTCGATGTCCGCCCGGGACACCAAAGGCGTTAAACATTAAGCTCCTATGAGCAGACCATCTCGGCCCAACACCTCCATGTCCTGGAGACTGTAGTAAGGTATCTACAAGCAAAGTCTCCTGTTCACGTACGTAGCTCTTGCCACTCGTGAAACAAGAATGTATCCCAGAAAATGCACCACCAACACCATCGCTTAAAGAAAACTCATCACTGGGGGAAAAAGAGGATCACTCCACGCTCTCCTTGAAGGGGGTCAGCGGACTTCTCCTCGTGGGACTCGCCCTCCGACTCCTGCTCGAAGTGGGCGCCAATGTTTCCTTGCTCTCGCTCCTAGAAAGCAGCCCTCCGCGCTCAAAAGGCGTGATACCAAGACCATGGGATGTCCCGGGCGGCGTGTTCGTGTCGAAATAGCCCTTGATTTTGGGCGAGCTTCGCTGGAAATCAGGCGATAGTCCTCTAGTGCCCGGCGTCATGATTCCGCTCGTTCTTCCATTTCGTGCAGCGTCCAAACTGCTACCGTTGCCGTGTCCGATGCTAGAATCGGAGTAGCGCTCCTCGTCGGACATTGCCGCGAGTTCAAAGTCGTCGGGATCCGCCTCTTCAAGCACACGATCGTAAGTGGGGGAGGAGTTGCCGAAGAACTTGCCGCCTACGTTGTGTCCCGGTTTCCTGCGCTTCTTCTGGCCAGTGAGGGACAGGACTTTATGCCAGAGGGAAAGCCGGCGTTCGCGCCCGCAGAGAAGATAGACGGCTAGCGCGAGGATGRGCAGGAATATTGCAATGCCAGGAGCTTGCCGCGAATAGCTGCTCGCCAGCAGTCTATCGTGCCAGTCGTTGCCTTCCCCAGCCATGGTGGTGCTGTTCACCAGTCGACCTCCTGGGAATTGAAAATCGGAAGGCAGTCTACTGCCCTCGATGTTGCTCCCAAAGCCAACTGCCATGGCGCCAGCAGCAGCAGGCATCTGAGAGGATGCATACAACACCATCTTTCCAAGTGTCCAGCTGACCTCCTTCCCGTCAATCTCGTCCACCGCCTGGAATGGGTCCAAGAAGCCGCGGTCCTTCGCACCAGCTACCACGGCGTCTGTCTTGTTCCCGGAACCCTTGTCGGCCTCTATACCCACTCTGGGAACACCAATGCCTTCGTGGAGCATGTTGATTAGCCAGCTCGCCTTGAAGCACACCTCTTCCACGGTCTTCTCGTCCACCTTGTGTCCCCACTTTTGCTTCGCCACGTCTTTTCCAATTCCTTTCCAATCTCTTGAGCAGAATTCCGTTACCTGCTGTTGATATGTCTGGAAATCGTACGCTTTATCTTTGTGCGCCATGGCAAAGATCTCGTGCGTAGTATGCCAATACTCTGATACTCCCACAAAATGATTCACGCCAAAGTCAATGGCGGGGGTATGCACACCGTTCAACAGACACGGTTGGTCGGTACATGCCTTCTCTTTCTCCAACAGTGGGTACGTGCTTTTGAGACATTGCGTGAAGTCTCCAGTACCAATGAGATGAGGCTCCTTTCCTTTGAGCTCCTTCGACCCAGTCTTGATTTCCTCGCCGGTCTTCTTGACTGTAATTCCAACAGGTAGACACGGGTCTGGAAGTTCTTTCGAGTTCGGTGACGCATCCAGTAAATGTTCCACGTATCGTCTTCTCGCCTCGTTCGCACCAAATCCAAGCCACGTTGTCACAAATACGCGATAGTCCAACGCTTCGCCATTGACCTTTCTTAGTCTCAGGAGTTTCAGATCATCGGCATGCTTTTCCGCCTCGGTCGCATTAGGCGCAAATGCAATCTGTGCGGATGCACCGCCCATGTCTAGAAATCCATAGGTGTGATGTCCATCTCCATGATTGTGCATTTGAGGCTCATCGAATCCACCGAGGAGGTAATTTGCGGCAATCCAACCATACAAGCCCTCGGTCTCGCCGGGAATTACTTGCACGTGGAGATTGCAGTCTGGAAGTTGGAATTTCGTGTTTTGCTGAAAGTAAGAGCACACGTGTTGTAGTACAGCCGCACGCTGGTCATCGGGCAACAGTCGCATGCCCGCAGTAGCTAAGAGAAAGACGGGCGTGTTTTCCACCTCTTTCTTTGGAACAATGTCCAGCGCAAAATCGACCAGGTCCTTCAGGTGATCGGGTCCCACAGACTCGGGTGTAGAGCCGAATGTTGAAATGCCAGGATGCACTTTCTTGATCCATTTCTTCTTCGTCTTGATATCAGGGAGACTCTGTAAATCCTCCCTGTCGCCTTTCCTCCGTGCAGCATTGGCCTTGAGCCAGCTGTACACATAGACCCGGGTGCCGGAACTTCCAGCGTCGAAAACCAATCCGTACTGGTGATCCTTGTGCTTGCCCATTGTGACGTTGTTGGGCTCCTTATCGCGTCCCGTATCGCATCCAGATTAAATCAAATTGGGTGTTTGTCGGCGCATGCTCGATTATTGCGTTGTCGTCGCAGTGAATGAAGGTCAAGTGGATAAGCAAAACGAGTGGGGCACTCGTCTAGAGTGTTGGGATGGAAGAAAGAAAGGGAGGGCAGAAAACGCGCGTCGACTCAAGATCCCTGGACGCATTCAAACTCTCGGGCCAGACCTTTCCAGATTGGCTTTTGAGCTCCCGTTGACGGCACAACGGTCATCGCGATTGGCTAGTCCTTTATCAAATGGATCGCAGCAACGGTACCTTTTGCGAAGCAGCCAACCGTACAAATGTCGATACCTCGGCCGATTCCCGACTTGCTTGAAGCATCTCTGCAGGCACTGGAACGACTCTTGGATTAACACCCCAGTGAGATCATCATTGACCTTGAAACCCTTGCCCGCCTTCGATGTTGCAAACGGCTGCATTGTGGAGGGTGGAGTTTCACATTTGCCGAATGATGTAGAGTGGAGTGAAGCACGAGCAGTGTGCCTTTGTGGAGCCGATAGCTGAACACACAGAGCAGACCCACGGGAACAGTTCCATGTCTCATTCAGAATGGATTGGAAATTGATCTCCTGCTATTCTATTCCTCTTCACATCCGATCATTCCTCCAACACGAATCGCACAAAAGCTGCCCCCMCAGCAACCCCATCATGATGCTTGCGTACCCTCTCCATACCATCCTGGTACATTGCATCATCAAAGATGCCCTTTTCATGCCTGTTCTCCAGCAGCTCMGACACAATGTCACCGGTAAACTCCGGATGCCCCTGAACAGTAATCAGCCTGTTCTTTGCATACATTCCTTGAACGTCGCATCGAGGCGAGTGTCCCAGATGCTCGATCCCTTCTGGATACTCATACACGATGTCGCGGTGCATCTGATGAATGGCCTGGACTCCTCATTAGCAGAGCTCCCAGACACTTCTGTTCGCAAAGGACTCACCAGCTCCTCGATCCCGAACAACTCTTTCCCCTTTGCCGTTAGCTGAACAGGCGTGACGCTGACTTCCCACCCTCTGTCACTTCTGTCCACCTTGACATCCAAGGCYCTGCCAATGATCTGATGTCCAAAGCATACCCCAATCAATCGTACGCGATCTTGTGCCAGAACGGTTTTGGTAAAGGCGACGAGTTTCAGAATCCATGGGTCGTTGTCGAATGAGTTATGCCCTGTTCGAACAACATCCCTTAGCGATCATCCACCAATGCTCGTGTTTCATCTCGTTCGCGAACGAAGAGCTGCCCGAGGGAGACCTACGACTTCCAGTTAAGAGAATCGCATCAACGTTCTCCAACTTGGGGTAATGTTCCGTATTGACCACATCAAACTTTGTAATATCCAATTCTGGCTTCTCTGACAGCTTCTGAGCTCCATTCTCCAGCAGCTCTTTGAAGAGATTCCCATATCCGCCGTACTTTTCCTTTGTTCGACCAATCGGCTCGTCGCATTCGAGCACCGCGATACGTAGTGGTGGTCGCATCTCAATTCCAGGATCTCCAAGATGTAGGATATGTTCTTCAGGCGGAAAGTTTGATCAGTCGCAGAATGACGAAGTGGGGAACTTTTGCCTTTGCAGTAAGGTAAGACCTTCTGCACGCGGGCGACAACGGCTATGATAGCGCGATAAAGGGAGATTTTCGGGGTGCTTCCACGTCGGCCACGGCCTTGCGCGGCCCATCACTCTTCATCAGGTCGACCATGGGAGAGATGACCGGTCATGTATTTGATGATTGCATTATAGTCGTTGTTAAATGGAAGTCCCGCGGCACTACATAGGTACGGTCATCTTTGCACGGCTTTGCAAGGAAGCGAATTGTGAACGCTCGTCGCTTGATGTCCTCAAAACTATCGGCATCTGTCTCACTTGATGTCGCCACTCACCCAGAGGCACGATGGCCAGGCGATGCAGGAAGTCAATCGACAAATTGGATGCAGCTGCGGTATAGCAATCAATCCATGTCGCCAATGATGAACGTCGTCAAGCGCTGCATGAATATTCCCGGGCAATTTTCGCAAAGTCGCGTGCTCGTCTGTCAAATATTGATCTGCGATTAGACTTTTATTTAGCKTGGACATCTTGACGTCCGCGATCTCATGCATTGTGCATAATTATCTACACATCAACCCCCGATCCCCATACAGTCTTGATGCATTGCTTTTGAAATTGCCACCATGGCACTGCAATGTTCAGCAAATCTCGACGACCTGTGCCATCGAGAGCAGCGCTCCGGATCCTTTACCAACTCGCATACATCTCATCTGGAACCGCAGTGGGCGTGGCGGCACTTTGCGCCGAGGAACGCAGGAGACGCACTCACTATGTGCAGAAGATAGCGGACAATGCGAAGAGGCTGAGGCAGAGTCCACGACATGTGCATAATGTTGCGGCGGCGAAGGCGACGCAGCATGCAGTGCATCAGGAGCCGGGCTTGGAGGGAAATCTTCGCAAGGAGCAGATCTGTGGAGATGATTTGGGACGAGAGCCTGTTGAAATGGAGAGTAAAGGGGCTAGAAAGGGTCTGGTTCGCTTTCTTCAGAGTGCTGGGAAAAATGGATCCGATGAGGCAGACCACAACATGCGTGTCCCCCAACCTCCCGCGAGATACGGGGTACATCGGCCTTTCGTCGTTCAACAACACACTTCTGGACGGCATGGGCAAGACAGCTCGGCACCCGTTCCTCAAGATATAGACCGCCTCGAGAGACCAATCGGTACTTCTGCGCCAGCAATCCGACTCCGCCGGCCCCGGCCAACGCTTCGCTCGGAAAACTGGAAGAGAGCTGCGGAGCTTTTGGAGCGAGACGAGCACAGCCCTCGCGAAAGTGATGGTATCGCAGCTGCTATTGGGCAAAGTACCGAGCTGTTCTTCAAAAACTTTGATATGTCCAATATACCTTGGACTTCGACCGAACTAGTGGCCAAATCACGCGTTGCAAGTCGCTTGCTGGAACAGAGCTTGCGCCATGGCTGCTTGGCAGAAGTTCGCCAGTTGGTCTCGTGGAAGCTGGCAAACGAAAGGTTGGACGAGCTTGATGTGACAGCTCTTCATGAAAATTGCTCAAATCCCGATTTTCAATTCGAGATGTTCGAGCTCTTTGCGAAGGTGTTTCAAAGCAAAGCCTTTGCCAAGCTACCAGATGAGTTCAAGCTGACCAAAGCCATGTCTGTCGCTGCGGATGCGACGTTTTGGGATATTGGCCTGAAAGCGTCAAACTGTGCTAAACCTCTACTCCGTGTTACGCTGAGGTCGTCGCAGCCCGACACCGTTGAACACGCCGTACGTGGACTCTGTGACGAATATCTTGCCACCAACCAAGTCCGCAAAGCCTACAGTATTGTCAATGCGGTGAGACTGGCCAAAAGCGCGCGTTTTAATCCAGAAGAATTCTTCCGGTGGAAGCAGGACTATGAAAGGATCGTAGCTCACGCTAAAGAACAAGGTCTGCTCTGGCTCTGTGAGAAATATGCCACACTGTTGATCCGAGCTGGCCGAGATCCCGATTGGATACCCCTAGTCGAGTGGATTCTGTCAGAGTGTCGTCGTAGCAAGTCATTCGCTTCGGTGAGAAGCCTGACATGGTTTCTGCTTGCTTCCAACGATTGGCGAAGTCTTGGTGACTCAGCCAAGGTGAATTTCGCCATCGCTCTCTCGGCAATTGGCAAGCAACTTCCGGATGCCTCAAAACTAGACGACGTATACAACAGCATTCCCAAGGCGCTCCGGGGGCCAGTATCTGAGGCATGGTGCGCAGATCGCTTGCAAGCGGTGTGGAAGACACAACGCAGTCTCGCGGCTGTGTGGGCTGAATACGAGCGCGCCAAACCATTTCAGTCTGAACGCTTCGGCACTGCAGAGCTCACGCTCATCCAAATATGCAACGATGCAAAGCAACCTGACGAAGCGCTGAGACTACTTTCCGCCACGCTCAAGCCTGAGGAGCATAGTAACGCTTCCCTTTGTATCGCTGCAGTGTCAATGGCACAGAAGTCCGCATGGACGCAGCTACGCGGTCTCTTAGACATGATCGCGGCGTCTAAGAATTTCGTCAACGACAGGTCAACAAGTCGCAATCTCAACGCCACAATCGACCTATACTCTCGCCACCATACCGCTGCAGAAACCTGGAAGTTTGTTACCGATATGATTGGAGCTATTGGATTCACGCCGAACCAAAGTACCAGTAACATTATGCTCCAGTGTTTTGTGAGCAAGGAGACTTTGGACTTGATACCTAAATGGGTCCGATATTTGAAGATAATTGGGAATGATTTTAAAATGACCTCCAGGAGCGCTACAAAGTTGCTTGACTGCTTCTACTTCAACCGAAGGCCGTCGCACGTGCTTGTGATGTTGTACTGTAGGACCTTGTCGAAGGAATGGCCATCGCTTCGAACCGAAGGGCTCAAAGAGCTGGTCACGAAAGCCATCGGGTACGACTTGAGGAAGCTTCCGGCTCAAGACAGACCGGCGCTTCGAGAGCGAGCTGCGCAAAATTTGGCAAGGCTGGCGGATCGAGGTCGTGCGGTTCGAGACCCTTATCGACCGACATCTCTGACGGACACTAACCATCCACGATCTGGTTCAAGTAGTACCGCTGCACAAGAAGATGCAGATGTCGACCAGCTCAGTTTCGAGCCTCCGGGACGCGAATCACAGGACGCGGAGGTTTTGCATAGAGGGCGGTCAGAGCTACCTAGCACTGGCAACGGTGTCTATGAAGCCAGTCCGATCAATGATGAGATTTCACACGCCTCAATAGTCTCTCACGGTGAGACTTGCCCCGGAGATGACGATGAGGATTTGCGACTTCAGTCCGCGAACGATCCTGCATCTCAGATTGAGCACCCAGGCCCTTCCACGGAGGAGCCCGATGACATTCACGGGGATAGACACCAGCGGCGTGTTGTGAGTGACATGGTCCTTGCACTCTCCCTGCGCCAGTACAGCAAAGTGATGGACCTATATCAAGTTTCCCTGTCGCCGACTGGCTTGCCAGCATCACCGCTGTCCCTCGAGCTGGCCACCGAGGCTAGCATCAGACTTCAGAACGGGGATATACGAGAAGCCACATCCATGATGGAGGCCGCGAAGGAAGCAGGCATGGAAGTACGCCGTGCCATGGGACCACTACTCGTGCATCGAATATTCAGCCTCAACTCCGACGACAAGAAGGATGCCAATGCACTTTTTAGCATGGTCATCGACTACTATCGCAGCAACGAGGAGAATGGGTTTGCCGTGCAACATCACCTTGGAGTCACTGCAGCGGACACACTGATCCACCATCGCCGGCCAGAGTATGGAATTCACATCCTGAACGCGGTCTATCGATCAGCATGGGTCGTTCATCGTCCTTTGGATATTATTGCCATGACGGTCTATCTCAAAGGCTTCGCAGCGCTCAAGTCCAAGCAAGGGATTATCTGGGTCGTACGAAACGTTCTGTCCAAGAATATGCTCATCGATCGCCGTTTTAACCGTGCACTGAAGCTCATGCTGCAAGATTTTGGGATCGCTTCGTCTGTGAGGAGGCCGTACACGCCGCATCGCCAAGCAGGGTTCCCGGCGAAGCTGAGAGCTTTGCGACAGCTCTGCATTCAACGAAGGCATCAACAGATGTTTCAGACGAAGGTTTTTGGGAATCGTTTGGTAAGAAAAATTTTGTATTGCGTTGAGATGGAGAGCAGACCCACAATTGATCTCGAGGATCGCGTCAAGCACGAGGAGGCGTTATTCGGGGGCCCGGCTGGACTACTGGAGGGCTCCGATCGGGACACGGCTGACGCAAGCGATCCCGAATTGCGCAAGGAAGGCCATGAGCGCACTGCGATGAAAGTCCGCCGAGGCAGAGACCAGACGGATGCAAGGAGGAATATGAGGCAGAAGCGCAATCGTAAATGGCAGAGATAGTACCAGGCGTTTTTCAAGACGGATTTGGTCACGAAGGACAGGACGCCGTCAACGTTTCAGTTTTATGCGACATGAAAGGGAAGGTGTGTTGGCATGTTCATCGGCGTACATTTGTATATTAGATATCAACTTGCATAAATCGTAGACTTTGAAAGTTAATGGGGAAGCTTGCCTAGCCCGACGTTTATCTCCTGGAACAGAAATCTCAATTGCAACAATGTCTCTCATTACTACAGGTCGCCTCTAGGTCAGCTAGATGCTCCCGAGGCAGCTGGTTTACCGTAACCATTAAACACGCCTGTTTCACTCAACAGCAATGGCAGCTCCTCGACCTCGAATGCCTCCCGGATCCCGAGCTCCTTGGGAGTCCATCCAAGCTCCCGGACACGACGAGCGCGACTTCGCGAATTCGCCCCAATGACCACAGTAGAGTAAGGGCCGAACAAGTCACCATGAATTTCCTCCGGAATCTCTTTCGTCGAACTAACATAGACCTTGCCCAATGGTTCTAACTGTTGGCCAATCATGGCCGCAATCTCACCCCATGAGATCTCCTCCCCGTTCTCGCAGAAGAAGTATGGGTTTCCCGTTGCCACGGAATCTGGCGCAGTCTGTGCCCACCGCAATACCAGCATGTAAGCGCGAGCGAGATCGGCGACATGTACTGTGGACCAAATGGCCTTGCCTTTGCCAACGTAGCCGGCGTACTTGTGTTTGAGGGCAAATCGAGTCAGGGTGGGCACTTGGATCGAAAGCTTCTGATGCTGCTTGACGACTCCATAGATGAGAGGCGGGAGCATGAGAAAGAGTTTGGCTTGAGTCCCAAACTCCTGTCGAGCTCTAATGATTTCCAGGTCAATGAGACGATGTGAGGCCGAATCTGGCAGTGCGTCAAGCTCTTCTGGCTTGTCATCTTGATACACAGTTTCGGAACTGTACTCAGACTTGGAGTCGTCGCTGAGGAATGACGTTCCACTAGTGTGTATGTATATGGTTTTTGTGCCTTGTGCTACCCTTTGTCGAATGCCATCGATCACAGCTTGAACCGATTGCATATCGTCAGCTGTTGCTGTGTGGATGATTACATCGCTCTGGGCAGTTTGCGCGCTGATAACAGCATGGTCGTGCAGTTGTCCCATCACAGTCTTGACTCCCATTTTGGTCAGCTCATCGGCCGCACTCTGACGTCGAACGAGCGCTGTAACATTGTAGCCATCTTTGAGGAGGTTGTCTAGTACTGTCAGGCCGATATAGCCGGGTCCGATCAAGAAGACGTTCTTAGCCATGATCCTGGTTGCGTGCACGGTATCCTGAATATTCCAAGGGCTGGGCACAAAACGGTAATCATTTTGTGAGGCTCGCCAGAGCATTGCTACGATGTGGTGAATGATGTCGGAAAGTATGCGGGGTGGGATCGACTGAAGAGGCAGGGCTAGAACTGCCCTCACCCCACACTACACACAAAAACCTGCTTCAGACACGCATTAAATGCAATGACACTTCGACGCGGGATTTGCCTTGCTTGAGATGGGTGTGATCAGCGGCCATTCCTGTCGTAGAAGGTACCAAAGCATCTGCCAGTGGGCGACCTGGACCTTTGCACGGGTGCCCAGAGTATATGCTTGCTGGCAAGACTTCTCAAACAGGCTTCGAGGCGCACCATCGCGGCAGACTCGCTACTCACGCTGGAATTGATCAGAGCTTCGAGCCTCGTATAGCAAGATCCGCGCAGATTCCTCATGAAGAAGGAAGATAGTGGCAGGAGGGCAGTGAAGATGAATGACTTGCAAGTCATGACCCCGAATTAAGGTCTATTCCGCGTTGGTTTATCCTGCTTCTCCTACCATCGTCAAAATGAAAGAGGTACAGGCCTCACGTAAATGGAATGAGAGCCGGACATAAATGTCATTTTCGTACCGCCTCTGTTCCATTACCTCGAGGCGCCGAGCCTCTGCATCAGTCTACATATACAGCGTGTCTTTGCATCGAGAGCTGTTCATCATGACCAAAGGTCCGCTTTTGCCGTAATTTTGCGAGAATCAGTTCGATGCCAAAGTATCAGCGCTGGGATGCTCGAGAGTACCCTGTGAGTCTGAACACCTTCCGATGCAAAGAGACGTCGTAAGATTGCCAACTGAGAGGTGTCACAGTAGCAAGGGCCTCCAAAGTAGGCATGCAACCGCAAGTGCATTTCGATAGCAAAGCGCTGCGTGACGGACTGTATAGCGGAGATGACAAAGGGTTGAAAGTTTGCGTGTCTTGCGATGCAACAGAGCAAGTGAGGTGGTGTAAAAGGAGGTATTTTTAGAAAAAAAAGCTTAAACGCAAGCAGATGCTGGCTTTGCCCGGAGGTCTTCCTCAGTAGTCAGGAGTCAGGAGCCAGACCAAGTATTGGATGGAAGTCAAGACGCGACCCGATATCAATCGATCCGCCTTGGCCGTCACGTTCACCCTCACTTTCCAAAAGTTGTCGCAGCGAAGCCGCATCCAAGACGCCTCTTGAGCGATTGCCTGAAACACCATCATCCATGCTCTCCAGGATATAGGGCCCGCGCGTCCGGTCATGGACATGGAGCGCTCGCCAACACGACAACGGAGTGGAAGCATCGAATACCAAGCCGAGATCAGCAAAAGTGGCCGACGAGGGACACAACTGCAGGACGAAGCCAAGATGCACGAGGCACCAGAAGCAGGCGAACCTCGTAGTTCAGAGGGTCTCGAGATGTCAATCCTGTCAGACTCTGAATCGAATTCGGATCACAGCGACGAGGAAGATGAGGAGACCGGGTTGACACGTAAACGGCGAAKGCGAAGGCGAACTGGACACAACCTAAACCTCATGTCCTCGGAGACCATCACCGCCGACAAGGAAGCAGAGGAAAAGCTGGCAACGGCCACTATGGTCAAGAATACTGTCATAAACGTGCTTTTGATTGCGCTTTGGTACACTTTCTCCATCAGTATAAGTATGTAAAGAAGCGGAGGCGGGCAGCCCCCATGCGTCTAGGACACTGACTGACATCTCCCAGGCGTGTACAATAAGTGGATGTTCTCTGCTGGAGACAAAGGTCTCGATTTCCACTTTCCGCTCTTCACCACCGCTCTGCATATGGTCGTACAATTCAGCCTCGCTTCCCTTGCCCTCTGGCTCTTCCCTCGCTTCCGTCCTCAAGCCGCTGCAGACGCCTACAACCTTGAGCAATCCCAGAAACGCGCTCAGACATACGCGGATGAAGAGCACGTGAACAAGAAACCTTTGATGACCAAGACTTTTTATTTGACGCGTATAACACCATGCGGAACTGCGACTGCCCTGGACATCGGTCTCGGAAACTTCTCCCTACGTTTCATCTCCCTCACATTCTTCACCATGTGCAAGTCCTCCGTGCTAGCCTTCGTCCTGCTCTTTGCCTTCATTTTCCGCCTCGAAAAACCCACCTGGCGCCTTTGCGGCATCATTATCATAATGACGGCGGGCGTTATCATGATGGTAGCGGGGGAAACAGCCTTCAATGCCCTAGGTTTCGCCCTAGTCATGAGCGCTTCATTTTGTTCGGGGTTCAGATGGAGTTTGACCCAGATCCTACTTCTAAGGAATCCCGCAACGAGCAACCCCTTCGCCAGCATCTTCTTCCTCACGCCAACGATGTTCGTCGCGCTCATGATCCTGGCTTTGCCGATTGAGGGACCTTCTGCGCTTGGGTCAGGGATTGYGACATTGGTGGCAGCCAAAGGGGCGCTCTTGGGGTTCTCGATACTCGTGTTCCCGGGATGTCTAGCGTTTCTGATGGTATCGGTGGAGTTTGCACTGTTAAAACGGACAAGCGTAGTAACCCTCTCTGTCTGCGGCATATTCAAAGAGGTGTTGACCATCTCTGCCGCGTCAGTGACGTTTGGAGATGAGCTTTCGCCCATCAATATCAGTGGGTTGATCGTCACGATCGCGAGCATAGCAGGCTACAACTATCTCAAGATAAGTAAGATGCGGAGCGATGCTCGAAAGGAGGCGCACAAAATACTGGAGGAAGATGATCCTGCTGGCGGGGGTGGCGGGAAAGTACGCAGAACAGACCATGAGGTAGACATGGATGCCTTTGAGATTGGCAGAGACAGCTCATCAAGCGCAAGGGTGGGTTTGATGCGTGACAGCTTGACGCTCGCGACGCAAGGCCCACCAGATGCAGGCCCCAGAGATCTGGACCGGTATGGTGCTCCTACGGAAAGGCCCGAAAATCTGGAGTGATGCAATGAAAAGAACATTTTTGACGGTCTACCTATTGTGGCTCGGGTATGTGCTCACAGACCGAACGTGAAGTGTCTTGGTGCTAGTCAGTACGAAGCAAGAGGCGTCAGTGCTCACCTTTGCTGTGCGTCATGATCATCAACAACACCATGAACGGCAGTAAACATCGCGTGCCGGTCGTGAGAAAGGACGGATCGAACGAGGACGAGGTATCGCTGTGCGGAACGCGGTTCTTTCGAGAAGATCACGACCTGCTTGAAAATGCGTACGCGAGGACACAGGGGCGCTTCGTGGGACGGGGAGATGAATTTAGAGACGGCCGATTCGATTCGTTATCGTTCGCTGTTCGATCGATTCGACTCGAGTCGCGTGCTAACTGTCCCGTGATTTGTCGGGGTTCTCAAAGGGTTGATCTGGTAAAAGTACACGCGAAACCGTTCAGTCTGTTTGTGAAGGATAGGACACCGTATCGTGGGCGAGTTGGACAAAGCCGAATTTTGTCCTCCGCCGACCGGTGCTGGTGCTTGCGTCAGTCTGTCATAGTTCATTCGGCGGTGTCCAAGTCATCGTGAGCAGGCGCAGGAGGTTGCTCCTCTTCCTTCACCTCCGYAGCTAAGTAAGTGTCAGCATTTGATATGGAGGTGCATAAGCAGCATGCTTACCCTTCGACTCCTCGCCATTGGTAGCGCCATTCTCGCGCTCATACTCACGCTCACGAGGCTCACGCTCTCGCTCCTCATCACGGTCTTCCATCTTGCGGTCACGGTCGCGATCCTCTGGGCTGCGAGTCCGATCACGTCGCTCGCGACGGTCCCTGTCACCGCCGCGGTCGTAGTCGCGCTCGCGTTCTCCCTCATCACGTCGGCTTCTCGGTGGGCTTCCAGATCGGCCACGGCCCCGCGAGCGTTCACGTCGGCTTCCACGGTCACCACCACGTGCACTGCCAYGATCACCGCGATCAGCACCACGCTCGTCGCGCCCAGTGTCAAATCGCCAGCTGGCCGATGGCGGCGTGCGTGCCCACTGCGCCGGGTCAGTAACCAGGCAGCTGTTGTATTCCAAAGTCATTCCTTACCTCAATCTTCAACAAATCGTCACGACCAATGCGCTTGTTGTGCATCTCATGGTAGGCATCGTCGGCATCGCGGCGGCTCTCGTATTCGACGAATGCGAAGCTGTGGATTCTGTTAAGCTAAACTCATCGGGGCTTGCTTAATGGGCTCCACTTACAGTCTGCTGCTTGCTGTGCGCGGAGCGGGGATATCGCAGCGCACGAGACGGCCGTAGCTATAGATCAGTCAGTAGGCGGTGATGTGGATAATTATGATTGTTCAGAGAGCGGATTCCAATGGCAATGATCCGAATAGCAATTGCTTCCCCCCTCTCCCCCAATCGCATCAACATGCGCACACACGACAAGCCGCGACCGCTTCATGATGGAGAATGGAAACGCGTTCCAATGCGCTCGAGTATGGGGATCGCTATGATACGTACCGTTCGAACTCGTATGCGAGATCACGGGCGCGCGTGCCGTGGCCAAAACCAGTGACGTAGAGGGTGGTGCTTCCACGTTGAGACATGGTCGGTATTGTCGATTGTCGATGACGGGGAATTGCGGTGGTGACGGATGTTGTTCAGTGCTTCGTGCGAGTCGGAGTCGAGCAAAAAGGCGGAGAAGGAGCATGCAACGWTTTCAGACTAGCGTATGATTTACGTCAGCGGACACAAAGTGTGGAGGGAGGAACATGCTCACTCTTTTACAAACATTTATTAACAGTCCAGTCAATGGTATCTACCGATCAGCATTTAACACCACCAGCGCCATTCCCATACACCGCCGTCCCGCTCGAACGCCATAGCAATTTGTCTACAATGATGTCGTTATTGTTCCGTCGCCAGAACCATCTTCTCCCTCTCGCTCCTGCGCTTCTTCAAACCCTTTTTGGAGTGCTTGCGCTCGTTCTCCTCTCGTCGTTTCAATGATTTCAGCTCCTCGCCCTTGATCTCTCCCGCCTTCTTCACGACCTTGGGCACATGTCGATGTCTTGCTATTCTACGAATCTCAGGCATGTGCTTCCACCGCTCTCGTAAAGCCTCGTCGTACTCGAGCTTTTGTCGTTCACGAGCAGACTTGATGCCGCTACGTTCACTGGCATTGGCACGCCACAGACGAATGTTGCCATCATCTGATCCCGAGAGAAGGTAGGTGGAATCGCCAGTGAATGTGCAAGAAAAGACACGCTGCATGCGTTTGGTGTGATATATGTCGCGGCTGTGGCCCGACTTTAGCGGTGTCCAGATGCGGATGCTGCGGTCGTAGGATGCAGAGACGAGTTCCTGACCGGTTGGACTGAAATCAACACACATGACCGCAGAAACGTGGTCCTTGAGCACATTCAATGCTCTGCTGAGATTTCTCGTATCGAACATGTAAATGTTGTGATCCTCGTTTGCGACT
Source organism: Ramularia collo-cygni (assembly GCF_900074925.1). NCBI lineage: Eukaryota > Fungi > Ascomycota > Dothideomycetes > Mycosphaerellales > Mycosphaerellaceae > Ramularia > Ramularia collo-cygni. The sequence goes on along the minus strand of NW_019716255.1, from coordinate 1,770,275 downwards.
GCAAGATTGAACGGCTCAATTGGGTTCCATGCCACGCTGTTGCTGGACATGGTCATGATGCTTCTGTGAAGTGGTGATGATGTGCGCAAATCGTAGAGCACAAGCGAACGATCCGTTGCGCAAGAAGCTAAAAGAGAGGTTTCAGACTGATTGAATGCCAGAGCATTGATTGTGTCGATGCTGGTAGGCCAGGCTAGAGTCTGCGTGGGCGTGGTGGACGGCCGAGAGAGGTCGTAGATCTGAATTGCAGAGGAGGATGCAGCGGCAAACGCAGGTTCGTTGCGATGAAGACTGAGAGCCGTGAAAGCGTTCGCGCCGAGCCATGTTGCAGCGGGCTTGCTGTTGGCAGGTGTATTGTATGGATCGTAGAGCTTGACAGTCCGATCCGTTCCACAGCTCAACAATTGCCTATCCCGTGTCCAGCACATCCCCTTGACCATGTTCTCGTGCGCCTGTGTCTGCCAGACTTCGTCCCTGCTGGGCAGATCCCACACCTTGAGAACACCATCACCACTGCCACTGGCGAAGCGGTCCAACGATTTCGGATCTTTCGCAAGGGTATAAACTCCGTCCACATGCCCTCTTCCTAATTGTGCAACGAAAGGCGCAGCGAACATGCGATCCAATTTCGTGGCATTCAGGGCTCTTGTGTACTCTCGAGCCCGTTCAAAAGGATGTAAAGCGGGATCCAGGTTCCGCGGCTGTCGGGCGACATCGCTACCAGGCGCCTGGTGAGAGCTCGACGAGCGAGTAAGTGCTTTGATCTTCATCGTGAATCCATGACTGTGTAGTGTAGATATTTGTGTCGAGAGTGGTCCGTAAAAATAATTACATTTCTGCGCTAGCTTTCAGTGGCGGCGGAAAGCTCCCGCTCGCGCATTCGCGCGGACAGCTGCCCTCGTGCCTTCCATCACAGCAACATCAGTACTACGTACATCGCCATTCGAAATACTCCATTCGATTGTACGCCGCCATCTCAAACCACTCATCTTCTCAAATATTCTCCAAAACCCATCGTGCGACTCCAACATGGCGGTCGAGGATAATGCAAAGAGAATCGAGGAAGCCCGCAAGAATGCCAAAGAGCATCCGGAGCAGAGTGAGGCTATCTTCAAGGACATCCTCTCCAAGCCGCCTGGTTCAAACGACAAGGCTGTCCGCGAGTTCGAGAATGCTTTGATTGGCCTGGGAGAGCTGTACCGTGACCACAAGCGAACACAGGATCTAGCTACACTCATTCAAGAAACGCGAGATGTGCTCACCAGCTTTGCGAGGGCGAAGACTGCGAAGCTCGGTATGTCGATCTCACAGCTTGGGGTCTGCAGCGAATACTTATTTGGATGTAGTTCGCCAGCTGCTCGACCTCTTCCACGCGATACCCAACACCACCGACATTCAAATCGACGTCACAAAGTCATGCATCGAATGGGCTGTCTCGCAGCGTCAAGGCTTCTTGCGCCAAAACCTCGAAGTCCGACTCGTTGCTCTTCACATGCAGAAACAGTCATACTACGACGCTCTTACACTCATCAACAGTCTGCTCAAGGAGCTAAAGCGATTGGATGACAAGCTCGTGCTGGTGGAGGTCCAGCTGCTGGAGAGCAGAGTATATCACGCGCTAGGAAATGTCCCCAAAGGCAGAGCGGCGTTGACGAGTGCACRAACAAGCGCCGCTTCAGTCTACACCCCACCTCTGCTCCAGGCCGGATTGGACATGCAGTCGGGGCAACTGCACGCAGAAGATGGAGATTTCAACACTGCTTTCTCGTACTTCATCGAAGCGATGGAAGGTTACCACACACAGGAGGACCCGGTCAAGGCCACGTCCGCTCTTCAGTACATGCTTCTGTGCAAGATCATGCTCAACCTCAAGGATGATGTTGACACACTCATGACCTCGAAGCACGCCATCCGCTATGCTGGTAAAAACTTGGACGCCATGAAGGCTGTGGCACGCGCACACAACAACCGCAGTCTGGAAGAATACGAGCAAGCCCTCCACGCATACCGCTACGAGCTTGGAAGCGATCGGTTCATCGCATCGCACCTCCGTCGTCTCTACGATAGCATGCTGGAGCAAAACCTCATCAAGGTCATCGAGCCTTTCTCGCGCGTGGAGATCAGCCATATCGCGCACATGGTCGGATTAGACGTCGTACAGGTGGAGCGGAAGCTAAGCCAGATAATTCTCGATCGGGTCATTATCGGTGTTCTTGATCAGGGAAGCGGTGTGCTTGAGGTGTTTGAGGAAGCGGAGCGAGATACGGGTTATGATGGTGCGCTCAACTCGATCGACAAGCTGGGTAACGTGGTGGACATGCTCTTCGCGAACCAGGCGAGTCTGCTGGAGTAAGTCGTGAGGGCAGTTGATGAGCGAGCAACCGCACCTGCGCTTGTAGTATTAGGGTCACGAATCTCCATAGAGAGCGTGTAGAGCAATGCATGCCGGTTCACGATTTCATCGCCCTTGTAGCTGTAGGAGGGAACGATCTCGCTCACAATTTCCCGATTGGGTAGTCGTTTGACAAAGCGGYAATCAATGAGAGCAGCTCCGCTTTCGCTGAGATACTTACCCTTGTACGGAGTTTCGTTCGTCATCCATGGATTTGACTGTCAGCTAGCTTCTTTTTGCCTCTCACTGCTCAACTTCCGGACATCCTACATACCCTACCTGCGATCACTTCGACGCAAACAACTGAGAATATCCTAAAACCGGAACTTTCACCACAACACGCACCACATCTCCGTCACCATGTTCAAGCGTGCCATCGCCACCGTCCCAGCGACTGCCAGCAGGGCCCTGGCTTCGACCGCCGTCCGCCCTCAGTTCGTGCGCAGCATTGCGCCCGCAGTCCAGCAAACCGCCGCACGCAGGTCTTACCACGAGAAGGTCCTGGACCACTACAACAACCCTCGTAATGTCGGCAGCATGGGAAAGAACGAGCAAGATGTCGGCACAGGCCTCGTCGGCGCGCCGGCATGTGGAGACGTCATGAAGCTGCAAATCAAAGTTGACCCAAACAATGATACCATTACAGACGTCAAATTCAAGACCTTCGGCTGCGGGAGTGCGATTGCGAGCAGTTCGTATCTGACGGAGTTGGTGAGGGGAATGACTCTGGAGCAGGCAGGCCGTGTTAGAAATACGGAGATTGCAAAGGAGTTGTGTTTGCCGCCAGTCAAGCGTATGTATCACCTGCGGATGAACGATTGTCACTTCAGGAGCTAACATTTGAGAATCAGTCCACTGTTCTATGCTTGCTGAGGATGCCATCAAGTCGGCCATCAGCAACTACTACACCAAGAACCCCAAGGCCCGCGCGACGGACCTTGGAGGTACTGGCGCTGCCATGCCAAAGATTGAGATTGAGAAACTTCCTGCCGATGCGCCCGCTCAGGCGACTGCCTAGAGGCAGTAAAGCGAGAGATTGGAAGTCAAAATGGAATGAACGAGATTCTCTTTGTCCTGAATTTAGCGAGTTTGCACATATGATGGCGTTGACTGTATGATTGAGTGGGTATGCGGCCTACGGAGAGTGACTCCAAGCAGAGATGGACATATTCACTCACTCCGGCTTATGGTCTAGGTAGCGACTGAAATCGACATGTACGATCATTACAATTGTGCCCAAATTGAGATGCGCGAAGCAGTTTCTCTCATCTCTGCCATCTTCGTCCCATGCTCCTCGAATTGTGCTTCTTATCAGATCGGCTGAATGCCATCCGATGTATGGAGGTTCTTCCCTCGTCATCTGCAACCCGCACGCAGCAGACCAGCAGCTACCTGGTAGTGTCCAGGATTGGTATCGAACAAGGATTGACATCTAGCAAGCTCCACCACCCCAATATTGTCAGACGGTTGCCGTTTGGTGGTTATGCATGTGTGTCTATCCTAGGTAGGAGATGCGAGACCAATTCATACTCAAGCGCCTGTGCGCTATCCGTGTCGACCCCACCGCCTGTCTGTGCAAGCAGCCCAAATAAGATTCAAGTGAAGCAACGACACCCGCTTTATCACTCCATCGGCAGCCAGAGACTTGCATCAATCTGCTGTCTCCGCCCTTTCTTCTTCAGTCGCCATCTCATTGATGAAAGCCTTCACGTTAAAATCATCCCCGCAATGGGCTTTTTGAAAGATGTGGAAACCTTCCTCCTGCCCGCTGATATACTTGCCGACGAAGGCATTCCTTCGGTTTCAATTGCATGGCTGGACAACCCGTCAGGTAATACACAATGTCATACCATCACCAAGGGTCGAGAAAATACAGAAACTATATATCAAGCATGCAGCATATCAAAAGCCATCACAGCTCTTGCTGTTGCGAAACTCGTCGACCAAGGAAGGTTGACATACGACACTAAAGTTGTCGACCATATCCCACAAAGCATACTTGAAAGTATTGGATCTGAGTACTTGATGGTGGGTGTCACCGTCGGTAGGCTCCTCAGCCACACATCTGGTCTATCAGGCCATGGTTTCCATGGTTATCTCGGCGAAGACCTGCCCACCTACGAGGACATCTTTGCTGGACGGGCGCCAGCAAACAATCAACGCCTAAGATTTTCGAGCTTTCCGGGAAGTGAAATGAGGTACTCTGGTGGCGGCTACACTCTCTTGCAGGTCTTCCTCGAAAAGTTCACAGGAACGAACTTTGCATACTTCATGCGGCAAACAGTCCTCGAGCCTTTGGGAATGAATCGCAGTGTGTTCGGAGACCTATCTTACCAGGAGAAAAACTATGCCCAAGCACATTTCACAGCACACACACTCGGCACAACAGGACGAGGTTACCACAGATTCGCAGAGCTGGCAGCTGCAGGACTGTGGTCGACGCCCTCAGATCTTTTGAAAGCAACCTCCGCCATTCAAGCCTCCCTCTATTCCGGCGTTCCTGGTTCGCCTCGAACTTTTCTCTCCCAGGAGACCGCCCGCGCGATGCTCACCAAAGCGCATCCCAACCCTCCCGAACCCACCCGCCAAACAGCCATGGGCTGGTTCATCGACTCCACCTTCTTCGCTCACGCAGGCGCCAATGAACCGGGCTATACCTGCTACCTTCTCGCCAACCACTCCACCACCCMACAAACCTCTCCCTTCAGTCTCGCAATAATGACAAACTCCACTCTAGGCTTCCCCATGATAAAAAAACTGATAGCTGCCATATTCGCTATGAGACGAGTTTCCTTCTATCCAAACCTCCCAGGTGGAATCTCCAGTATGTCAGACTTTGTTCCCCTGACAGCGCCTGAGAGTATTCGTGTAGCGGGATGGGAGAGGTGGGCCGGACATTGGGGAGACGACTGGGAGATCTACGAGGATGATGGCTTGCCGATGGTCGCCTGGGATGGGTCAGAGATGCCGCATAGATTGATTCAYGCCGCTTCGGAGAGTCCTGTGGTAGAGGGGGTGCTAGGTTTCATTTTCAAAATCGAAGGGGTCGAGATGGGCATCAGGTTGGTTCCTGGTGTTGGTGGGACGAAGTGGATTGAAATAATAGGGGATTCTGTCAAGGTTTTGGAGAGATCTAGAGCGTATACGATAGAGCCGTAAACGGCATTGAGGCGATGATATAGCGAGCTCGCAGATTGAGAGATGTTAGCTTTTGATGACCCCTTGATTTGTCTGCCAAAGCATCCCGAGTCGTCACAATAGCGATTGCCCTGAGAGACTCACCTTCGCTCTTTCAGACCGTATACGAAAATGACAGAGAGCGAAACAGAGTTCGCCACGTTCAGGCACCTTTCATATCGTTTCATTGCTCCCTGGTATCCCTACAAAATCTGATCAAGATCTTCGCACATCATGCCCAACGCCTTGCCATTCACAGATTGGTGAGTACCACCTTAGTTGTGGTTCGCAAACTCCTGCAAAACAGAGACGTGCGAAAGTATTTCAATGTTGTTGCGTTATTGCAGCACGCAGGCAACAGTAACGGAGTTCCATAGGGATTGGCCATTCTCCTACGTCTAACATTTCCAGCCTCGAACTCAGTATTCAATCTACGAACCGCCGGTACCAGTCCAAGATCCAAACTGCTTTCCAGCGGCATCTGTGATGTTGTCCGGAACGTAGCCACTGCTCGCAATACCTCCCAATAGCAGGAAAATGGTGAATAGGACACCTCYGAAGATGATGACTTTGCGTGCGGCCGGGTGATTCGCACCGTATTCTGCCCAAGCACGCTGCGCGCCTCCCAGATTCTCCTTCAGCTTATCTGCACCGAGCTTGTAGTAGACCAGGCCACCAAGTGCGATGGAGTATCCGAAGAACTGGAGCGGGGAAACAGGGTCCTGGAAGATGACCATGGACGCGAGGACGAGGAGGATATCTTTCAGCACCCCGGAAAGGGTCATGACGAGAGAGGAGGTCTTGCCGATCTGAGAGGATATGGTCAGTAGGAAGCGAGGGGGCAATGGTTCGATCGGTAATGCTTACCAGGAAGACGACCGACACGTTCAACAGGAATGCAATCATCGCGTTGACCAGCAGTGTGAAGTATCCAACGTTGGCAACATCCTGGAGGGTCATGCGGGGAATCTCCGCGAAAAGAGAAACTAATCCATTCATAATGGCGCAAGCTGGAGCAAAGTAGTAAAGAGAGACCAGAGGGTCCATCTTGAACTCGGCAGAGGAGAGGAGGCGCTGCACCATGACGAGACGGGTTGCCTCGAACACGATTCCTCCCAGCTGGTAGAGAAAGCCGATGAGCACGAACTGCAGCTCGCCGTAGGACGCAATCATCACTCCAATAACAATAAAGGAGACGTTCCCGAGGGTCTTCATGTTGACCGGCGCGACACCGAAGATCCAGGAGGCAATGAGAACCGCAACGGGGGTCGTGGCCTGGCATTGTCAGTACCTCAGCTGCATGTGGGATTGRAAAGCATTCCAATTGAGCGTACCTTAAGCATCTGGATGAACGACACGCTCAAGTAGAGATATGTCAGGTTTCCACAGATCAATGACAGACTGAACATCAAGCCGATTGGCACAATGGCGCGCAGATAGATCTTGCCCGTCATGGGCACCTTCTTCCGCGAATCCAACACCGTGGTGAAGCGGGCCAGGATCTGGGTCATGAGCGTCGCAAACGCCAAATGCCAGGTAGTGAGGACAATGGGGAAGCGGAACCCCGCAGTATCGAGAATCCATTTGTTGAAGATGATGATGGACGACGAGAGCGAGATCCACGTAGCGATGTAGATTGCCGGGTGCAGGTCGTTGGATGGCGCGGCTGGCTTTTCAGTCGCTGGATTGACCGTGGGCAGCACTGGCTCAGAGGAGTTGCTGGTGGCACCCAAGCGCTCCTGCTCGCCGGACTGCCGCTCCTTTTCGGACATGTTGTATGTGCTTTTGGCGGGGGGTTCGCGCGCGGTGTCGCGTATGCTGTGGAAGCGACGGCGGAGACGAAGGGATGGCGAGCGTCAGGGAAGTGGCGGAGCTACCGTGACGCGAGACGAAGACGAGGGTGACACGCAAAGGGAGAGACAGGTGTAAAGAGAGAGACACGCAGGAGCAAAGAGGTGGTGAGAAGCCGAGACGAAGCGCGGGTCCAGTCGAAGAATGCCCGTGGCCTCCAAGAATCTCGAGGACCCTTGCGTGCWGAGAGAGTTCTCGATAAGGTACAACGGGTACTACCTAGCTAATTGTTTAAGTATGCGCCGGGAATTAAAAAAAATTGATGGGCATTGAAGAGAGGTGACCTTCATTGATGCAGTGGAACCTTATCTGCCCAGGGGTCACCCGTTTCCATCACAGGTAGAGATATTCTGCCAGTGTCGAATTCTGCCCACTAAGAGGTGTCGGTGGTGGCACACTGGTGATTCCCAGTCCGGAGAGGAGTGAAATTTGAGAACGCGTGTCGCAACACCCGACATGGTGCACTCCGATGGGCGTGCGCGGAGAACAGCTCCTGGCGGCCGATCCATGCCAATTGTTTGGAGAGCAGGCGAAGATCACCCAGACTCAGTGGCATCATGGATGGATCGGCGTCCAATGGGCGAGTCGGGACAATGTCGCCTCACACCGCCCACCACCCCCTAAGCTGCGACGCGCCGCAATCGCCCACGCTCTATCGTCGAGGTGCGATAGGTGAGAACGCGCTAGAGGCGTAGGGAGTCGCGCCGGTGGGGCCCGTTTCCATTTCGGCCGTTTCAACCTGCAAAATCCAGGGTTGCCGCCGACTTTAAACTTTTATACAGTCGAATCCATCTTGTGCCTATTAGCCACCGTCTCCTCCCCAACACCTTCTCCCTCTGCATCTTGTGCTTGTCAGAAACAAGCATTCCCCTTCCACCAACAACCGCAAGCATGGCTACTCCAGGACACAAGAGACAGTTGACCAAGGCGACGGGCGAGGAAATGTAGGCCTACATCCATTGCAYTGGCATCAAATTGCCCCTCCATCCCACTAACAGCAATATCACAGCGATGTTGATGTCCTTGTCATTGGAGCCGGCCCAACCGGTTTGGGTGCGGCAAAGCGATTGAACCAGCTGGTATTTAACGTGTAGACTCCAGTGCGTTGTCGCCACTGACATTGACGCCTCCCAGGACAGCGCCTCCTGGTTGATCGTTGACAACAACGAAACCCCGGGTGGTCTGGCCTCGACCGATGTCACCCCCGAGGGCTTCCTTTACGACGTCGGCGGTCATGTCATCTTCTCCCACTACAAGTACTTTGACGATTGCATCAACGRGGCTCTGCCCAACGAGTCGGACTGGTTCACCCACGAGCGAGTCTCTTACGTAYGCTACGCCGGCCTGTGGGTGCCATACCCATTCCAGAACAACTTGTCCATGCTGCCCAAGGAGGACCAAGTCAAGTGCTTGGATGGATTGATCGACGCAACGGTCGAGGCCCGTGTGGCCAACGACAAGCCAAAAGACTTTGATCAGTACATCATGCGGACAATGGGTGAGGGGATTGCGGACATCTTCATGCGACCATACAACTACAAAGTCTGGGCTGTGCCGACTACTAAGGTGAGCTGAAAGAGCAACGGAAGTCATGTCAACGCGGGATACTAAGAACCGCTGCAGATGCAAGCCGCATGGCTCGGAGAGCGTGTTGCCGCACCAAACCTCAAGCTGGTCACCAAGAACGTTGTGCTCAACAAGACAGCAGGCAACTGGGGACCAAACGCGACCTTCCGTTTCCCTGCTGAGGGCGGTACTGGTAACATCTGGATCAAGGTTGCCGAGACCCTTCCCAAGTCCAAGACTCGCTTTGGAAAGCATGGCGAGGTTCAGCTTGTCGACCCAGACAACAAGCGTGTGCTCCTCGGAGATGGCACCACCGTCAACTATGAGAAGCTGATTTCCACCATGTCCGTTGATCATCTCTGCGACCATATGCGTGGCCACGACGACCTTAAGACCCTCACCAAGGGCCTCTTCTACAGCACCACACACGTTATCGGTGTTGGTATTCGTGGTGAGCGACCAGAGCGTATTGGAGACAAGTGCTGGCTGTACTTCCCTGGAGATGACTGCCCCTTCTACCGTGCTACCATCTTCTCAAACTACTCTCCCAACAACCAGCCTCAGGCGAACGTCAAGCTCGCCACGCAGCAGATGGCCGATGGCAGCAAGCCTGAGTCCACCGAGGCTAAGGAGGGCCCATACTGGAGCATCATGCTCGAGGTTTCCGAGTCGAGCATGAAACCCGTCAACGGCGAGACCATGATCCCCGACAGCATTGCCGGTCTCATCAACACCGAAATGCTCAAGCCTACCGACGAGATCGTCTCAGTCTACCACCGTCGTTTCGACCACGGCTACCCAACTCCTTCTCTCGAGCGTGAGGGTGTCCTTACCCAGCTTCTCCCCAAGCTCAAGGACATGGACATCTACTCTCGCGGACGCTTCGGCAGCTGGAGATACGAGGTTGGCAACCAGGATCACAGCTTCATGCTTGGTGTTGAGGCCGCGGACAGCATTGTCAACGGCTCCGTGGAGCTTACTTTGAACTACCCCGACTTCGTCAATGGAAGAAAGAACGAGGAGAGGAGATTGGTAGATGGTGCACAGGCCTTCTCGAAGAAGGGTCTCCCAAGCCGGGCAAAGTAGATTTTTTCTTTCGGTTCTGATCATGATACATGCATGCGTGGAGTAGGTGGAACGGATGCGGCTACATTTAGAGCATTGCATGCTTTGCTTTGCGTGTCGTTTTTCTGAGTTGGGTCCTTGATGATGATATATATCCCACAAAAGTCAATCTAGATGCAACAACTTGCCTTCTTGTGTTGCTCAAAACGATGCACCCGTGTTATTGTGCGTAGGCCCTGTATTCTACAGCTTAGACAGGCGTCATGGGAATGTGGATCTTCTGCGGATGGCAGTGATATGATTGACACTACTAGCTAAGGTGAACCATTGTGCAGCTCGCCAGGTTGAACACTACTTCCTCATACTCATACTAAAGTTGTGCCAGTCGTTGAACACACTTTGATGAGTCTTGCCCTCACCCTTCATCCACATCTTCTGCAGCTTTCCATACATCGTATTCACCTGGTCCCAACGATCTGGATCCCCGCCCACATATATCTTTGCCAGAAACATTGAAGTCTTGCTGCATGCTGCTGCATGAACTTTGCTCCCTCCGAGAGTCATCTCTGTATGGACGGCGCGCAGCAGACCCAGCAACGGACTGCTCGCCTCCTTCTCGTCATCGGAATCATCGGAATCATTTCCGTCTTCATCCTCTCCACTGGACTCAGCGGCGTCCGGCACTTCAGGTAAGGCGTTCTTCCTGCACGCAGCAAACAATGTTTCCAGCACATTCAACGCCTTTTGGGCAGTCGGCTGGCTACTCGTCGTCCTCGTCAGCGTGCACAGCGGGTGCAGCAAATCAAGCACCAGCGGATTTGCAGACTGCGACTTGACAAACACGGTCAAGAGATCCAGCACCCGGTTCTTGAAGTTGATGATATTGGCCTTGGCGGATGCATTATCCTGCTTCGTGTTGGAGCCCTTCTTCCGTTCTGCGAAAATAGTCGTAAGATGTGGCTCCAATGCCATCATTTGTTCGTCGTCCATATCTGATCCATCAGAATCTTCATCTGCGGCTGCAGTACCCAGTGCTTCCGCCAATTTTCGGTCAAAGACAGTTTCCTCGTCTTCTTCGCCTTCGTTTCCGCTCTCGTCTTCAGATGCAGATGATGTAGTGCTGGAGGCCTCCCCATCCTCACTAGATTCCTGTGCACCAGAGACGACTCCGTTGACAATCTCGATGTCAGACGCATCCTCTACGTCCTCCATGTCGACATCTGATCCAGCTTCTTCATCGCTGTCTTCTTCTTCGTCCTCATCTTCGTCGTCTTCATCGCCTTGCTTGAAAAGCTCCTGCTGTCCAGCAAGACTCTCCTTTTGCGATAGAATATCGATCATAGACTGGAGTGCCTCTGGGGTGACGTCCGGTGCAAACGCCGCGAAGACCTGTTCTGCGAGCCTGCGGAACAGCATGGACTGTTTGGAGACAAAGCTCAGAAGCAATTCCACCAGCATAGTAGCAGCATCGTCATTGGCCTTCGGACTCTGGTAGCATGTGATGATGTCCTCGAGCACGCCTACGCTCTCGGGCTCTTGCTTATACACATTGAGCATGCCAAGAGCCAGAAGCAGCTGGAAGCCTGGATTGACTTTGGCATTGATTTCATTCGACACAGCCTGCTCTTCCGCATCCTTCAGCTGCTTCCGGGCGTCTTGGAGCACCTTCTTGGCCGATTCATCGATTTCAACAACAAGGCTCTTTCTAATACTATGCAGCTGATCGACAACAATTTTCAGGGCTTTAGCCGCCTCCCGCAATGGCAGAGACACCAGCACTCCCAAAGCGGACGTCAGTCTTTCGCGAAACACCACCTGGCTATCAGTGGCCGGTGGTATGGCCTCGCCAGTCAGTTCTTTGTACCCCAGGTCTGTCAGGTTTCGAAGCAACGACTTGAGCCATTTTTGCGATGTGTCGTCTCGGTGAGAACGCACGATAACAAGCAGAGTGTCTGATAGCACCCGACGTTTGTTCGAGGCATCAGATGGCTCGTCTAGATGGAGGCATTGTGCATTCACTGCTTCGACGATCCGCAGCAGTCCATTTGGTTCAGCAGCCGCAAGTAACGCATCAATCGTCGATTTAGTGACTTTGTCGACTTTGTGCGGCGCGACTTTCAAGACTTGCAGAACAATTTCTGCCGCTGCTGCTGGTTCCTTCTTGGCCCGACTGACCATCTGATCCAATGGAAGCTTTGCTGCAACGAACAACAGACGCTCGGAGCTTGCTCGTTGATCGAGAATACACCGAACAATGTTGACATGCGTGACCTTTCCAAGCAGCTCAACAGGCGCAGTTGCGAGTGCCTTGGTGAAGATCTGCAACCCCAGCGACTTCGTTTCGGGCGAGGAGGAGGCGTTGAACATTTGTTTCGCAACGCACTCTTCCCAAAACACAGCGAATTCCTTTTCGCGGCTCTCWTCGTATAAGTAGGCCAGGATGACAGCCCAGGCGAAGTTTGGCATTGTCTGCCGTGTACCAGATTTCTTCTTTGCGCCGTTCGCTTGATCGTCCGTATCAACCTCAGTCTTGAGCAGGGCTTTGGTTAGTGACGGTCGGTCCTGTGCAGCCAGTGGATTGTTGTGGGTCCAATGCCCTTTGGGCAGCTTGACCCCCGGAAATGTAGTCTTCACGGTAAGCCACAGTGCGACGCCTTCGGGTGTCTTGATGAGGTTCTTCGCTGCCCAGGATTCGATCAGAATGCGAACGGTCTCGTCCTTCATCCGACTTCCCTCTGGGGTCTTAATGAACTCAAGAAGAAGCGCACCACACTCGCTACGAAGCCAGTCCTTGTGCGCTGCAAGTTCGGCTATCGCTGCGAATGCATACTTTGCATTCGTCGCCGTCGCATTGGTCAAGATGTCGCTCTGCAAAATCGCCTGGAACGCAAAACGACGTCCAATCAGGTAGTTTCTCTTTTCTTCGCCGCTCTGCCTGCCTTCTGGGTTGGTCAAAGCAACGGCCTTGTCCACAATCTCGACAATAGAGGTGTCCGGGTCGACTTTGCGTCCAAGTCTCAACACCTCTATCAGAGCGACAGAGAATCCAGGTCGAGCGGCCTTCGCACCACTGCAGACGCCTTTGATCAGTCTGGTAGTGGCATTGCCGACTCGCTGCGGTTGATCCGGCGATTTTTCGGACAGCTTTTTCAATAGACTGCGGGTTGCATCGAGTCGAACTGACGGGATCTCGTCTCCTAGGCCCTTGAAGATCTCGGCCAATTCCTTGTCTGCTTCCGAATACTTCATGCGACGTGATGGATGCACCTGGTGTTCTTCTAGACCGGCCGATCCTCCAGCATCCGCGTGGGAACGTTTGGTGCCCGGCATGGCTGATCTGTAAGGGAGCATGGAATGCTTGGGTGGATAAAAGTGAGGTTGCCTTTGATCAAAAAAAGTTCCTAGAGGGCGTCGCGATCTCGGATGCTGTTCCGAAAGCCTAAAAACAGCGGGCTCTTCTAGGCATACGAAACGACCCCCAACTACACTACCTTATTCGGTATCTACATATCAGACATGCCACCTCACGCTCGACAGAATCTCGTTCAGACATGGTCGTCTAACTCTCAACGTTCAATTTCAAATTGGTAATCGCATGCTGTTCTATTCTCATAAGATTCTGCTCAAAAGATACAAGCTACACTGCCGCTGTCCATGAGGTGGGTTTGATAGGCGGCGAGGACCGCAAACAAGGGGGGCCACATACGACAATGACCAAGGGCGCGACGCACTGAGCGAGTCAACGAGTCACTACTTCTGAGTCTTCTTCCCGGCCTCATCTTTTGCCTTTTGAGCCTTTTGCTCTCCTTGCTCTTTCTTCTCCTCGCCATACTGCTTGGCCTCGTTCATCTTCTCCTGGCCAGCCTTGGCGTAGTCGTTAACCTTCTCCTGGCCAACCTTGGCGTAGTCGTTGGCCTTCTTCTCGCCGTTCTGCTTCAAGTCTTGTGCCTTCTCTCCAATCGAATGGGCATAGTCGGAGGCATTCTTCTTGCCTTCCTGCGCCTTTGGTCCGAGGAAGTTGACAATGGTATGGAAGACGTCCGTGGCAATACGCAGCTCAGTACTGATAAGGGCAAGGCCGGACGTGGTAAGGCCAGGCCCACGCTCGTTGTGCGAGGCGGTCTTCTTGTACTCGTCTAACGAGGCTGTCAGCATGCATGAGACCAAGGTGTCGAGTTGCGATGTAGCTACCTTGCCAGGTCTGCGAGACGTAGCTGTATGGCCACAGAACGTAACCCTTGGCTGTGTCGACAATGGTACCAGTCTCCTCCTTTACAATGGGGAACTTGTTCTCACCCCAGCTCAGGCCRGAGTCAGCGAGCTCGTCTGCCTTTTGCACATATGGCTTGGCGTAGCTGTAGGGCGTTTGAAGGTATGGCTCCACAGGCTTGCCGAAGCGGCTGTAGGCGCCATCGACAAGCTCAAGAGACTTCTTTCCGTACGGGTTGCTCTTGAACGCGCCGATGCTGTCGTTGACGGCAGGCAGGGAAGTGAAGTGCGAGATGAACTGCGACGAGTGCTTCTCGCCGTTGGCGAGTGTTTCTGTTGCGTGAGGCATGTTCGCTGTGGTCTGCAAGCGCCGCGTCAGTGGTGGGTGTTTGTCGGTGAGACAGGCAGCGGCGATGGTTGGCGGATCTGCTGGCTGGGATGTTCGAAGAGCAACAGACTCTTCAGGTAGTGAAGCAGGGATTGCGGACGTACTGTGAGAGGCGGGTGATGAGAGTGGTGCGGTGGTGGTGTGATCTACCTGGTCGATGTGCTATTCCGTGCTCCTGGTCAGCTTCCTGTCTCGCGGGCCCGCCATTGCGGTGCTGCAAATCACAATGCTGGTGCGGGCACTGGGCATGGGCATGGACGTACCGTTGCACTGATTGCGCTATCGTGCGTGAGTTTGCGGGCGTTCTGCGGTCAGCAAGAAGGACGGAGCTGGCACTGTAAGATCGTGGGGAGCTTTGGAGGGTGCAGGACAGAGAGAGGCGAGGAGGGCGAACAGGGCAGAGAAGGGATGCTGAGATTATTTGTTGAGAACGGTGCATCTACCTCGCGGCCTACGGATGGCGAGTGCGGTCACGGCTGCGCAGGAGCGTTCGAACCGCCAGGTTGGGCCAGCAATTTGCATGTGAAAGAAAACCTAGTCAGTGACGTTTTCCCTGGAGCCGGATTGGAGTGGACTCTGGAAGCAGCTGCAGCCAGCCGTGATTCCTAAACAGCGCTAGAGTATTCCGCGTTCTGGACTAACCACGAGCGGCCAGCGAGACGAATTGATTCACTCGCGACTGGCGATGGGGTTTGTCGGGAAGATGGCGACCACGGAATGCTGGATGGCGAGAAGGCATGGATGATGATGATCTCAATGGAGAGTTTGCTGTTGACCATCATTCAGGGCACGCACATTGGATCAGGAGATTATGATAAGGAACAGATTGTCGTCTTCGTTATCATGCTGCATTATTTTCTGGCTCTCGTTACACGCCAGATAACACACTAGCAGAGTCGCCAGCCAAACACAAAACTCCGCTGCCCACTTCCCAACGCATGCACCAATCGAGATCTTCCCCACACCCACGACTCCCTTTCGCGTCCTGGAGTTTCAAATGCCGCGCTCATTCTTGGAGGGCCACAAGATTCAACAAGGAACCTGTTTCTGTCTCGATCCTTCCTGCGATTGCGCTGAGTCGTTATCATTGGCACGCCCGGATAACACTCCTACCATTGACGATGGATTGTGGCACCCCGGCCGATTAATCTGCACGTTACCAGCGTTTCCTGGAATAGCGCCGCGGAGCCWCACCTTGATGTGGCTCAACCCACTGTTTTCTCCGCGCATGTGAAGCCAAGCTGCGGCTTTCTTGCATGTGCGTCTCCCCGATGCGCCGACGCGACTGTGGTGGCACCAAAGGCTCCGTCAGCGTTCGGCAGGTTGGCATTGATTCCAGCCAACGAGACGCATGTCCTGGATTGCCGTGCACCATTCCAGCTTTTCGACATTGTTCCAACTCACACAATGCCGAGCCTTACATGTGTGCCGTGCCGGGAGAGATGAGGGACTTGAACTTTCAGCTGATGACATCTGGAACCTCTCCGTGTAACGACCAGCGGTGCTCGCGCCTGWACTCTGACTTGCCCTGCTCACCCATGCAGTACTCATGCAGGCTTCAAGCGAGGAGCGTCGATAGMCGACAACTCCGCGAGCACGATAGAAATGTGCCGCAGGACTGGTGTTCTGCAGAGCAGGGCACAACAGCCAGATGCTCTCTCTCCCTCCCTCCGATCTTGACCTTTATGGACTCTCCGCTCAGCGACGACTTAATTGGCACAGATTATTGGTTTCAGTCAAGAGCAAATGGCGACAGTTGCAACAAGACCTTACGTTTCAGATCAACGGAGATGCATGCCTGTTAAGACGCCGTAGATTTTCCCGTCACAAAGTCGCCAGCCAACCCACTTTGAACGCCTTCGGAGCACCCATTCTGCGACATTGCGACATTGAACGCATGATGACGCGGTATCTCCAAGTGTCACACTGTCAAGGCAATCGTGCGAGTGGTCCATCTTGACAATGAGATTCCACGACCAGACTCAGAAGGGCATGTCGACTCCGAGTGCGCGGAAACTCGATGGAGCAAACGCCATGCCAATCGCGGACAACAATTCTGGTCCCGCCCCCGATGGTATGTCAGTCTGATCCGAGAACAGGCTGCACTGTACTTTGGTGTCGTGACTGCTCCGCTTGCTCACGGCTTGTGTCCCGACTGTGCTCCTCTGCGCACGACCCAATCCGAGTGTTATTCTTTACCAGATCACTCGGACAACACTCCTGATATTCGGACTCACATGCGATCCTGGTCAGATCGTGGGTCCGTCCCCGGGTTATTGGCTATGCGTTGGTGTAGGCGAGCGGTCCGACGTTTGACAGCTTTACACAACGCTCGTGATTCCGCTCCGAGTTGAGACAATGCCAGCATTCGTAGCAGCAGTGTCTTTGTGCTCTCCGCAGCATTACACTTTCAGCTTTCCAATTTCCAAAGCAAACCGTGGTAGGTTGCTGTCATGTCATCCAATACATTCTGCCTCCAGTAGAGACTGGCTTGCAGACCCATGCGTTGTGTCAAAATCGGCGGAGCGTGGCACTGGTGACTCGCTTGTGGTTCCAAACATGACGGCTGACTAGCATCTCAGCATATGTAGTAGCCACCAGATGCGAAATACTTGTACGAGGCCGAACAGCGAAATCTCAGCAATGTTGACATTCCCCGGCATGCAGATCGTCGAAAGCGTTCTGGTGCGTACATCTCATGTTAAATGAGCGTACAAATTCGCGCAAATTATTGAACTGCGCAAGGCCGCACGCCATCCACGTTACGCCGCACGGCAAGCTCTGAGGAGACCATTCACTGGTGCAGAGCGATAGCGAGTTTGTAAGGTCCGGCTCAATTTTGGACCGCACGCGCAATTTTCTCTGGGGGTAGAAGTCGGGGGCTGCGTACAGTAAGTATCAGCGGACTGGCTTACGACTTACCACCAGGTGAGAAATGGGACCAGTCTTGTTTGATTATATATTCTGGGTATCGTTTGATGTGACTGCAATCAAGAGAATACATTTACACCCTGGACTCCATCCTCTGACGTTGTACAAGCGGCTTCCAAGCCTTCCTGCACATAAGGTGCAGTAATAGTTGTACACAGTTGGAAAGTTCTGTTCCGGCCTTTCAGACAAAAGCAGGCATGTTTTCGATGCTTTGTAGAACGAGTTCCAATATTCTCGGCAGTAATACAAGCAATGGAAGCTTGGGTGCGCATTGTCGAACAGCTGTGGTGAAATGGTAGTGTCCGTTCTCCTGAAAATTGGAGATAGGGATATGTCAGGCCAAATTTCTGACTCGATGGGTTTTGCGGGTTTTGATGATTCGGTAATGTTGCCTTCTTCGGGGCTCAAGGAAATGGTACCTTCTAGTTGGGTATCGTGGTTTGTCGAGGGCGGGCGTATCGTATGCCCAGTGCCGGCGCCGAGTGGGTTGTAGCGGGCTCATATTCGTATAAGGGACATGGGTTGTAGACCAGAATGCTGTTGAACAAAGTAAAAAGGGAAGAAAGAAGAAGGACGATTCGCGGCCAGTTGGATATCTCTGTCAACGCCTCGCCAGAGAAGAAATCAATGCCAGATGCGGCACGCTAGAACGCAGCAAGATTTGCCTTTCCATCTTTTTGTGGAAGAAGTCGAAAAGGCCAGATTCGATTGTATGGAAGGCAAATGGGAAGCCTAATACGAGGCCATACGCCTTTGAAAGCTTTGGCCGATACCCTCAGCGATGTCCGCGCCGACGCTGAATGCTGGGTAGGAGTTTTGATGTTGCAACGGCGCTCGTGTGTGACCAGTAGGAGAGTCTTCCATCTCGTCGTTGCTCTGGCCGAACGCAAATGTCTGATTGCGGAAGAGCTTGTGACGTCCGGTAGCCTTGACCTTGGCCATGCCACGCTCGCATTCTTGATGGTGACGTTGATCATTCATCTCCACATAATTTTGTGGATAGCACTTGGAACGATGCTCCGCGAAAAACTTCGAATAACCACCTTCCAGAAGATAGAGCTCTGGATATGTGAGCTTTGGATAGTTGGCAGCGTTCACTGATCTATCATGACCGCGAATGAACTTGGCAGTCAAGGGGGCGCGGTGTACGCTGTATTCACAGTGCAAAATCAGGCAGGTATTGGCAGGCACCTCAGAGCCGAAAAGCTCCTGTGCCAATTGTTGTTTGTCGTTGAAATTGACGGCGTTGTCGATGTGGCCGCCGCTATATTCATACTCGAAGCGACAGTCCACTATCATAACGCGGTCGTAGTGGCTGTCAAACTTGGCGTCCAAGACATCAGCCATTGTATCCTGGGTGATTCGAGGTAGGCTGTCTGGCTCGCCTTCAGGGATAAAGTGGGGAAGCTTGAGGGTGTGGTCAGACTCCATCTCCATGTCGGAGTCGATTGCAGTCGGTCGTGTCTCAAATGCATCTTGCTCCTCCTTCATCACGTCATCGGGGTGCTGGAACATGCTGAGCGACCGACGGATTAATTTCCTCTGTGGCCGCATGAACGCAGCGCGCGAGGGGGCGGGTTTCCTACCATGGTTCGACGAAGGCGAGCCCATGCTACGGTTCGAGACGCTGAGCRAGGTGCGACGCGGCGGTGGCAGCATCGACCCCATGCCGGAGGGACGCTGATCGTCCACTGGCGAATCTGCGAAGCTTTCCAACAGGCTGGGCGTCGATGAGCACGAGAGACCGCTGGTAGCGACATGGCCRAAGTGGCCGAACCGGAAGGGTGGTAGCTGTGTCTCCGACGAGCTGGGTCTGTGAGGAATGCTGTATGCGGAGGGCCCTTTTGTTCGGGTCAGGGTCGGTCGAGTCACAGGTCTGCTGCGTGCACGTCTGGGGAACAATATTAGTGACGATGCYACCGTCTCGTCGGTAGTGACATTAAACTTACTCAGGAAGTTCCAAATAGGCAGGAGTCTGTACCGGTGGCGTCGGTCCTTCGCTGAAACCTGGTGTCGAATCATTGGGACTCATGAGATCGCCATCGCTCGGGCTGGTTTCCGGAGATGGCGATGGAAGCGTAACCTGAGCAACAAAGTGGGGAATCTTGTGCGGCAGCGGCGATATGTCCATGGCGTCGCAGTAGGGAGGCGACGACAGAATGGGTGGAGTGCCAGAAGGCTCAATGTCAACCGGTGGGGTGCTCACTCGTACTTTCCGAGAGTCAGTCTCGTCTTATCTCGGCAGACAGGTCTCATTCTTGCAACATACCAGCAGGTTCTCGAGGTCGAAAGAGATCTGCAGTGAACAATGAACGACGAGGTGTCGGAGCTTGCGGGCTAGAAATGAATGGAATGGTGAGCAGGTGTTCTAGATCGATTAAGCGAGGAATGCATGCTACCTTTTATCCTAGAGACGAGTAATCAGTATGCAGTTCCCGGAAGAGGTAAGAAGATGGTGGGGTAGGGTGAGGAAGACTTACAATGTGGAAGTTGGCATCAAGGTCCGCCGTGAGACTCGCGGTGGGCGAGCTGCCTCGAGCAGGCCGGAGCGAAAAGTAGTCTCGTCTCGCGGGCTTCTGCTGTGCCATGCTCATCGTCTTGAAGTCGAAGCTCGACGGGTTGTATGTCTGATACCCATGGTACACGTCCTTCCGACTGCTCCACGATGGGACCTGCTGGGGGTGCATCGCTGCCAGTGGTGATGATTCCATGCTGGGCGGTAGTGTATGTGAGAGTATGTCGACAAGAAAGTGGTATTTGCACTCGCTCTGCCTCGGACTAAGGGCGTTTCGTCGGGACCGGAGGCCTGAGTCGTGGGTTGTCGGTAGGTGAGGATGGAGCGTCGAATTGATGCAGGCTCGTGTTCCAGGGAACTTGCCTGGAGGGCAAGGTGGTGGTGTTAGAGAAGCGTGACACCTATTCCCGGGCCGTCGATATCATGCCGTTCTCAGGCTTTTTCAGACCACAGGCAAACGAATGTCTCTGGTCGGGCGGCGGCGGCGTCGTCCCGAGGCGGCTCTTGCTGCGCTGATATGGCTCGTGGACCGCGGTTCAAGGAGCACAGTCAGTGGGCGAGCAACAACGAGCGTGGGAGGTGCGGCGAAGGCGGAGGGTGGAAGGAAGGAAGAAGTGGTCTGAGTAGTACAAGTAGGTATGAATGGTCAGTGTGCTGCCGCAGGAAGATGGCAGTTGCTGGGGAAGCCGCTGCCTTGCAGATGCTGCGGGACCCGCCCGGTCTAAGCGCTTGCAACGAATACCAACAACTTAAGACTCGTGCGCTATACGTTCCTGCGCGGCGCTTCACAACGGGCGAATGATGAACCGCTCGCTGTTCGCATCTACCGAACCTGCTGGGTATGTTTGGAATCTTGCACGCAAGCAGTATCGGCGATGTTCAAGGATTCACGGTTCAAGACTAACGAGGCTAACGTAGATCACGATCATTCTCTCTGCTAGACTGCTACAGCTGCTAACAAGGTACCCCATCACTGATCCCGAACTCGGGTTTCACATGCATGCTTGGTCGCTGGAGAGCTCCGTGGGCAGCAGAGGAGAGCTCTGTTCACAAATCTGGTGTCACGGCTGCAGAGCCGCCTTTCAATGCTCTATAAACGATGCCCATTCCGMTCGCCAGCGCGGCTGCCCATTGTCATTGCAGCCCCCACCACGATCGATCGAATGTCCTCTGCATAGGCTTTCCTTTGCGCGCGCAGCCCTAAAACGAATGAGGGCATTCAACATGGTCAATCTCCGCCACTTGCTCGCTTCCGGTCCAATCACCTGATGGAAATTCCTTGCACTGCGGCCGTTGCCATCCACCATTGGCTCAACACCGGAGGCATGTGCGCAAAAAGCTTGCATGTCAGCTCGCGTGCGTTGGCGTAGAGCCAGGCTTATCCGAATTCTCCCTTGTCCAAACGATCGTTACTCCGACCTGCTCTGGATCCATAAATAAAACGTCATCGGAATTGCCCATATGCTCCCAAGAAGTGGACTGCATCCCGCTTGCCTATATGTTGCAATTGCAGCGCTCGGCAAGTCGGCTTTCTCGGGGACTCAAGGTGAATGCATCGCCTGATCGGAATGGCCGACTTGCCGCTAAGGCGTTGCCGCAGCAGACGCCCACCATGTGAGCTTGTCTGCCAGGGCAACAGTAGTGAAGGATGCGAGACTCCACCGCTCCCCTACCTACTGTACGTGGATGGTGATACGGCTTATCACGGATGATGCAACGAGACCTCTTCCTTGCAGCACATTGCGGGACAGGTGACGAATTGGTCAACGGCGTCGCAAGGTTTGCAAAGAAACGAGCCGGGACGACGCGACGAACAACCATGTAAACAAATCCAATTTACCGGTCCCGGCTGTTGCTCTGCAAATTCCGCCAAGAACACCGAACTGGCTTCTTTACTGCTTCCATTCGCACGTCGGCTTCGATTCTCGCCTCTCAATTTCATCGCCCAGATCGAGTCGATACATTCTCCGCAACTCCGGCGGTTGGAAGCTATGTGTCGTATTTCAGCAACTGGAGCAGGACGCCGCGGATTCCCCAGTGACTCTAGCATGCACGCAGCAGCATACAGCCGCCGTGCAGCCCGCCTGCGGCCTTCGCGCTGTGAAACATGAGATCAACCAGGGCGCCGGGCGGGCATTGCTGTTACACCAAACGAAAACTATCCCAAGTCCGTCAAGGAGACCTGAAGCTGCTCGTACGACGGGCAAGTTTCACCATACCTCTTCCCCACCTCAGCAAATGCGGGATCTTCAGTTTCAAGGTTCGGTAGAAGTTGGTCAAGAGTCAAGACACACGTAGCCGTTGTGCTATTTTCTTCGCAAGGTGCCGGGATGCATGTCACATCGAACCCACCGAGGCAGAATACAGCATCTCGACACATCGGAGTGTAGAGCGCAGCCCAGACGCCTACAGCTTAGCGATATTATTATCAGCCAATACGGTCAAGAGCAACAAGATGACGTCGATCTGACTTTCGTCCATGCCACTCCGCCGCGTGAAGGAGCTTTATTGTATCTACGGCTGACAACGGCAGTATCGCAACGCGTGAGAGACCCGTTGCGCCCCTTTGCCCCGTTGCAGTTCACAAAAGCGCCGAAGGGCGTTTTCGCCGACAATCGCAACGGCGTTAGGAACAGGTCAAGGCCGGTGCAAATCTCTTCACGCATCTTGGTATGAGTGATGCGTCAGGCCCCCTCTCCTATCGATCCATCGATATGCAAGATATCGCTCGATTCGAGATGCTGCAGAAGATTGGCAATCATTACTTTACGAACATTCTGAACCTCCAATCGCAGGGCGTTTCTATAGACATTTATCCATGCATCAAGCCTTGACACTACACTAAAAGACTACCTCCCGTCATGAAAATGTTCCTTCATGATCATCTAGCAAACTACACTTGGCGACACTGTCATCAGAGGCACACCTTGCGAGTCCAGGAAACGATGAAGCCAGCACCCACTCGTATGAGCGACCGTTGGCCGCATCAAGATCCCGAACGCGACGACGGCTGACACGCTTTCAACATCCCGAGATGCAATTAGGCACGTCTGCAAACCGTCTCCGATGATCGCAGTCGCGATTCCGTCTTCATTCCAACCTCATTTTGAGGTTTGCGGTAGAGATGCAAAGTCCCAGCGCCGTCGCTATGCTTTCAAATATCGATCATCAATCACATGTTCCATCTTTCCAACCTGTTCTCCACCTCTCTTCCCACTTATCGCAGTCAAACTTGGTCTTCCCCAGTTTCACGTTGACCGCATTATGGGCCTCGCACATCCATCTTCCAAACTCGTCCCTGTTGCTAACCCGTGGTTCATTGCCATCCCGCATCCAAGACCTGAAGTCGTCCGCACATACCCAGCAAGGATACAACTTTCCAAAAAGGCCCAGAAATTGTTTGGTCTCGGTCTGTTGCGTGAATGATGGTCTCTCGGGATACTTTGCTGTGAGAGTATGTAGCAATGTCCAAGTTGATCTACCAAGCTCTTCAACATCTGGGGGGCATTGTGCAGGCGGGGCTGCTGCTGGCATCTTGCTGGCGGAGGCGGATGTCGTAGACTTCATCATAGACTTCCATGAGGCAGACGATGTGCATGTTCGGCACCTGRGAGTCGTGTCAATGCCAATAGCTATCATCTGGCAAGTAATACACTGTCCTTACGGCTTGCCATCGGGTCCAAGAACAACACCTTTGGGCAGTGGCTTCGAATCATCACTTTGTGCGTTTGCAAGCTGCTCGACTGTGGCGTCCAGAGGCTGTGGGGGAAGTCCGGTGGCCATCTCAACAGTACAAAAGAAACGAGAAAGTATAGGGAATTCTAAGTCGAAACCCATGTCTTCCTCATCGTGTTGGAGGTCTTACAAATCCATGTCGAGGTGGCCAAAAGATTGTCCGTGCATCGGAAGCATGCGCACAGTCGGTTTAGAGTTCTCATGTCCAAGTCCAAATGTCAGGAGCTCCGAACGTCACCTCTTTCCAAGCCGTTCCCACAACATTCCCTTCTCACACAGTCACAATGGATGGCATAACTGCCGACTTGGGTAACTTGGGCGTTGGTCAAGCTCCGGTCTACCTTCTCAAAACCAGATCCTCCCCATCTGACAGCTACGAAGATTATTTCAACGCCGTCCAGGATGGCCATTTCAAGCCAATCTTTGTGCCAGTGCTGGAACATCTGTTCCGAGACGATGCTTTGCGAACGCTCCGTAGGTCATCTGAACGATTCGCTTTCGCAAGCGGAAGTGAAGCCACCTCCCGTCAAAAAGCTACCGCGAATCAAGCGAAGAGATACGGTGGCATCATATTCACGTCCCAGCGCGCTGTAGATGCATTCGCTACCGTCGTAGCAAAGCTGGATCCGGACAAGCGGGATTTGCTGTTTGACAAGGACATGCCCTTCTATGTTGTGGGACCCGCCACAGCGAACGGGGTGAAGTCTTTGGGGCTACACTGCGAAGTGATTGGGGAGCAGACCGGAAATGGGGACGCTCTGTCTCAATTTATACTTGGCTGGCACAAGACTTTACCGAAATCCGCCACACACTTGAACGGGCAAAAGCTGCCTTTGCTGTTCCTGGTCGGAGAGCAGCGGAGAGMCATCATCCCGAAAAGCCTGCAATCCGATGAACTTCCAGCCTCGGACCGGATTCCTGTGACTGAGATGGTCGTGTATGAGACAGGCGAGATGGCCACGTTTGAGGAGGAGTTCACCAATCTGCTCAAGCAGGCGAAATCTGCCAAGGTCAAGGAGCAATGGGTCGTTGTGTTTAGTCCACAAGGATGTGAAGCCATGCTTAGCGCACTCGGCTGGTTGGACGAGAAGACCGGCAAGTACAGTGCGGARAGGAGAGAGATTGTTTCTGGACCCACTTCTACGAAAATTGCTACCATTGGTCCTACGACCAGAAACTTCTTGGTGGAGCAGTTCGATTTCGAGCCAGACGTATGTGCAGAGAAGCCCAGCCCCGAAGGAGTAGGCGAAGGAATTGCGAAATCCGAGAGTCCGTGATTTGAAGATACCCTGCGGAGCAGCCACGAAAGGTTGACGAAGCTACAGCGCTCGTGTTACATCGCCTATGATGTGGTCCCTGCACGCGAGGGCTGATCCTAGGGGCAGGAGCATGCTAAAGTCTTCCTCGAGGTGAGTCTCAGATGTCAGCTTGGCTGCATCATACCAACAGTATCTCGCAGGCTTCGACCAACGTGATTTGCGGAACAACTTACGGCTGCACGCCTTCGATCGATACGTCACTGTAAAGTCGCTCATGGCCGACYTGAGTCGGTGCTGAGATGGTAACTGCACAAGAACATCTCTCACACGATTGTTCAACCACATTTACGAAAGGAATTTTCGACACAGTATTAGGACCTCGTTGTGCAGAATAACAGACGTTTCTCAAGATGCTCCGACTTTCGATACCCTCAAAAGTGACCTCCAACACCCAATTGACCCTTTCCAACATGTGAACGCTAACCCGGACCATACTTCATAACTCCACGAAACACAACATGCATTCGGCTAGAATCCCGTCACTTCCCAGATGCAGCAATCACCTGTACACTGGGCGTCCGTGGAACGTATCGTTCTCGCCGCCGGCGCCTCAGTTCTAACTCCGCCTCCATCAGCCTGGTTTGGCAATAGGACCTCATTTTCTCATCGCCACGGACCATTTCCGAGTTGAGGAGCTCGGTCAATGTTGATTTGAGATCGTATATTCTGTCGTGGTGGCCTGTTCGCGATGCAGACGTACGTTGGGCATTTGTTACTGAGCAGGAATGTGGGTTAAACTGCTCCAATGGAGCGAACAATTGACGCGGAGACCCAAAATGCTGTGCTTCCAGGCTGGGTGATGATGAGGACGATGAGCTTTCCGAGGTCGACATATCTGCAGTGTCTAGCTTTCGACGCTGTGCAAGGTCAATTTCTTGTAAAAGGCCACGGAAATTGAGTCAAGGCTTACTTCTGATGTGAGAGTGCGGGTCAATCGATCCAGGCTGGAGTTGCTCTCGAACTAACGCAAGGCAAGCTTGATAGCTGTCTGTCAGTTGTAGAGCTCATCCCCACACGCGTAGACATACTGGAGTTGGTTCGCAATGTAGAAAATCGCGCAAACGAGCCGGRAAGTACCGAATGACCCGCGAATTGTCTTGCGTGTGGTGAGATCAAGGTGTGAAGCGATCCATTGTTGGCTCGGTTGAGGTATTCGGACTTGGAATCTTTCTATATAGCATCTAGAGCTACGCAGTCAACAGTTGCATGCTCTGCATGATGTAAATAACAACGGGAGACGGGCGGCAGTTGTCGGACATAGTTAATCAGAAAGTCTTCCATCGGGTAAAACATATTCACAATTCTCGAAAACCATGACAAAGTACGCTTCGTCTCTACCAGTAGAGCGTTGGACAATACCGCTTCGTGTCTCCGGCTATGGCGCAAACGCATCACAGAATGATGAGAGCATCATAAAGTCAACATCCTGAAGTCGCAATCGCCACGAGCTGTGGAATCGCAAACGACTGTGGCGGATTATTGATTTCAAATAAGCCCTCTTGAGCAATGTGTGGCTTTCTGGATGAATTTGATGACGATGGGTCTCGATCCGAACAGAAATCAACGGCTTTGATGAAAGTAGGCTGCTTGTACTGTGARGAATAGCCAAGCTCGCTGGTTAATCAACGGCTTCCAACATTCAACGTATGTATTTGTTGCACTAGTCGATGCCGGCGAGTATCCAAGATCGGGGTTCCTGGCTTCGCGATGCTCGCGGGTAGACATGCTGCCTTGTGGTCCAAAAGGTGGATCTATGCGATGTCGAGTGTTTACCCAAAACTGTTAATATTCAAGATTCCCACCAAAGGCATCGCTGGATTCCTCAGATGATACCAATGCCGCCTTTCAATACTGCAAAGCGTTCTTAGCCTGCTCAAACATCTCGTTGTTTCCCCTGAACTTTGCCAACATCTGCCGCGCCTAGACACATACGTGTCAGTGCTGTAGTATATCAATCAGTGTCGTCGWCATACGCACCTCCCAAAAGCCCTTTCCATACGAGACTAGGATCTCCTCGCCAGCCCTAATGCCAGCTTTGCGTTTCTGGGCCTTGCCGGCGGGCAACACGAAGATTGCGACCCGACGCTCCCAACGTTGGCCATCGACTCTWTTCGTTGACTTCACCTGGATGAAAATGTCTCGAAACTCGGCATTGGGCCTCTCGGCAATCGATCTGTAGTCGTTTGCATGTCGCGACTCGTTGCCACTTGATGCCGCATCGACAGACAAGCCGAGTTCACGATCGAGGTTGAGATCGTAGTCCGAGTTTGGGTCCTGGTCAGCCATACTACCGGTATGAACGTGGCCAAGATACTACCTGTTGTCAGCATGTGCTAAGCCAACGAGCGACGATGGTGGATTCCACCCCCGTTGGTCTCTTGTCGTGCCTACGCGAATCAATGGCTTACCAGGATGATGAACTGATCAGGCTGGAGGTGCTCCGCAGCGAAGAGGCCCTTCTGCCCAAACGCCGGATGCTTCTCATCTGTGATTTCTTGTATCCTGACCAGTGGAGACGGTGCGATAATCAGGTTCGCAGGAACCTTGATCCAGCTGGCATCATCAGAGCTCCCACGGCTCAGTTTTGAATTCAGCTGCTCTGCCATGGCCATCTGAGAGTACGTCTGGTCTGTTAAAAATTCCACATCCTCCGGCCAATTTTCCGGCAATGTTTTGTTGACATTCTTGGTCCATATTTGGCCCTTTCCCTTACCATCTAGCTTCTGATTCAACGACATCGAATAGTCCTATGTAGCCCAAGTGTGAGCTTGTTGGGCGTAAGTGTCAAAGCCACCTCATTTTGATCTTGGTCGTGGTTGTCGTGGTTTGAGAATTGCGAAGTCGAATTTTGGTACCCAAAGGGTTAGGGTTGGGGTAGTGGACCATGACTTCCAATCAGTAYCACGAGGCATCTCGCTCGATTGATGTGTGTGTGGCCGCTTTATAGCGTAGAGGACAGTCGGGACGCCTTTGTGGTGACACAATATGTTGAGCACGTCGTTCGTCCGAAGAAACTGTATTTGCACTTTCCTTCCAAGTGTGATGATGCCTCCTGGATTGAACACTAGAGTAAGGATGAATGCTCGTCATTAACCACATCTCACACTCGTAAGCCGCGGGGAGCCCACCAAAACCAGTCATGAAGTGCAAGTGATTCAAAGTGGAACATGTAAACAGAACGAGGGGCAGCCAATCGACACTTTTACATTCGCATACGGTGCAATAAGGTGTCCGTCAAATCCGCCATTGATACAAACAGCTTCACCACGCCGCTCAAGGACAATAGCTGAAGTCGGTCTCTACCAGCCTTCCAACGAGCTCGAATAGTTGGCGATACCATTGTCGAGCATCAGCCGTCATCCATAGCCACGTCCGGTCTAGGTGTGTCGCTCTGCTCCATCGCCTCTGCCGTCGAAGGGCGTGAATCAATGCCCGACATGTCCACGTCTTCCGGCATCTGTGACAGCGGGGAACCCACTCGACTACTTCCCCTTGTATTGTCGTCCACCTCCAAGAACTTGTTTCTTGGTGGAGTAGCGCCTCCCATCTCTCCATTCTCCGCCGATGGTGTTGCATCACCGGCGTCTGTCGGCCGTGGCGATCTTGCATCCGCCTTACTTCCTTCCTCCCCGCCCTCCACGTCCTCCATCTCGTCCTCGTCCCTTTCAATCTCAGGTTCGTCCTTGATGCCCTTGATGAGCCGGAGCATAGTCTCTCCCTCGCGCGCAATGCTGTCGAACTGCTGTCGTCTCAATGCCCATGTGACCTCGTATTCGGCGCTCTCAGCCTGAAGCCCGTCAATTTCCTTCTCCAGCCCCTCGATCGCAGCGCGTGCATCATCTCGACTCTTAAGTTTGCGATCATCGAGAATCTTGGTTGCCAATTGATCGTAGCCCTTCCTCCGCTCCAACACCGCCTGTGCTTCCACCAGATGCGAGCGCAGTTCAACAGTGTTATCCCTGACATCCTGGGCGGTTCCGAGGATCTTGGCCTTTTCCGCAGCATAACGCTCTCGTTCGCGCTGGTTTGATGAGAGAATCATCTGAATGCGAGTAATGGACGACTCCAGATTTGCAAAATCGAGCAGCACATCTTCGCGAAAGCGTTGAATGCGCAGGTCGGCGGAGACATTGTCACTGTCATCGTCCTCGCCTTCGGGAGGCGGAGAGGGCAGGTAACTGATCGCGGGCCTGATCAGAGATGTCGGTGCGAGAAGCGTCTTGGTAACGCGCTGAAAGGGCCGCTCTTCGATTGATAGCAACCGACTCGCGTGGWGCGCATCTTCTTCTGCCTGAGTAGGCAGGATGGTGAGATCTTCAATCTGCGCCATGGCTGTTGCTTGGTTGATGTCGGAAGGATGAAACGTTCAGAGCTCAAGATTGGCTGACAGCATCCTCGTACAAAAATAGCCTTTCCTCCATTCACTTCCAACGCCGCCTTCCCTCCAACCTCGCTTTCATCACTCCAGCACTGATTCTGTCAGCACCAAATACCACTTATTTGTGTATGTTTGAGACCATGCGATCATATCCATGCGTGACGCTAGATCACACGCGCGGGAACCTCGATACGCGGTAAGACATCACGAAAGGGGCGGCTTGTAATCTTTGTCCTCAAAACCGTTCAAGACAACAATAAGAAATAAAGCTACTACCCCTCCTCCACGAAAGATAAAAGGACAACCTAGCTTCTTCCAAGATGCCGCCCGCTTCAAATTCGACATTCTCAACTTCGAGACCATCAAAGACATCCAGAACTACAGCGATCTCAGCGGCATCTACAAAACCCGATCCAACTCCCACTCTGCTCCAGATGGCCGCTCGCACTGCCGCCCGCAATATCACCGATATTGTAGACTTTGGTACCATGCCGTACGAGGTTGCAGTGAATGTCCTGAGAGGTATCAAGAATCCAGCCCAATTACGCGAGATCGAAGAGAACTGCCCGCACATTGCAGACTCTGATGCCGAGCTCTGGAAAGCCTTCATCGCCCGCGACATTCCAAACTGGGAGGCGAAGATGATCTATCCGCAAAATCCACGCTCCTGGTGGAAGGTCTACCGGAAGCTGATGCGGGAGGAGGAACTTATTGAGGCTGCTCAGGAGGAAGCGCTTCGCAAGCAGCTTGCCAAAGATACCATCAAGAAATCCGAGCAGTCCACCACCTATGTACCTCAAGTTGTGTCATTTGCTGCTACCGTCACCGACTCTCGAATCCATCCTCAAGCCCATACACGTGCCGCTGACAGCGGTAGTCGGTGGTCGAAGAAGACCAAGTCGGGCGGGAGGATTGTCAGCGCTATCCTGCGTCAAACTGCGGAGGCGCACAAGACTAGACAGCCCTTCCAGCCAACTCACGCTGGCAGCAGTCTTGCAGCTGCAAAACGCCAGATCTCGCACGCTCCTGCTGCTATGATACCTGGAGCACAGCGAGTACAGCCTAGGGCCTTGCTGCCTCATCAAGAAGCTCTCTTGGAAGAGCATCATCGCCATAGGTCGGACATCTGCGCGCCAACCAGCAGAGTCAAGAAATCCACGACTATCTCTGATGCCCTTGCGCAGAAGCGTGCGATCAATGAGAAGAAGTTGCGCGAACTCACAAACTCTAAGCCTGCCCCAGATCCGAAAGTCGAGTTCAGACCGAAGTTTGAGCTGACGACATCGAGAGTGGCGCAGCAGAACCACAGTAAGACGGAAGGAGGAACGAAAGCACGGGTGGAGACAGTGAAGACTTCTGTGACGCCCAAGGGAAAGTCAACCGAGGCGCGATCGATGCGTTCGCCTGCTCCTATTGCGAAGTCTGCTAGCCCGCAGCCCACTCCTACGGCGCAGCAGCCAGCTCCAGTCAAGAGGAAGCGACCCGCCACAACCAACATCTTCATGACTAAAAAGCAGAAGAAATGACCGCATTCAAGAGTCCTCCTGAATCGCAGCATCTGCAGCAGCGATAGCCTCTTTCGCCTTGGTGATGTCCTCTGGTGAACTCTGAGTGTCTTGGTCCTAGGTGCGCACAACGAGATCAGCATCCCGATCACCACAAGACCGAAAAAGATTGATGACCTACCAGAGTCGAATGGAGCTTCGCTCTCGCCTCCTCAATCTTTGTGCGAATTTGAGGGAACATGGCGGCGGTCTCGGAGAGAGCCTTTTTCTGAAATGCAGAATAATGTTAGCGATTGCTTTTTTGATTTCCACGCGAAGCGTTGCATGGTCTGGCACTTCACGACAGCACTGATATAATGGACGGGTACGGATAGACTACTCAGTGGGAGACATGGCGAAAAATATTGGTTGGATGAGCGGACGCGATTTAGGATCAGGGAACACGCTTTATACGAACGATGAAAGAGAGTGARAATCATCAGGTGCTCATTCGCCGTTGCATGTGCCATGGAAAAGGGGACAATTGTTCCCTACTTACCTCCTGTCTCAGCGTGTACTCGGCGTTCTCATCCTCACTCGTGGCGGCAGCACTCTCCAACTTGGCAATGTTGGCTTCCTGCTGCGCGTGTTCCTTATGATATGAGGCMTTCTCCTTCGTGAGGCGGACGAGGACGGAGGTCGCAATGGCTAATGGTGATGGCGGAGGCATTTTCGGAATGTGGATTCGTTGTGTTTTGGTGATTTGCCCGTGATCTTTGTTTGCGGCATTCTTGCTCTTGCACTTGCACTGCTGCGGCTTAGTGACGGCCCCCGCGACCCCCACGTTGATTTGATAAGAAGTCGATGGCGCGCCGAGATGCATCAAAGCGCCGTCTCCTAAGAACAGGTATAAACGAGCCTCTTCTCCTAAGTGATAAACTACACGAACAAAAGTATCCGCAATCGTAAGACCGCGACAATGCCTGGGACGAATGAGACGTTGCCTCTTTTCCTCTTCCTCTCCCCATCACATTTCTTAGCAAACATCGACCATTGACATTTCTCCATCTCTCACTCAACATCTCTCATACGTAGAGCCAGTCACACCTACATTCTAGCATCACCTGTAAGAGACAGCTGATGTAATATGCAGAAGCGCGACTGACGGCGACAGTGACAACACCATAATGGACGCCCCGACTCTCCAGCCAAAATTCCTCCCGAAGCCAGATGAGCTGGGTCTTGTGGCTGTTGGCTTTTCAGGCGGACAAGTACGTACATTATTCACCTGCAGGAACCCATGAGACAATATTGACCTCCAACAACAGTGCAAACCAGGCACCGATGCAGCCCCCATGGCACTCATCGAGTCTGGAYTTGYCGACCAGCTCCGCGACGACCTGAAATACTCCATCTTCTACGACGGCAAAGTCCACGCCTACAACGAGCTCATGCCAGCTTCTGACCCCGATTACCGCAACATGAAAAAGCCACGCGCTGTGTCCGCCGTCACCAAGCAGTTGAGCAGTCAAGTCTACGAACACGCTCGCGAGGGCCGTTTYGTCTTGACCCTAGGTGGTGATCACTCCATTGCAGTGGGCACCATCTCCGGCACCGCAAAGGCTACACGTGAAAGACTCGGCAGAGAAATTGCGGTCATCTGGGTGGACGCACACGCGGATATCAACACCCCCGAGACCTCTGACAGCGGCAACATTCACGGTATGCCTGTAGCATTCCTCACAGGACTTGCCAAGGATGATGCAGACAAGCCTTTTGGTTGGTTGGAAGAAGCTCACAAGCTCAACGTCAACAAGCTTGTCTATATCGGTCTCCGTGACGTAGACAGAGGTGAGAAGAAGATCCTCCGCGACAACAACATCAAGGCGTTCAGCATGCACGACATCGATCGGTATGGAATTGGAAAGGTCATGGATATGGCACTTGGATGGATCGGACGGGATACTCCTATACATCTCTCCTTTGACGTCGATGCCCTCGATCCCCAATGGGCTCCTAGTACTGGCACACCGGTTAGAGGTGGATTGACTCTGCGTGAGGGAGATTTTATTGCGGAATGTGTGCACCAAACTGGAAGTCTGATTGCGCTGGATCTGGTGGAGGTAAACCCGAGTTTGGAGGAGCATGGAGCACAGGAGACCGTGCGGGCCGGCTGTTCGATCGTGAGATGTGCATTGGGAGATACCTTGCTTTAAAGCAGCTTCGGATAGAATTGTGACTGCTCTGTTGGATACCTAAGGTAGAGCACAAGATTAACATGACTATTACATCCAGTTTATCTCGAAATCAGCACTGTACGACCCTTCGCGGCTGTGCTGCGAGAAACTTCCAGAGAGCACACATTCCTAAAGACTCGGGAGGCTTGTCGTGTTCATTTTGTTACTTTGCGGCAATTGGGAACAGCCCCACGACTTGTTGAAACGCTTATGAGGGAACTCAGTGGCTTGAGCTTTCTATCCAGCCGACCTTATAGACTCCTGCGATGGAAATAGACAGGCATAGGCCGCCAATTGTCCCACCTCAAAGACAGTGCCGCGGTTAGCAAGCAGAACACATTTACATATCTCAGCCCGTTCCAGAGATTGCACATCATCACATATAGACACACAACCTTCGCCTCATCCGCCGAATTGTTCACCAATATTGAAAAAGTGATTAAGATGCGCGATTTCAATTCGCTATACTATACAGACTTGCTTCGTCTCATCATTCGAGCTTCCTGTCATCCAGCAATACTTCGTTCCGTTTCACACGCCGCTGACAATTTATTTCTTGCCGGAAAGCTTTTCCGCCTCCGCACGATCTTTCTCAAGCGCTGACTCCTGATCCTGAATCTTCTTCTTCAGCTGCTCGAGCTTATGCTTCTCCTGTTCACGGACAAAGAGATCCTCGTTGGCCTTCTCTCTCTTGGTGAAGGCGTCACCCTGGGCTGCACCACCGGAGCGAGTAGCGCCGGTATCGCCGCCTGCCATTCTCCGTGCTGCGATGGAGAAGGAGCGAACAGATGGAGTGGAGCGCACAGTGCGGGCGATGGAGTTGGTGATGGCTGACATGGCTGGACTCTTGTCAGTGTTGATTTGAAACCAGGCGGCGTCGAGGCTGCTCACTTGGATTGAATTCGTGATTGCCTGTGTTTCAATTGTTTGTTATGTTTCTCAAGATGACGATGTCGTGGGAGGCGTGGTGAGCTTCCAAGTCACTGCACATGGTCCTTCGGGATTACTCCGGCGGCAACTACGTCAAACGTCAACGGCCCCTGCCGTTGAGAGCTTTCTAACACCTTCGTAGAGTATCCACAACACATCAATCTTTCAACAACCTCACAACATTTTCTCAACAACACTCTCCAACTCCAACAACCTTGCACAGTTGACCGGTAAGTACACGCTCCGTGTGATACTCTCGTTCGTCAGGCAGAGAGCTTCTTCCAGCCCTTCTTGCCCGTCATCTCACCGCCGAACGCGGGGCAACTTCCAACTTCCATGGTGGGGTCTCGCGTTGGCATTGGAAAATGTTCACAGCAGCCGCAACGGCGACAGCGACCACGAAGTTACTCAAGGCCGAGACCGATCCACATGAAAGCCTGGAAGTGGACTGTCGCCTCACTCTTCACTTCACTCAACTCCACATCACTCCACTCACAAGCCTCCTTCCATCTCAACGATATTCACATTTCTTCTCACCCTTCACTTAAATCCAGACACTAACATCAATCTTCGTTCTCAGAGATCCTCGACACAACATCGACCTTCTACCTTACTCTTCGGACACCACTCCACGCCTGAGCAATCCTTCACAGAACCTACCACGAACGTCAACATCTGTCAAGATGGTCGGATTGGGACCGCGGCGTAGGCMGAGCCGTAAGGGCTCTATGGCAGACATGCCACAGGACCTGATCACCGAGATCAAGCGTCTGGAAGAGCTGTTCATCATCGACACCCCCAAGCTCAAGGCAATCACAGATCACTTTATCAGTGAACTTGCCAAGGGTCTTTCGAAGGAGGGCGGCAGCATCCCGATGAATCCCACATGGGTCATGGGCTACCCCACCGGACACGAGACCGGTACGTTCCTCGCTCTCGACATGGGTGGTACCAACCTTCGTGTTTGTGAGATCAACCTCCCCGAGGAGAAGGGCGAGTTCGACATCATTCAGTCGAAGTACCGCATGCCCGAGGAATTGAAGACTGGAAACGCCGAGGAACTCTGGGCGTACATCGCCGACTGTCTCCAGCAGTTCATCGAGTACCACCACGAGGGTGAGAAGATCGAGAGCATTCCTCTCGGCTTCACCTTCTCCTACCCAGCCACACAAGACTACATCGATCACGGTGTGCTGCAGCGCTGGACGAAGGGCTTCGACATTGATGGKGTCGAGGGCAAGGATGTTGTGCCACCGTTCGAGGCTGCGCTTAAGGAGCGCGGTGTTCCAATCAAGCTGACTGCACTCATCAACGACACCACCGGAACCCTGATTGCTAGCAGCTACACGGATCCGGAGATGAAGATTGGGTGCATTTTCGGCACTGGTTGCARCGCAGCCTACATGGAACACGCTGGCGAAATCCCAAAGCTGGAGGACATGAAGCTGGATCCGAAGCAGGAGATCGCCATCAACTGCGAGTGGGGTGCCTTTGATAACGAGCACAAGATCCTCCCCCGCACACCCTACGATATTATCATCGACAAGGACTCGCCACGTCCAGGTCAACAGGCGTTCGAGAAGATGATTGCGGGTCTCTATCTTGGTGAACTGTTCCGCCTCGTCTTGGTCGACCTTCACGAGAAGGGCAAGATCTTTGAGGGTCAAGACGTGTCGACTCTCCGCAAGCCATACTCGCTCGATGCCTCATTCCTGTCCGACATTGAGAATGACCCATTCGAGAACCTTTCCGAGACCCACGACCAGTTCAAGAACATGATGAACATCTCGACGTCCAAGCCAGAGCTCGAGTTGATAAGACGACTTTCAGAGCTCATCGGCACACGTTCGGCGAGATTGAGCGCATGCGGTGTCGCCGCCATCTGCAAGAAGAAGGGTTACAAGACCGCGCACGTCGGTGCTGATGGCTCGGTGTTTAACAAATACCCCCATTTCAAGCAGCGAGGTGCCGTGGCGTTGAAGGAGATCCTTGACTGGGAGACCGGTCGTGACGGAAAGCCTCTCGGAAAAGGCAACGATCCTGTGGAGATCCTTCCTGCCGAGGATGGTTCTGGTGTTGGCGCCGCCCTGATTGCCGCTCTCACGCTGAAGCGTGTCAAGGAGGGCAAGATTATGGGAATTCGCGATGCCAAGAGTATGCTCGAGGCGGTCGGCCAGGGAGGTAAGTAGATGATGGGACGAATATGAGGACGATGGAGCTGGTCTCTGGATATCCCACACGATATGATAGCCTGGGGGTGGACACTCGACGGACAACTAAGATATTACGTGTTGAGGAAGTATAGGCTTATTCATGACTGCATGACAGATGTATCTCATTTCGTGCAGAAATTGTGAACAAAAGCTGTCACTGTCCCTTGAGCTTCATGACATCAAAAGTGTTTGCTAACACCGTCGAAAKCCCGTTGAATGACCCAGAAGCGGTTATCCGATAGACCAGTGTTTACAAGATCGTTGGTTTGGGGAGCTCGGTATTGTGCAGGACACAAGTGCTATCGTCCCACGACATGTACATGTAATTTTGGAGAATGTGCCAGGTGGATCGCTCGAGAAGCCAACCGCTGGAGAAGCGATGGGAATAAGCGATGGGAGTTACGACCTGCTCCTTGGTTGTTGGCTTGCGTTTTTGAAAGCCACTGTTTGATGCTTTGCTCGACATTGTGAGGACCACCAATTCAGGATACAGTGATTCTCGCTCGGTGAAAGAGGTAGATGTGCCTAGCTCGGTCATGTAATCCTATGATTGTGCCTTCAAACCAGCCCAGGGATCCTCAATGAAACTCGGCAAGAAGATTGCAAGATCGCCTCTCTCATTTCGCAYACCATTTCTCAGCGCCTGCAGAGTTGGTGCGCCATCACCATCAGTCTCATGCGCTGCGATTTGAGGCTCAGATCTGAATGGGACTTGTTGTGTGTTGTGAGAAGAAGAAGAAGAAGAAGAAGAAGAAGAAGAAGAAGAAGAATTTGCTGCACCCTCGGTGGATTTGGTGCTTTTGCGCTCGCCGATTGGAAGATTGTTTGCGCTTGTGCCTTGTGGTCCTCTGATGATGTCTGGATCGACGAAGCCGTCGTTGTCGTATTTTCGCTTCTTGTTGGGTGCTGTGCCGAAACCTGAGAAGCCCATTGCCGCTGCGATTGCGGGGTCAATGTCGAAGTCATCGTTGGAGTCCATTGTACTGGGCTTGTTTGTTATTCTTGACGTGTTGAGTTTTGACTTGCGTATTTGTGCGAAGTTGATGTTGATGAGATGGACATGTCACGATGAAGGGGTTTTAGATCATCTTTTGCGCTCGGACCACCTGAACAGATCAATGCCCACGGCATGGATATTTTTGTGTCTTCTACATCAAAAATCACACGTACTTCGGTCTCGAAGGAATGCCCTTCATTTGGTCCGCTGCGTTGCCTTCGACTCCGAAGAGCTTGTAGAGCCAAGGAAGAATCACGAAGAAACTCTCCGGCTCACCCATATGCTTCCTATTGTCAACAAATCGTGCCTCTTTTGGCGAGCCATGCTGCAAAGCCAGATAGTAGTCATCGATAGGGAATATCTCATCCTCAACGCCGTTCACAAGCAGCAATCTGGTACAGACTGGTTGGTCCAACGTTCCGTCCTCGAGCAGGGAAAATTTCATAGCCTGTGCCTTGAATTTCTCCAAATCATCTCCATATCCGAACTTGTATGCGAGCGTGGTTGCAAGGTCGAAGGGATATTCAAGATGGTTGACTTTGCTAAGCCATTTCGGTGAGAACATGTAGTGGCATCCGCCTCCCAGGGCAACCACCCCTGCGAGCTTGTCTGCGTGCGTGTGTGCCATTCTGATTCCATAGTAGCCGCCAGTGCTGAATGACCAAACGGCCCTTCTACTGTGGTCAATTTCTGGCTGCTTGTCGATCCAATCAAATAGACTGGACCACTGCCGGTCTGCTGAAGTTGGATCACTAGGATCAGCGGGCGAATCGCCGGTACCGGGAATCTCAAGCACAATAGTCGCCACGTTCATCTGCGCCCAACCATCGATCCAAACTGCGAGCTCGGTTCTGTAACCGTCCAATCCAGTGAGGATGATCAATAATGGAACAGGTTTGTTCTTCGATGCTCCGGAGGGCAAGTGGTAATAGACGGGCATCTCTTCTCCCTCATGCTCTAGTCGATGCGTGTGGGCAATGAGGACTTCTTCAGTTGGACGCTCACGTAGTCTTAGACCTTTATTTGCGGCCTTTTTGCCCTCCTGCCATGCATATCGCTGCCTTTCTGAGCGAGGCGCAGGGAAGCGAGCAATTCGATAGACTGCTGATGCACGCCTGTGGATTTGATTAGCCATGGTTGGGGAGTGAAGTTGATAACACCATACATGTAAAATTCAGAGGCCTTCTCATTGTTTTGCTCTCGCTCTGCTTTCTCTGCGTGGCCAACAAGCTCTTCTGCTTTTGGGAAGAAGGCTTCTGCATACTTGTCCCAGTCATAAGGCTCCTTTTGGTCTTMGGCGATAAGGCGTTCCACGATCGGTTCAAAGTCCTGGTATGCACTAAACATGAATGGATATATACCAAGCTTGCAGGGCATCTGCCATTTGGTTTGCCAMAGCTTCTCGAAGCTCTCGTGGTGGCCTGCTGGAGTATCGAGCGAATCTTCCACGAAAAACTTTCCACCTGGGGCAGCCATTATTGAAATTTATCTGGTAGAAACTGGCTCGTAGCGCAAGACGTGTGATGAAAAGGGGATAGAAACAGTGGATTGAACAGAAGACTGCGACTATCTTGATGATTAATGAAAAGCCGAAGATGCGCGTGGTTCAGCACTGTTGTGGATAAGAGAGCTGAAATACCACAACTTCTCGATACTCGCCTCTTTCTGGTGGCATGGTTGTGTACGTTTGTCGTTGTTATAGAGACGGCGGRGAAAGAGGAGAGCCGGCATGGTTGGCAGTTGGGAAAAGTGGGGCCGCGCGCGGAGGTCCGCGAAAGTGTTTGTCGCACACAATTTGTACAGTTTGCGAGGCGTCAGGAGGATCTTTCAGAGAGGGGATCGAAATTGGAAACGGAAAATGCATGGGTTTTTAGACATTGATGTAATTGATTGATTCTAAAAAAGAAAAGCAGGCGTCGATCTTGAGAAACGCCCCTTCGGTCCTCAGCGCCAGGGTCGGCGTTCGGAAGTCGCATAGGGGCTGCTGCTATAGTCAACTCCCCTGCTGTACTCACCGTAGGCCCTAGCGCCCGCAGAAGTGCTCGGGCGGCGAGAGCTGGAAGATGGCTCTCGGTAGACCTCTCCTCGACGATGTGAGTCGTAGGAGGTGCCCGGAGCATAGCTACTCGGATGGCGAGCTGTCGAGCTGCTTGATCGACGCGAGCTGGGGTGGTGGCCATAGCCGACGTGACGGTCGTAGCCAGCAGTGCTTGGTCGACGAGATGTACTTGGGTGATGGTCGTAGCTGGTTGGAGCCTGATAGCTCGACGTGCTTGGGTGGCGGCCGTAGCCGGTCGAAACCCGATAGCTCGATGTGCTTGGGTGGTGACTGTGGCCGCTTGGAACCCGATAGCTCGATGTGCTTGGATGTTGGCCGTAGCCGCTTGGAACCCCGTAGCTGCTGGAATAACCCGAGCCCGAGGTGGTGCCATGCTCGTAGCCATACGATGGGCGCGATGACTCTCGGTAGACTGAACGGCTGCGCTCCTCCTCTCGGAGGGCGCGCGAGGCCTGGGAAGCCGCCATGAGTGTCATTGGATTCGGTTGGTTGCGAGGTGCGACTCTGCTAGGCTGAAGCCCGATGCTGTGGAGGTCGTACGGACTGAACTCGTACAGTAGATCGCGCGACATGTTGAGGGCTGGATAACTTGCCTAAGAGCGAATGTAGGGGTTGTTTTGGTTGGTTTGAGTGGCTTCTGCTTGCGAGCTGCTCAAGAGTGTGGTTCAGTTGATGGCTGCGAGCTGAATGAAGACCGTGTGGATGACCTGTATGTAATGGTCGGGCTAGCAGCCTAGATAAATAGGAAACCCGCATGGTCGACGGCCTGGAGGAACCGAATGGCATTGTAAAGTATCAATTGAATGAGAAAGACAACAGGCATTGCTAAGGAACAAAGGGGGAAGGAGATGGGGAAGGGACATTGTGATAGCACAAAGGGGCGACGGGGAAAGAAAAAGGGCACAATGTCGAAGCATCAATGCTTGAACAACACAATGCCTTGGTGATGAGATTTCGTCTTGAGAAGATTGCTGTGAAGTCCATCAAATCTGGCAGATATGTGAGAATACCGTCATGATTGGCGCCTGGGATGTCCATAGGAAAAGGATTGGATATTGTCTGAGCTAGAACAGATCCAACAGAAATGTCAAAGAAGTGGTGTGGTTGTAGCAAGGGTGATGGTCCACGCGGAAGAAGAAGTGGGAGGTGGAGTCTGCTTTGGGTCATGTGATTCTGTGACTCCATCTATAAAGTGGTGGGACATGGGTATTCTTCAGTAAGGTACTTTAATCCTTCCACAAGTACAAGTACGTACATAATCTTCAAGCTCAACCCAGAAAGCTCAGCCATCGGTTCTCATGAGCGACCGTCATCCAATGTTCCCCCGCAGCCCCAGAGTCGAGCCTGGCCCAGACCTCCTTGACCACGTCAATCGCCTGTGCTGCTGGTCTCTGCGCATATTTCCGCGCCATGTTCAGCAGACTTGACTCGACAAAATAACGAGCAGAGATGATGCGGTCGCCATTTTCGCTTCCATTCCCGCCATCCACCAGCCGTAAATGACTGGAAACGGCGACGAGGATAGCAATCTGGTTCCGAGATGCTCCCGATGAGRTGGGAATGGCTTTGACCGTCTCAATCATATGAAGGGCAATGTGCGTCAGCCAACAGGCCTGCTCTCCGCTATCCTCGTCCATCCGCGGATTGGATGCAACCCCGAGCGTCGCGAGCGAAGCTGGGCCCTGTAAGCGCTTGGAAAGAAGCTGCGAGTATAGGTTGTACAGCTCGAGAAGTCCAAAAAACCTGTACGCTTCCGCGATCCGGATCAAATCGGTCTTGGACGTGTTGGAGTCGCCAAAATCGGAAATCTCGTCGACGGTCGGAAATTCTAGCGAGAACAGGTATTCCTCCAGTGATTCAGCCCAGCGGACTTCGCTGTCCTGGTAGGGATGGCCATTGCGAAACCTTTGGCGCCGCCGCAGTATGCGGCCAACCTCGGCGGTGGCAAAGTGAACTTCGGGAGAAATACCAGTCCAGGGGTGAGGGTGTACCGGCACGCTTGGAACAGGCTTACACAGCGCGGGAGCACCAAAACCAGGGAACGATGGCATCGTCACCGTTGGATCAACGAACGACATGGTCTGCTCCCAGTACCTGAACGCGAGGAATCCAAGTCAGCATGTGTCTGACACATTCATGGCGAGGGGAAGGGGGCTTGAGAGCTTACACCAAGCAGTTTTGGAAGAAGTCCTCGTGAAGCAAAGCGGTCCGATCCTGCAGATGTTTTTGCATAATGTTCCGAGCGATTAGCAAGTACTGCGGACCTTGTGAGGGTCCAGGATGCCACACGGAAGTCGAGCCAAGCAGCAGGATACTCATAAGGATTTTATCCAGTGCCAGCCGATCACGACGGTAGACTGCTAGGTCTTGCTGGAGGCAGCGCCAGGCCTGCGAGCGCTTCGAGATTCCCAGTGGAGCCATGTATGGATAATGGTTGGCGAGGTGCCCGATAGCCATACTTTGTATAGCCAGATTGACAGCCCGTGAGCTAGCACCAAGCTCGGCCACTATTGTCTGGAATGGACTTGCCTCTGAATCGAAAACCGACAGCAGCTGGCACACCTCACTGTGGAAGTAATTAACAAGGTCATTCTCGGAAAAAGAGGGAACTTGGTTTGGCGAGGACAGTCGATAAAAAGTGCCGAGGAGGGTCGTGGAAGGGCTTTGTCGAGCGGCCACCGGRTTCCGTGGTCTCGAAGTCGGTGAATCGGAAACATGCGTGCCCAGGCGAGCATGCCTTATCGCCTCACCTGACCTTGACCATCCATCGATGTTTCTCGGGACCTCGTTCTGGGTTTCATGTGCTCCCGTGCTGCCAGGACTTACTTCGAACCCAGGAACCGAACCAACTGCAGTTGGAAATGTCAATTATGCTCATCGACTTTGACATCGCACCCTCGCACTCACGGTCTCGGACATGACAGCCATTCAGGCACTTACATCATGACCGATGGCAGCTTCGTAGCGATCAGGCTCAAATTGGCGCTCACCTGAGTTCCAGTCATCAAACATTCCCGCTGGCCTCATAGACCAGCTTATGTCCTGAACATACGGAGGGCTCATATCGAATATGTCGTCGAAGAATCCCAGCATGTCATGATCTAGCCCAGGATTGACTTCTGGGCTTGCAGACATGTCTGTCATGTCGTTGGTCTCCGGCTGACCCGCCGAAACCTCGTAAGGCGCACGATCGAGTCCACTCTCGGTACTGCTTGGACTTGGCTGCATAGTCGGTGACGGCTTGGGCTGTTTTGGAAAGACCTCATGTTTGCTTGACCATCGCAATTGAGTTGCATAACCCGGACAAGCTACAGACGCTGCCGTGCACTGGCTGCAATGTGGCCTCGCTTCGTTGCATTTTATCTGTCGGAGCATGTCAGCTCACTCTCGGACGACTAGATGGCAATGGGCAAGGAAATTACCCGTCTTGTCTTGCACCTCGCACATCCTCCACGACTCTTTGCACTCTTCAATGTGCGCTTCATCTTTGCAAAGTACAGGAGATGCGGATACGGTCAGAGTTGGTGGGCGGGAAAATTGCCGAGTGCTGCAAGAACAGAAGAAAAGTGCTTCTTTACCGTGGGTTGTGGAAGACGTAACGCAATCGTAGTTCCGTGACGCCGCCGCGAAGCGAACAGACCCAGGACTCTGACTGATAGACCGCCTACGGCAGTGCGCCCTGCCTTTCGACTCCATTTCAGGAGCTAGAGAACTGGCAGGACCAGCAGCAGGTCATACGACAAGATAAAGAGAGTGGAAGAGCCAGGCGCATCCAACCAAATCCAGCAAAACTTCCCTTGAACGGGATTCGTTCATGGGGATGGATTCTCTTTCCCCTTTGGGCTAACTCATAGTTTTGGACGCGCTAATTCGGTGACCCCAGGTTGTGAATTCCAAGCGTTCCACGGATCGCACTCTTTACACAACATCATGCACGATGATCGGAGTATTTGTTTCCACACGCAGACATTTTGTGCATCAATAGGACTGAACGAAAATGGAGTGCCAAGCCAAGAGATGTGTCGCGTGCGATGCAAATCTCTGGGGACAAGGTTCGGCCCTTACCTGGAAGTCATGGATATGGCAATCGTAGGGTTGAGCTACTCAACTCAGATTCACAGGCAGGATTTCCTTGCACTCATGTGGAGAGCCTGATGGGCAAGGAACGCACGTGGACCACGATACGACTGTCGCAAGAGCCGGGCCGAAGAACGGCCAAGATTTTCCTTGCGGTATCTATGTGTTGCCTGAAGTCCGGAAAGTCGAGCTCAGTTGAGAGCGCTCGATCCGAAGAGAATGTCATGTTCGGGCTGTCGAGTGCCGAGCCGTTGATCCTCGTGATCGCACTGAGGTAGAGGATCWCGACCAACCCCCTTGCTTTAATCAGTAAGCACACAGGATGCGGTATGAGTGCTGTATCAACCGTAGTAAGTTGCCATATGTGGTAGGTCAAGCCTATAGATAGGGTCTGCTCGAGCCGAATGTCTGCCTTCTGAAGCATACAAATGTATTATCTATTCACCATTCACATTCCTCCTTTACAATCCTTCGTACCCCAAGACACCGATCCTGTTATTCTGACGTGTAGTCATGGCTACCTCTGTACTCTCCATAGCTGGTAACTACCTCGGATTTGGAGGTGCATCAACTCCCGCACACAAGAAGAGATTCGTTCCTCTGGGAGAGACGCAGTATGACAAGAACAGCTCTGTTCGCGCACCACCGGCTTCGTGGTATACTWCTGATGCCATGTATCAGTTGGAACGCCGCGCAATTTTTTCAAAGCGGTGGCTTCTCATGACCCACAAAAATCGACTGAAGGAGCCTGGAGACTTTGTTCGTTACACCGTAGCCAACTACGACTTCAACATTGCAGTCGATCGCAAGGGCAAAGTGAACGCCTTTCACAACGTTTGCCGACATCGTGCGTACCCTGTCGTCGAACAGGAGCAAGGCAACAAAAAGATATTCTCCTGCAGATACCACGGATGGTCATACGGACTTGACGGCAAGCTGGCAAAAGCACCCGGCTACCAAGACCTCAAAGACTTCGACAAAACGCAGAACGGACTACTGCCCATTCATGTTCACATCGATGCCAAAGGTTTCATCTGGGTCAATCTCGATTCCAGCCCAAATCCAATTCCATGGAAGGGAGACTTTGACGAGGTAGACCAGCAACCAAGACACAACGCGGTCGACTTTAACGATTACGTGCTTGATCACACCTATTCGATGGCAGGCGATTTCAACTGGAAGCTCTGTGCGGAGAATTTCAACGAATGCTATCACTGCCCTACGACACACCCAGATATTCCAACGTTCTTC
Source organism: Ramularia collo-cygni (assembly GCF_900074925.1). Classification (NCBI taxonomy): domain Eukaryota; kingdom Fungi; phylum Ascomycota; class Dothideomycetes; order Mycosphaerellales; family Mycosphaerellaceae; genus Ramularia; species Ramularia collo-cygni. The sequence goes on along the minus strand of NW_019716255.1, from coordinate 1,725,501 downwards.
GAAGTCGACGCCCACGACCTATCGGCAAAGGATGGACACATGCAACACGACTCTGGAACTACAGAAGAGCAGCGTCAAAAGGGGCTCAGCCTGTATACCACATACATGTTTCCCAACGTCTCCATGAACGTCACGTAAGTTCTGCTTGCCCTTTACGAGCTTGAATATGCGCGCTGACTCAACTTATAACAGACCCCATTTCATGATGATCCAGAAGTTCCTTCCGTCGGGTCCAACCACATCTACTATGAGCTATGAGATCTACCGCAACAGGAACTCGACTGATGAGGACTTCAAGCTGATATCGGAGTGCTATGCACGTGTCATGGCAGAAGACAAAGCTCTTATTGCCGGACAGCAGAAGAACCTTAACGCAGGAGTCTTTGCAAGCGGAGAGATGCATCCGAAGTGGGAGAAAGGTCCGATATATTTCCAGACCCAAGTACGGTCCGCTATACTAGAGCATGTTGAGTTGGAGAAGCGAGAGGGAGAAGAAATATGGCCAGCAAGACACCAGCCTTCGAATCCAGACGAAGTGAGCCAGGCTGATATTGATCTTTGCAAGACCCTTGATGCAAACTGCGGGAAAGGGAAGGACTTCGAGTGGTAATTGCAAGCATGGGGTTTCATATGCGATCTTGGTTCTTGAAATGGTCGATTTAGCGGGCCTCAGCGATGTTTATGAGTCAGGAGTATTTATGAGTAGCTATGATGTGATTCACTCTATGAGATGGACTGTTCTATGAACCAGTGCCCTAGTTTCTTTCTTGGCCTAGGAACTTTTGTCAGCAGCCAGATTTCATTTTCAAATCGCCCGACTTCATCCCTCACTTCAACGACTTCCTTTTAGCGAATTTTATCAACATGGCAGCTAAAACTCCGATCGCCGCCATTTTCGAGAATCTTGTAGGCTCCTGGAAGCTCCGGAGGTCCCTCAACAGCGCGTTGGCCGGATTTCCCAGTGGGATTTTTGAAGGGACTGCGACCTTTCGTGCTCGAAAGCCCACCGCTCATACCACTGCCGGGGAATTGCTTTACTCGGAACAAGGGGAGCTAAAGATGGAAAATGGCCTTGTTCTGAAAGCAAATCGAAAGTACGTCTATCGATACAGTTCCGATGAAGACAAGATTAGCGCGTGGTTCGTGAAAGAAGATACGAAGCAAGACGACGGGAAGGAAGAGGTCGATGATCTTTTCCACGACCWTGAAATCAACTCTGCCGGAACTGGCTGGACTGGTCGTGGAGAGCACCTGTGCTCACTGGATATGTACTGGGCATACTATGAGTTTCGTTTGCCCAAGATCGCCGAAGAAGGCAATGAGATGAACGTGTTCGGCGTCAAGTATAAGGTCAAGGGACCACAAAAGGACTATACGAGTGACACGGCGTATCAGCGGATCATGGATGAAGAATCTTCCTCTCTTCTTTGAAGCATGTCCCGCATGCAGGTGCACCGGGTAGCACACATGATGTGCTCGGCTGAGATATAAGCTGGCGGTGTCGACGCTCGGTCAGTCCTGGACTCTTCCCATGTACCCCAAATTGAGCACGATGGCATCGAAGTTGGAACAAGTACTCATCAATGACAGGCTGTCGACCGGCAATATTGGCAGCACTCTTTGCCACTACCTCGATGACGGCACCTCACTCTATTGTATGAGGGCGACATCATGCACAGTCAAGGCCTCCGTAGACCTTGACGAGGGACGACTCTGGGGTGTACTACATCTGCATGCCCCGTTCGGCGGAGACAAGATCTTCAGTCTAGAACGAATATCTCCCCACTGTCACACATTAACTATCAAGGTTAAAGTACGACCTGGTCGGCGTGTTGTACACAACAACGACTCCATCATCTTGGACAAGTGGACGGGTGGGAAGGTGGCCAACAAAAACACAAACACCGGACCTCAGCTCTTGCCATCACAGGATCTGGAGGACTACGAGGCGGACCGGGCATTATACACCTACGTCTTCAAGCGGTTCAAGAAAGTTAAGTCCCTCACTCTTACTGTCGACGGCGATCCTGCCTGGCCTGATCGCGGTGAAATCGAAGTCACACTCGCTTGCCTCCGTTGTTCTATCGAGCGAGCCGAGCTGGAAAATGTCAGGAGTCTGGTTCTATCTCCAATCCACCTCTGTGGCATCCTGCACCTCCGTTGGTCTGGTTTCGGTGCCCTGTACGAGACCCCATCACCTAAGATCGCTGCCAATCTTTGGCAGAGCATGACCCTGCTTGACATTCGTTTGCGCAACCCCATGTACCTGGACAAGCTCACCGAGGCACAATCCATGATGTACACCAAGATACTCCAAGACTACCTGCGTAGCTTCACTTACACTTTGAAGTGTTTAAGATTTGTGTGGCTTGATGGCGAGGGACCCAGCCCCATGCTATTAGACGACGAGCCTGGAATGGGGAATATACGGAGACTCTTCTGGCCAGTACTTGAGGAACTGTCTGTTGGTAACATTCTTGTGGCGAACAAGACAATCCAGGCGATACCTGATMGTGCGCCTAAGGTCAGGGTGGTGAAGGCTTTACGCAGTACACACCGATTCTCCAGGATCGATCCGGAAGATGGAGAGGCATGGGTCGATGTTGAGATTGAGAGCAGTTTGGACCGGCGTCGGCAAGTGGCAAGTTCGTGGGCGAGTAGCTTTTACAGCCAGGAGGGTTTATAGTGAGGTTTGAGAGCTTTGCAGCGAGAACATGAACTCCCGTGAGGAATTTCCACCACATCTCTTGACCCATATTCTCGCTTCCAAACATGTTCCGTGCACTTGTCCCTCTGTGGAAGCCCTGGCGTTGCTTGAAGGGACATTTCCCACACCGACTGACGCTATCCCCAGCGACCGACTCGCTCCCGCTCCCACGCCCGCTCTGTCAAGTCAGACCATTGCGTCTCGCTGCTCATCTTCCGACCACGGCCATGGGAGATCTTCTGGCCGACAATCTTCACCGGCTGCAAATAGTCACAGTGGAAGGTTCCTTCGAAGGTCGTTCCATGATTTCCAAACGTGATGGGGAGGACATTCTCGTCTGCTCTGGTTTGGATTTCACTTTCACCTGTCTCTCGGCCTCTCCAAATATATTCGAATCGCGGACTGGTACTGACTTTGAAAGCCGCGGTCTTGGATCTGGAGGATGCCGGGGGATAGATTCGCATCACGCCTTCGACCACGCCGAAATGGAAGCTCGCACAGTACCTTGGAATGTTTGCTTTGTTCTTGCTGATGGCGGCGGTGGCTTTCCGTGGTTGTATTCCACTGCCCTCCTCGTACTCCTGATATCCCTCGTACTCATCATCGCTTTGTGCGTCTGGCCCTCGAGCATCGTCCACGTCAAAGTCGTCGACGTAGACCTCCATTGTAAGCTTCTCGGGCTGCTCACTCAAATAGCACGCCAGCTCGGTACATTTGACAATCCACGAGCCCGTCAGATCCCAATCGGCCTGGCGTTTGGCCTCCGACAAGAGAACATCTTGTTGTTTCTGCAGCTCGACTCTGCGAGCTTCCTTTGCAGCATCAGCTCTAGCCTTGGCTTGTCGAGCCTCAGAATTGGCTTGGTCAGTCAACTTGTTCACTTGCTGCAGCACCAGATCTGCTCTTCCTATCACCGACCAAGAACCCGGGCCAAGCCAGTCACTCGTTCCAGCCAACATACTTTCGGGAGGCTCAACGGTCTGACAAGACAGGCCAAGCTTCTCGGCCCAGTATACCAGCGCATTGGATCGGGTCTGCACTWCCAGAGCTGAATTGAGAACGTCAGGATCACGTTCGAGTAATTCTTTGAGAGCTCGATGCGCATCGGACTCAATCTTCAGTTCTAGTTTGATTGAAGCATCTTGCCACCAGCGTTCCAGATTTTCCTCGTCCATCTGCTTGTGGTGGGTATCCAGTAAGGCTTGTACTTTGTCCAGATCCTGTTTGATGGTGATGTCCTTGCCGCGATCTCTGCCCCGGATGCGATCTTTGAGCTCGTCAACTTTGCCRGAGGTCTTCAAGCTGCGGAATGAACACTGAGCTTTCCAGTAATCCGTTCCCATCTGTCGAACGTGGGGCTGCCGTTTTGCTATGTTGCCATTTTTGATGCGGACAAGGGGTGGACAGTATTGGTCCACGTTCAAGTCAAAGGAGGTGTTGTAGCGACGTAATTTGCTATATGCTTTGGATACCTCTTCTGGAGTCATCATGAAGTTGAATGTTGTTGTTGTTCTCGATTAGTGTGGTGAAGCAATACAACGGGAGATGAAGTCGTTCGGATGGCTGCGGGATGACCCTGGCGGTAGCCGGAAAGTAACTACATAGATGGAAGCTCACTGCTCCAAATCAGTAATGTGGCGCTCTCTCATAGTATAGTAGTCACGACAGGTGTTTGCAAACACGCAAGATTGAGTGGCATGGTGGAAGTCCTTCATTGCAGCATATCCCGCGACGGGCAGGTAAATGATGTCTAGCTAGATGAGCCGTTCAAGCACCACATCAAGAAGACGATATGTCAGACTGCTTGCAGAGGCCTCTACCTGGACACGTTACAATACAGAGCGTTACATTCCTGCAAGGTACCAGACGCAGACGTAGGAGCCTTGTATCAAGTGCCCGAGCGCGGTTTTGTAGACTTCACCCCCAACGCAATCGTCTTCAAGAAATCACGCTCCTATCTTGCAAGAGCTGAATAGTTAATGCCTGGTCTGCCACTCGAAGCTCTTGGGCGCGAGGCCTGCATGGTATCCTGGTAAGGTATGTTGCAGCTGTGGGATGATCCTGTCATCAAGGGCAGGTGGCTTCTCATATCATCGGCTCAGGCGGCAAATACAGAATTTATCACCCCGGGCAGTACGCAATGTTCAGAACATGCAATCTTCCCTGATGACCAGAGCGATCATCACGTCCAACTTGCCCAGTCGATCCACTCACATCTTCAATCTCGCAAGGTATGTTGTCGGCATGCCGGTCTTCCGATCATGCCCCGCTGAGACCTCAAAGGCCAGGAGGCGGATAWTCAGGGTTCTCGAGGGCTCGAGCGGACAATCAATGCTTCATTCGATGGCTTGGCCCGGCTTTCGACAGGGCTGATATGCATACCATCTCGCCAAGCAAACTTTAGTTTCGCATAAGGAGCGAGTGCTCCACATACCTAGCTGGATTGGGAGAATGCTGCATCCCACTGCATATTTCGTGTATGGTTTAATGATAGCATAAATTGCTCGCGGAATGTGAACCGCGAAACATCGACGATGGTTCGTAACATGTCCGGATGCGCTGGAGATCCATCATGATGTGGGGTTGGGAAGCCGGAAGTGCGAGTGCCTGACGGTGCGATTCGATGAGTCTGCGGCTTGTTCCCCCCCGTCGGATGGTGCTTCGAGCCTCAACACCGCTGGGCGGGGAGCGGTGCAAACAACGAGGGGAGTAGAGTTTGCCACATTCATATCATACGAATAATCACCTCACCTGCCCCATACACACACGACATCCCCGGTGAGGCCGGCGTGCCCATCCCAGAGTCTTGACGGGGATCGTGACGGTTGTACTGCAGGGTCTTGGTTCAGCTGATTGTACTATCTCGGTGCCGGTATATCGATAAATCTGAGAATGACGGTGATGGTGGATGGCATAATTTACGGACGTGCTTTGGCTGAACTGCGGATGGCCTGATGAACAACCCCTGACTATTCTTCCACTATGCCGTTTGAGGTCCAAGCTTAGCTCTATTTTTGCGGCTGCAGGAAGGAGCACGCACGGGGCAGCGGAGCGTAACTAAGGTGTGTGCACTGGGAGTCTGTGCAGTGTTCGGAGTTGATCCACGAACAACCAGGAGCCTTTAGGTACTTTTGATCTCACAGTCGCTCTCTTCAGCCCTACATTCGACGGCGCTGCACTGCGCGGGCACGCTCACTGTTGGACTTCCGGCGACGTCGACTACTGCGGCATCCTCATCTACCATTGAGCAACGACGGATTTCAACTCAGCCTMACACATTTCACCAGATCCGGGCTCCACACACGCGCCCTTTCTGTCGGGGCTCGACTGACCGGGATCGCGAAACGAAACGCTCGCACGCAGCAACCCCGCGGGCCTTACACCTGCGCTTGATCTAGAACGACAGGACGCATCCACCGCGGACTCACGTTGCCGTCGCTTCGCCGTCGCAGCGCTGCGCGCGTGCTTTCGCCATTACTACTGCAGGTACAGGACCGACAAGACCGCGTCTTGGGGAATCTGCTGTGTCTGAAACGGTTACGCAACTAGCCCTCAGACAGGAGCTCGCGACGTGCCCGTGTCACGTTGCTGCCGACTGACGACAAAGCGAAGCAGCTCGACCCGCGCCGCTGCATTCCTCGCCAATTACGCTTGCGCCTTTGTTCTGATTGCTTCGCGGCCTCTTCGAGCGAGCCGCGCAAGTCCTGACACCGACCCTGCCTGTGTCCCGACGACACATCTCCAATGGCAGTCTCCCTGCTGAACACGCCATCGCGGGCGTCGACGTCGTCTGGCTCCAGCTTCATCCCCGTCACTCGACAGAACACGATGAGCTCGCAGGATGGCTCGCGCTCAATGCGCGCCTCCAAGCGCTACTCCGTCACTGCACTGTACCTATCGATGAATGCCAATCAGCGGGATCTCGAAATCGAAGACGACCTAGCAAGAGGTGAGCACGAGACTTCCGCCACACGTTCGCTCACTCGCCGGCGCGGCTAACAGGCAAATAGCTCAGAAAGCATTGAGAGACTTGAAGTCGAAGATATCATCCCAGTCCAAGAAGAACTTCGTGCTGGAAAAGGACKTGCGCTATCTTGATTCGCGAATAGCACTGCTCGTGCAGAACCGCATGGCACTGGAGGAGGTAAGCTTGTGTCGAGGTCAGTATCGATAGGAGTCGTATTAACGCTGCTATAGAAGGAAGAGGTTGCAAGCCATTTGGACGATTCGTTGGATCTCACCGAGGGCACCTTCCCAAACGATGAGAAGACACAGAAGTATGGCAATCTGCTCTTCCTGCTGCAAAGTGAACCCAGGCACATTGCACACCTATGTCGGCTCGTCACCATGGCGGAAATCGACCAACTTCTCCAGACAGTCATGTTCACCATCTACGGAAACCAGTACGAGAGCAGAGAAGAACACTTGCTCCTGACCATGTTCCAGGTATGCCGATAGAAGCTCCCCGACAAACCCCTGCTAATACTTTCAGTCTGTCCTCACTTTCCAATTCGACAACACACCCGACTATTCCTCTCTACTACGCGCCAACACACCCGTGTCACGAATGATGACCACCTACACTCGAAGAGGGCCCGGACAGAGTTATCTCAAGACAGTGCTCGCAGAACGAATCAACTCGCTGATTGAAATCAAAGACTTGGATTTGGAGATCAACCCACTCAAGGTTTATGAAAGCATGATTGGAAAAATTGAGTCGGATGGGGGTACACTACCTGCGAATCTGCCAAAAGGTATCACTGCGGAACAGGCCGCTGCGAATGAGAACGTACAGAGGATCATTGCACCACGCATCGAGATGCTCACAGAAATCGCCAAGTCCTTCCTGGACACCATAATCGACGGCCTCGACGAAACACCGTATGGAATTCGATGGATATGCAAGCAAATTCGAAGTCTCACTCGACGAAAATACCCCGACGCATCGGAGCAGAGCGTTTGCACGCTAATAGGCGGCTTTTTCTTCCTTCGTTTCATCAACCCGGCCATTGTCACACCTCGATCGTATATGCTGATCGAGCAAACTCCGGCCGAAAACCCCAAACGGACTCTCACATATGTTGCAAAGATGCTGCAAAATCTGGCCAACAAGCCAAGTTATGCAAAGGAGCCGTACATGCAGAGACTGGCGCCATTCATCGAGGCCAACAAGGAAAGGATCAACCGGTTCATGCTTGACCTCTGCGAAGTCCAGGACTTTTACGAAACCCTCGAGATGGATAACTACGTCGCTTTGTCGAAGAAAGATCTCGAGCTTTCCATCACACTAAATGAAGTGTATGCAATGCACAAGTTGATCGAGAAACACCAGACCGAACTCTCTCGAGAGGAGCAGTCGCATCTGAGCCAATTGCTCGCCGAACTAGGACCAGCACCCGCCCAACTACCGAGAAAAGACAACAGAGCCATCAATCTTCCACTTTACAGCAAGTGGGAAACCTCACTGGACGACTTCACAGCAGCACTGGACATCACACAGGAAGAGGTTTACTTTATGGAAGCCAAGTCGACCTTTGTCATGATCATGCGATCGCTACCACCAAATTCCATCGTCATGCGGAGGCCACTCCGCCTCGACAAAGTTGCGGAAGCTGCAGCGACGACCAAGAATGATTCCGTCATGGTCCGCAAGGGCATCAGAGCGATGGAGCTTCTAAACCAATTACAAGAGTTGGGAATCATTGACAAGGACGACAGTTACGCGTTACTCAGAGACGAAGTTGAGCAGGAGTTGGTCCATCTGGGATCGCTCAAGGAGAAAGTTCTTGTCGAGACACAAAAGTTAGACGAAGTCTTCCGCACCATTCGCGACCACAACACATATCTTGTGGGCCAGCTGGAAACATACAAAAGCTACCTTCACAACGTACGAGGCCAGTCCGAAGGAACGGCTAAGCGCGGTCAGTCAGCGAAGGTCCTGGGACCATACAAATTCACACATCAAGAGCTCGAGAAGCAGGGCGTCATACAGAAGAGCAACGTGCCTGAAAACCGACGAGGCAACATCTTCTTCAACATCACCAGTCCGAGTCCAGGAACCTTTGTCATCAGTCTACATTACAAGGGGCGCAATCGCGGGYTGCTGGAGCTGGACTTGAAGCTCGATGACCTGCTCGAGATGCAAAAGGAGCAGCAAGAAGACCTCGACTTGGAATACGTCCAATTCAACGTCACCAAGGTGCTCCAGCTGCTCAATAAGCGGTTCGCCCGCAAGCGCAACTGGTAGCATCTGCTCAAAACGACGACGCCTGTGCTCGTATTGGGTTTGTCATGTATTTGTATGATCTTCTGTTTTTTGGCGAAGTGGGTGAGGAAGAGGAGGAATTGATCTGCGTGTTTCCTGTGATACCCGGCGAATGAGTGTGATGAGTTGTACGATTATCAATCCCGGCGGTGGCAAGCAAAGAAATCAAGCTTGAAGGCCGACTAAACGGAAGATGCTTTACCAGATGTATATTTTTGCAGACCAGCTTTCTATGGTGGACGAGAAGGATTGTCAGGATTTTCGTATGGTTCTTTTGAGATAGCTGGGCTGCTTTATTTGCTCCGTCTCACGACGATCCAATACATTGAGTGAGGGTTGACACACATACTTGTTCGAGGAATGGATCGTGCTCCCAGAATTCCGTCAAACGAGGCTGTTGTATTGCTTACTTTCGTATGTGCTACGTCGGACGAGAACCTAGTGAAGAAGGTGTCGGATGACCCGGGATGTTGGAAAGTGATCACAAGGTAACTGTGACTCGCACTACCCATGCTTTGGGCAACCCGTCCCACATCTTCCACATTGATGAGTCGCCCTACTCCCTTGAAGCCCACGTAACAGCACACGACTGAACAAAGCCTACTGGAGAACCACACTTTCGCCCTCCTACTTCGAATTCCTAGATCTGGACCATGTCATCCTCAATAGCGATCCCCAAGCGCAAACAACCGATCCGCAACTCTCTCTCCAGCTCCTCCAGCTCGTCGTCCTCATACTCTCTCCACAACAATTCGATGCACTCGCCGCATGCTGTGCCGTCAACGTGCTTCTCTTCGGGTAAAGGCAAACAGAAGGTTGTGGAGGGAAGTCCTACAACTGGACAGCGAATCTCTGCGAGAAGGCCTTCGTTGATGGGTATGCACTTCCCTCCGTTGCTGCAGCACCTTGATGGTGGCTTGGGAATTAAGAAGGAAGAGTGATATGCTGATTCGTGGCACAGGAAGCTCCTTATCAGAGAGTTCCTACACTGTCATCAATCTAGGACATGAGGATGGTCCACCGCGGCTGGTGAGTTGGCGAGCTTTGTCAAACGGACCTGGAGAAACAGCACAGCTGATTGAGGGATCTCTCGCAGGTAACTTGTGTCAAGTCGGAGCAGGGCTTCGTTTGGAATCAGGGTGAGTTGATAACGTTCCCCATCACATCCATGATCTACGCGGCTGACAGGTCTCATCTAGAACTATTCCTCCCCTCCTACGCCGATTACGACTCGCAAGACTTGGAGCATCGTCCCGACCCAGTGCAAGAGATCATACTCACGGATGAGGAGGCCGCTGCTATGATGCCCAGGTGATTCAGCTATTGACGATTGTATATACACGGCGATTGAGCGTAGGTATGGAGTGCAAGCTGAAACAGACAGCTATGGTTACGGTTGTGGTTATTTGAGAATGGGTACACATGGTGCTTTGGGATAATCGAGCTGGTTTCTACCGGATTAGAGGCTATTGGGTGCTTGATCTTGTCAATTTCTACAACAATCTACCAACTCCAACTCCCCAGCACATCAACTGTCTCCAGCTCTCGAGTCACGCCGTAATGATAGATCGGCAGGCAGCGGCTAGCTGATAAGCGATAGCGTAGGTCGATGGCCCGGACCCTGTCGATCCCGATCCCGTGCCTTAGTTCCAGCGCGTCAAACGCAACAAACCCCACACGCGTGACAAAACACCTCATCATCATCACAGTAACATAAGCCATGTCGAACATATTCGAGTCTRGCGCCTTCCAGCATGGTCAAAGAGCAACAGAGTCCACACATAGAAAGATTGAACTCCAGAGTCCCGCGGATCTGACATATCTTATCGCGAACGTGTCACGAGCTGCTCGCGAGAAGTTGGACAAACATTTGCCGCCCGATGCTGTTGCTGAAGGAGGCGAGGATGCGATGAGAAAGAGAGTGGAAGAGTTGGTCGAAGAGGTGGGTTGATCACTTGAGCATTGGCAGAGAGGAGTGCTGATGAGGAGACAGTACATTCGAAACACCTTCAATGCTTCCAAGGACAGCATTTGTATCAATGGAATGGAGAGGGAAGAGTTCGAGGCTGAATTGGCAAAGGCACAGGAGGGAGAAGGTATCAATACACAACCACATGCCGCAAGCATTTTACGTGTGCAATGGCTGACATGAAGTGCACAGAGCTGGAACCCTTCGACACAAAACTCGCCCAACGTATCCAGGCCCTCTCCGCACAAATAGAACATCAGACACTCCAGCTAGCGAATTTGCGACGAAAAGCACCCCAGGAAACGGCGCAGAAATTCACACAATCTTTCGAAAAGCAATCAGAGGAATTTGATGCGAGAATAAAAGCCGCCGAGCAAGCTAAGCTCGAAGCTGCGAGAGCTACGAGGGTGGAATTGGGGAGCGTGGAACGAATCGAGGAGATGCAGAGTACATGGCAAAAGGGCAACGAAAGTCTCGCTGCCTTGAAGACGGGTCTGGGAGGGACAGTTGCGAAGATGGAAAAGGCAAAGAAGGCGGTGGATGTTGTGGAAGAGCGATGAGTTGTCATGAGGACTTGTGTGTGTTTAGGCGATGATACCCAACGAAGGATCTTGGAGTTTTGGCGCATGACGGGAAGAATGGCATACGCGATCAAGAGGACAAAAGGTATTCGAAACTACCAAAAACTGCATGCTTGACTCTTGATGATCACAGAATCTCCTTCCCTCCTTCCTGTCTATCAGGTATACTCATATCCACTGGCTTGCGTCGCGTTGCTGGTGATCAACGCAGCACCCAGGCATTCTTTTCCGTACGTTACATTGTCGAGTTTGGCAAAAGCCTGCCACGGCCCAATCGAGCTATCGTTGCCGCAAGAACAAAACAGCACGCCTTCGCCGACTCCCGTCATACTCCAGGATAGCTCGCCGAACCATGCGAGTTGAGTGTTCTTCCTGATCGGAATTGCATGTCAGCTGCGTTGCGAGAGGGATCCGACAGACGAAGCCAGCACACTTACCATCCCTCTGTAATGGCTCCCACAGGCATATATGCGGAATGGGGCAGCGTATATCCTATCCGACCACACGTTGGATCGATGTATCTATACATGCATCATCAGCGTTGTCCAACAGACATTCTCAATTGTCGAAAACATACAAAAGCTGCCCGCCAGGAACGCCAACAGCCAACCCCAATCCGCCGCCATCACCCCCCACTCCATACGCCGTAGACTTTCCTGTCGTGTTGGGACAAGGTAAACCCTGGACTACGGGACAGTAATCGGTCTGTGCCTTTCCAGCCCAGAGGCCTCCGGACGCGGCATTGATGGATGTGAGATGGATTGATTTCGTGGAGTGGGCTGCTATCATGCTGAAGAACTGGGCTGTGGAGAGGGAGGGGAGAGCCGCGAGAGCCGCGAGCAGGACGAATGATTTCATTCTCAATCTCTTCGTTTTATGCGAGGACAAAAAGAAGACGGTACCGTAGCAGAGATGAGAGTGTGGAAATGGGGAAGGAGGAGGGTGGTGATTTTAGCTATCTCGAGACACTTCTCGAGGTCCCACAAAAAAGCAGACTTATAGCCGCACAGGACTTTCTACCGCAGCTTTGGAGGGTGAAGAGAATGAAATGATTGTGTGCAGAAACTGTGATTGTGGTTGGGGTGGCACCTCTTGTACAACTAGCAACCACCCTAGTGTATGCAAGTCACCGTGTTCGAGTTTCAGATTGAGAGAGAGGAACTTCAAGTTCAAGTGACTCAATACGCCCGAGGAGCACTTGCTCTCCAAGTGCAATGCAGTATCAATCTGCGGTACCGCTACATACTACACAGGAGGAAGATCGGCCCAGTCGATCGCTTGACTGCCCATGACCCTATCTGGGTCCTGCAGTTGGACACCACCGTTGGAGCTCAAACAAAGCGTACACTCGAAGGGTCGCACAATCAAAAGCTGCAAGTTGAAGCGTCTTGCGGACGACTTTTGACCGTGATCCATTCCTTTAAATCTATAGCTCATCCTTTATATGTTGCTTACGTTCCCTCTCCGCATCCTCTCTCTGGAGTCTCTCCTGAATGCTCTCCTCGCCAGCCTGCGTGCCAGGAACCCCAGGTTCGACGACCTCCTCATTGGCACCACTCTGCCTGTCCTTGTATCGCTTCGCCACCTTAGCTATCTCATCGTCATAAGCCGTCCACTCCGGAACCTGTCTCCTCGCACGATCGAGTTTGGGCTCCTTGGTCTGAGGGTTGTTACACAGGTCAATCGTCTTGGCCTCCTTCAGACTTTCGTCAGAGCACCACGTCTCGCACCACAACCACTCCTGCGGTAAGCTATGGATCGGGAGCATGGACTGCATGTGATTCGGGAGATCCTGATCCAGATTGCTSAAGCTGTTTGGATCAGCGGAGAGTTGATGATAATTCTGTCTCAACCTATCTCCCGCAGCCATTTGTCTGAAGAGCTTCAGATCAACAACATACAAAGCGGAGATATGATACGGCAATCCCTTGAGGAAGTTCTTCCAGTATCCCTGTTTCCAGAATCGGAAACCTTCCATCTCGGTGCGTGAGTCGCACATGGGTGTGAAACCGTAGGGTGCGCCTTGAAGATCGTGCTGTACAAGCTCGTACATGTCAGTCCGCACGATTTGGTCGGCGTCCACGAAGATGACCTTGTCCAAGTCCAGAGGGAATAGTACGTCCAGGAACAGGATTTTGTAACCCCAGATCTCACGTTGCTTTTCTTTCTGTCCGCGCAGCCAGTGTGGCCATTTGTAGGTCACCATTTCATACTGGAAACCGTACTCTTCTGCCATGACAGGCAGGAAGTCTTTGAACGAAGGAGATAGGAATTGCTCGATGAACCAGAACTTTACGGTGTGCTCGGTGTGCTTCATGACGGACACCATCATGATGTTCAGCATACGCTCGTACAAGTGACCGGATGCGACGGAGAAGATGTTGATGTCGGCATGGCGGGCTGCGGTAACCTCAGACTTGCCCACTCCTGAGAACAAACCGGATCCAAGCTGTGCAGCTTTGGAAAGGTATTTGCTTGCATGTTGTGACCTCAATCCAGCTTGTGCAAGCAACTTGTCGGCACCCTCTGCGAGAGACTCCAATGTAGATTTCGAAGCTTCCAAAACATCCTCCGCTTCCATTCCAGGCTTGCGGGATAGTTGTGGAAACAGGGTGGTGCCTCTGAATCCCATTAATGCAATCTCGGTGGAATGCTCGCCAGGCTGCGCAGTGGCGCCTAGCAATCCTGCGCTATCGATGTTGAAGATCTCCTCACTTCGTCCTTTTTGAAGACCAAGATTGTACACGCCCGGGTTCGCCTTGAACTGGAAATAACCAAGGTTGGCCATGATAATTGTGTCTGCAAAGTGTGGATCGAGGTCTGTACCCAACACCAACTGAACACCGCGAGGAGGAGGTCCAGTTGAAGCATCTTTTGAATGACCTTCGATGAGAATATGCTTGAGCTCGTAGGTCGCATCAATATCGGAGCCGCTCCGAACCGCACTCAGCTTGATATTGTCCAGGTCATGCACAGTTTCCTTTGGTGCCACCAACCATGATGGTGGAAGGTCCATACCCATGTTGAGCAAAGCGTCCGCGGGCAACCCACTGAAATGAGCGCCATTATGGCTTAACGAGCCATCACTTTCAAACACAGGCTTCGAGCTAATCACATGTCTGTAGAAGCGCTTAATGGGAATCTCCTCGAGTCGATCCCGAGGGTTGAGGAATAGACTGACGTATACACCGTCCAGCTCAGACAAGACCTTGAGTATAGGTATCCATCTCTGTGCCGTCTCAGAAGCAGGGTCTATCGCAGTGTAAATTTGAATCGACGCCGTCTTGGGATCTCCCATCTGAATCGCGGTATGGGTCGAGCTCCATTTCTTGAATACATCCGTTCGCACGGTAGGAGCTGCTTCAAAAATGCCTTCCGGTACGTCCGATATCAACGAGAGCGCAATCAAGTTCGATATACGCGCAAATGCCAGTGGTGTAGACGCTTTCTCCTGAAGCTTGAGGTCCTCGATTGCCAAAGCAGCGGGCAGTAGGCGCTTCTTCCTTTCATGGTTATACAGGGTCTCGAGATCTACGGCCTCAAGCGTGGTCCACTCGGGAATTGGGCCGATCACCCTGCCATTGATGATCATGGCCTTTTGGCCCGGTTGGATGCCTAGGCTTGTAACAATGTCTTGAAACGGCGCCCACGCCTGTATAACAGCTTCGTCAAGCTCTGAAGTTGATGGACTTGCCGACGTCGAGCGGATCTTCTCGTAAATGTTCCTCTTGGAGGCTGCGTCATCTTGGGATCCATCACTACCCTCACCCCGAAGCTTATCGTATCCTGCCGCAAGAGCGGTGAGCGCCTTCTCGCCGTCTGCAGTTGCAAAGATTGACCCCAATCTCTGCGTCATGCTCGAGTTGCCAGGAATGTGCAGAGCAGCAACCTCAACGTTGTCATGCTCTTGGCGGAATAGCAGCGCTTCCATGAGCTGCTCGAAACCTTTAGCGCTGTCCAAGTCAGCTGCCACTGTGATGTGGACGAGTTCTCGCTCAATAGTGTCTGTGCTTGCAGGCAAATTGGGCAGGTTCTCAAGCTCGGGATAATCGCCAAGGTTGAGATGGCGAACAGCTTTATCGTCTTCTGGAACTACCAGTGGATTTCTCCTCAAGCTAGCGTRCTCGAGGAATAGATCTGGTAGATAGTCTGCGTCTGTAACGCTTCCATCATAAACAGCCTGCTGCACAATTCGCAGATCTGTACCGACTCGTTGGCTCATCGTCGACAGCCACTCCTCTGTGCGCGAAATCGGTACACCATTAGCAAAGACCAGCGGAGTAACACCAGTGTCTCCAAGCCTGGAAGTGTACGCCTGGGCTCTCTTGATGCGAGCATCAAGCTGCTCATCTTGAAGTAGTCCAGTCAGGGGTAGTGCATCCTTGTTCCGGCGAAGTTCGCGACCTTCAATAGCAGCCGAAAAGTGTTTCTGATCTGGTGTACCGAGCTTACGGCTGGAGGCTTCCACGACCCGCTCGRGATACGCAAGCGCAGTAGCAAGCCCGTATCTATCCAGCAGGTACAATATCGCTTTGGCGTGCTCCTCGCTAACCGGAGAATTGATGCGTGGAACGAGCCCAAACCTGATCGGCAGCTTCCTCTCAACAAATCCTCGAATGCTATCAACGACAAGAGCGGCATCGTTGTAGTCGCCAAAGTCGATCGACATTACAAGATTGTGCACCTCCTTCCGCACAGAAGGAAGCTGTCCAGGGTAAGTACGCTGTAACAATGCCTGCGCAGAGCCTGGGAATGCGGCGTATCTCTTGTCCTTTTCAATGTTGTTCATCCAAATGATGACATTTCCACCTTCGGTGTCATCCCGCCAGTCATAACGCTGCGTCTCTTGGCTGACCTGCGACYCAGTGATCGCCTCGTGAGATAGCAGCTCAACCGCTTCTTCGCCATTGAGACCAATCTCTTGGACAGAGTTGATCAGCTTTCGCTCCCGTCTGAGGTGCTCCAAAAGTGCATACGCTTCGACATCTCGAGCCATGATCTGAACTCCATTGATCCACATAATGTTGTAGCCAGAAGGCAGAATCTCTGCTCGATTCTTGGCATGTTCTGCGACGAATTCGTCGGAGACATTCGCAGCCGCGATCGAGCTTGAATGCTTGGGAAAGTCCTGCGATAGACGGAGGAGTGTTTCGAATGGCGAGTCACTGCCCATAACAAAGCTCGCGGCTTTGAGACCCAACCGCCTCAACTCCGAAGAGGACAGAGGACGCAGGTCTGAGACCTCTTCTTCGCTCAGGCTAGCCTCACCCGTACCGACCGTCGCGTCCTTTTGCGCCTCTTCATCTTGCCGGTCGTCTATGACAATGTAGTCTGTTCTCTTAAGCGCCAATTCAACGCCATACCCGCTGACAGCAAATGGCTTGCTCTCAGCACCCGTCGCTGCCTTGTATCGCACTCGATATGAACTCTTTCCGTCCCTTGCAGTTTTACTCAATGTCTTGTGGAATTTGCGGAAAGACGCTGAGCCTATCTCCGCGTACAGAACTGAAGGACGCTCGCTCAAGCTGTCCCCCAGAATCCTGTCAAAGGGGAGAGAGTGTACCTTGGGGCTTRATGGACCGAAGGAATGTGCGCTTGCCTCTTCCATCTCCGCAGAGCAGTATCTCTCTCCACTGAATGGGACGTGTACCCAATTGTCGCACTCTTCAGCAGCATCCTGCGGGATGGCCGGGACAATCGACGTGTTGTAGTATTGGTAATGCGCTTCGATTCGGGGCGCTGCGGAGTGTATTGACAGAGCATAGTCGAACAACGATAAATCCTCTTTAGACAAGTGCCCATCATCCTGTAGCAGAGACCGGAAGGAAGTGTAAAGGTCCTGATCGGTTGTGGAGGAATCGAAGAAGCCGTCTGCGATGCGATCGAGGAGAGGAAAGTAGGAGCTTGCGTTGGTGTCTGCCGCCGTTTCTCTGCCTCGGGTTAGCAAGAGTCTCGGTAAGTCTGGATTCGGGCGTCTCCTACAGTAATTCAATCAGGTATGGCGGTGCCCCAAACGATGTTCGCAGTGCAACGTTTACAGATGGAGCAGCATTGGCCCATGCTGCCAGCAACCCGCTGGCGACAAGGACCTTCTTCCACCCCGACGCGAATGCCATATTTCACAACTGAAATGAAATGCTCTCCTCAAGCATCAAGGGCAATTGTGAAAACACTTGAGGTGTTGAAATGAGGTAGGTGTAGGAGTAGCGGCTTTGAGCCCAGAAAAGCTACGTGTCAATCGATATGACGAACGCGACTGCCGCGATGTAGCAGGTCGCAAGCAGCAATGCAATATATTAAATGATCTTCACCACGAGACCGGCTCAAGGTGAAAGCATCGAAAGGCGAGATCCAGAACAATTCATTCACTTGACCAATGCAGAAAGATCGCGGAAGTGCTTACTCATTTGCCGCGATTAGCTCCATCCCGGTCGAGATGTGAAGCACTTTACGAGACATTATCACAGACTTGCAATAGTGCATAACATCCTCCAAGACTGATCAGTAAGTTGGACATGTGCGGCCAGGATGTCAAGACGCGCGTTCTATACTGGGACCATTCGCGAGCCATGGGTTTAATTTCATCCTCGCAACCGACGGAGCTAAGTACTGTGTCCTGCTATACTGTATACTGCTATGATTTCACAAACCATCACCTAGCTCTAGTACGCCACCATCAGCGGGAAGCCTTGAATCTCACGCTCAAAGTTCTTGTGCATCGAGATGGCATAAAAGTAGCTGCCCATGAAGTCGGCGGCACCTTTCACCACCTGTACAGACTCCGTGAACGTATCAGGTTGGGTCTTGGCCGCTGTGACGACACCATATGAGTCCGTCACGGTACCGCTAGTGGAGAACTCCATGCCTTCGAGCTCAGTCGCATCTCTTACGAGGTCAACGGCCTCCCCAACGGCACCAATAGCCTTGAGGTGGGCAAAAGCCTCACGAACCCAGTGAAGAGCTCGTCCCATCTTGCGTAGCGTTGCGACCGAATCGGCTCCGCCAGGAACGAAGATCGAATCGAACATTGTAGAACGCATTCCCTCAAGATGATGGTCAGGCGTAACGCCGTCACTAGATGCCTTGCTTTCACCAGCAGCGAAGATGGGACTTCGTCTTGGCGCGATCGTAAACGGCAGGGCGTTTGCAGCCTTCAGAGCAGCTACCATACCGTTGTAGGCAGCAGCATCGTAACCATCCGCAATGATGATCGCAACACGTCGTGTAGCAATTGTCGGAATCTCGGGCTCGAACTCTGTTTGACTCAGGCCTTTGCTCGTCTTGCCATGGTTTGATCTGCCAGCTGTCTGTGGAACCTCGCCTCCGACCAGCTCTGCCACAGATTGTGCCAACGGACGATCAATATCGGCAAGGCGTTGAGACATGCGGTTGTACACAATGGGATCCTCGCAATGATCGAGCTCAAAACCCAGGGCAAACTGGATATGCATCTGTTCAGGCTTCGACATGGAGTTGTAGAAGAGCTGTGCTTGATTATAGTGCTGGTTCGGGTCAGCATATCCCGCGCTGTTTTGTAACACATGTGGAACAAACCTCTCTGAATTTCTTGCTGCGAAGACGAGCCTTCATGCCCTCTACTTTCTGCGGGTAATCGACATAGGCTCCTTCTGATGGCTGTGCGGGAGGGCACTTCCCGAACCTGTTGGGCCAGTAGTTCACGGTGCCCTTTRTGATCGTATGCCGCATTTGTCCGTCCCTGTTTTCCAGATGTATGGTCAGTTACCGCTGCGAGACACGATCCAGTGAAGCTTTCGATAAAGCCATTGACTTACCGGTTATTGTTCATGACAGGGCAAACGGGGCGGTTGATAGGCAGCTCCTGGAAGTTGATACCTATTCGGCTCAGCTGCGTGTCCTGGTAGCTGAAGTTGCGGCCCTGGAGCAGCGGGTCATCAGAAAACCCAATTCCTGGTGGATTCAAGTCAGCTCAAATGCAAACGCCAAGTGAAGTGTATGACAAACCTGGAGGGATATGTCCGGTACAGAAGGCGACTTGCTCAGTCTGGGTAAAGTACTCATCGGGGTTGCGGTTCAGCTCAAGCTCGCCAACGTATTGGATGGGCACAAGTTCCTCGGGCCAGATCTTTGTGGCATCGAGTATGTCGAACTCGAACTTGTCTTCGTCGCTATTAAACACGGGGTGATCAGAAAAGTGCCATGATGGTAGGCGTAGACCGCAACGTCCCAACCCGATCTATGCTATCAAGCGMACTTACCCTTCTGGAATCACTTGTACACCAAAGTTCCATTTGGGGTACAATCCTGCTTCGATGGCCTCCCTTGAAAATAGCAATTTCAGCAGTCATTTCATGGCAGAAACCATTGCACACTTACCACAAGTCCTTGCGATGAAAGTCGGGGTCCTGCCCTGCCAGTTTGAGTGCCTCGTCCCAAACAAAACTGTGCACGCCAAGTTGAGGAGTCCAATGGAACTTGACAAAGTGTCTCTTGCCCGCATCATTCTCGAGGGTGAACGTGTTGACTCCGAATCCTTGCATCATACGATATGAGCGGGGAATGGCGCGATCACTTTGCTGCCACATGAACATATCTAAAGCACATATTGATTAGGATTGTTTTCAATAGACGAGTCCAAGCACTTACGTGTAGCCTCCGTGTGCAGATATTGAAAGTCCCAGAAGTTATTATGCGCAGATTGAGCCTGGGGGACCTCGTTGTGTGGTTCCGGTTTACCAGAATGAATAAGATCCGGAAACTTTAAGGCATCTTGGATGAAGAAGACTGGAATGTTGTTTCCAACCACGTCCCAATTCCCCTCGGTGGTGTAATGCTGCATTCATCGATAGTCAGCGATATTGAAGGCAGCGATTCATTTTTTGTGGACTCTTTTGTCCGATCGGACGGCAACCAGTTGAACCTGCCCTGATGGAAAATCCGCGAACGTCACGCACTGTGTCGGCGGATCCGCGACTTCCAAGGACAGTTGAAAATCGGACGAAAGTCTCAGTCGTTCGCGAAGTGTCTGTCAGCACCTTGGCAGAAGTGTACTCTGCCAGACTCTTGTGCATCTTGAATGTACCAAAAGCGCCAGCGCCACGTGCGTGTACCACTCTCTCTGGAATGCGCTCATGGTCAAAGCGATTGATCTTCTCTCGTCCAGCGTGATCTTCAAGGAGATGAGGCCCTGTCTTGTTTTCGGTAACGACCTTCAACGTATCATCTGGTAATAGGCTTGTCAGCTACAGACGTAGAGAAAGGCTTAGTTCCCACATACCGGTATTGGATTGGAGGACGCCGTAGTCAGTGGTGATGCGAGCCTTGGGGTCGTTGTAGTCTCTCGTAGCACCGGCAATATCGGATGCCTTTGGACCAGCACTGCCTCCCAGGGTCTGCTGTAGCTTGTTGAGACCTGCAGAGACGGCTTGTCCTGCTTCAGATGCCATATCGATCGTCTTTTGGCTCTTTTTGGAAAGCAATTGACGGTGATGGCGAGTTGTCTGTTATGCAAATTGGAGAGGAGATGATACGTGAGAAATTACGCGTAGAGAGAGAAATGCCTTTTCTATCGCCCCTGCCCGCAGTTGCATACTAATTGCATCGCCATTTGGTCATGGTGACAACAGCTGCGAGCTCGCGACAAAGAATGTAACAACCAATCGATACGGCGAGGGTCAATGGCGAGGGACGGACGCGTTATGCAAATGGGACGTCATGGTGAACAAACACAAACGCTGTGCTGGGGTCACTGGAACGTCTTCCCAGTATTGGCCACTTCATCGGAGTTGCCTCGCTTTGATGTCGCTGACACGGAGCAGGTAGTTACCAACTCATCCGAGACGTCGTCCCCACAGGCTAGCGAACCGTGGCTCCACTTTCGCATGTTCAAACTTTCACCGGAGGTGGCTCCGAACCGTCGATCGCTCGAAGTAGCCTGGAGGTACTGTACCGGGCTTCACTCGATACCAAAACTACCTTAGACACTTAAAGCAGGAAAACGCTGACTCTCTACCACATGTTACGAGTAAGAAAATACTTCTCCAGCATGAATTGGTTGGATAAGCCGAAGCACAGTCTTTCTAAGTTTGGGCATGTTAGAGTCTCTTCATTATCATCACGCTAGTCTCACGTTTTGCTCTCTTGTATCCCCTGGTCTCGTCCGTAGGAATAGCGTTTTTCTTCGAGGCGACGAGGACTGCCTTCGCATAGGACGTTGTATCGTCTGCGTTTCGTGCTGCCCGCTTAGGTGAAGATTCTGCCAACTTTCTCTCCTTCTGGTCACCAAACACATAGTCTCCGGCTCCACTGTTGAACGAGATTTGTGTTAGCTCATGGATGAGGCAATGTTCTAGTACCTGGGCCTCGTGTGGGAAGAACCTATAGCAGAGTCAGACTTCGTCAGCCGTAGAGAAGCCACACCGGGCCATGCCGTCCTTGACAACATTGCATGGATCTTCATTTCCAAAGTGGTAGGTGACTTTGTCCAAGCTGGCCTACATTGACGAGAAGTTGTCTGAGCGCTGAATTAGCCGTGCCTTTTCCTAGCGATCTATGCTTCATCGCCAACCTGACACAAGCTTATCATAACCTTCGGTGATAAAGTATTTCCAAAGTAGCGCTTGTGAAGCTTTCTCTCATGCGAGTCGAACTCCTCGCGGAGTTGAACGACAAGACTCGAATGACGCTTGGGTATCATCACTGATAGACCAAGCAGAAAGCCCTACAGCAGAGCGTGTCAAAAGCTTCGGGATGTGCATCACGAAGTGGGCGAAGGAATGTGATCCTGGGAAGTGCCCGGCAGTGTAAAAGCAGCTGAGTCTGAGGGATAGAATTGTAATATCTGAAGTATGGGGTTGTAGTGAAAGACTGAGCGTTCGGTTATACGATGAACCTGCCGTAGTTTGAAAGAAGTTGGTGCATCAGAAAGGGAGGCTCTGAACCCAACTCAAAATTCGATCGGGATGTCGCGGAGCTGAATGGCCACAGATCTCTTGAGGCTACCGGAGATACGGACCCCATACGGCCATTTAGAAAGAAGTCGCAATGACCGCAGACTTGACACGCAATCACTCGGAATCTTACCGGGTAGGCGCAGATGGAGGAAGCCAGAAATGCTGTTCATAATCAAGGTGCCGTGACCATCCTCTAAGAATCGTTTCGTGTAGTGGTGAAATTTCATTCGGCACCGCTCAGGTAGATATTCTTAGTATGATTGGATGGTGCAAGCCCTCATGTCGTAGATGTCGTCGTGGTGCCTATCGCGGAGGCAGAGAAGACCCCCGAGACGTACTTCGTATTCCCAGAGTATACTTCATCCGATGTTTTCGAGGGTAGCGAGACCTTTCCGACGGCGTCGTCCCGAATGTAGGTGTGCGGAGGAGGAGACGTTGACTTTGATCGGCAAATAGAAACCCTAATAAGGTAGCTCCGCTGCGCTGCGCCCCACATTCACATGCCTGCTGGGAAGATCTACCTACCTGGAACTCATTCACCTCACATCATCATTTTCGACAACACATGTTCTTCCTCCAGCTCGAGCCGGCCTCGAGTATTCCATTCCAGTCCGTACAATGCAAACCAGTTCATGACTTGATATGAAGCTCCAACTCCAATGATTGACCTTCCAACCCGTCTCCGTCGCGCAATCCGACTCTCCGATGCGGTCCTCTGCGCTCGAATCCTCCGCTCCCACCCCTTCCTCCTCCAAAACCCGGACTTTGCCAATAAATCCAACACATCTCTCCRTCTCGCCGCCTCTCAGGGCTCACGAGAAATTGTCCAGCTCCTCATAACTCTCGGTCACGACATTTCAGAAATATCGCGAAATGCAGACCACGATACCCCTCTGATGCTCGCTGTGAAAGCAGGACACGTCCAAACGGCTGCACTTCTCGCTCAGAATTTCCCGCGATGCATTCCAATTGTGAATAAAGAGGGTCTGGATGCCCTGGCATTATCTGCTCAAACGGCAGCATCCAATGCTTTGATTCCAATTCTATTGGAGGATCCCAATTTTCCCGCGAGCGTGCATGTTCGGGACTATGATGGAAATACGCCTCTCCATCATGCTTCCGCGTCTGGAGCACTGAAAGCTCTGCGGCTGTTACTAGCGAACGGAGCGGACCCGCTGGCGAAGAACAACTATGATTGGACTCCACTGGCGTATAGTCAGACGGTGGCGGCGGAGGTGTATATGAAGAATCTTGTAGCGGAGTTTGCTCGACGCAAAGCTGAGGGGGCAAAACTGAGCGAGGAGAGAGAGAGAATGCGGGCTGGTGGGGTGAGGCTTGTAGGTGGGGATAGTATGGAGGACATTGTGGACGAGGATGATGTCATTGGGGATGTGTTGAAGAGACATTGGAGCCCGACGGATGTGAGAAGGCCCGCAACGCCAAAAAGTAGTTTTGAGTGGGGGAATGCCCTGGGCCACGCGAGGACCAGATCCGGGTCTTGAAGTTCAAGTATGCCCAACGAAGTATACGACCAGTGAAGGGAGTTCATTAGAGGAGGAAGCAGCGTTTCAAATTTCGTAAACATATCTATGGATGAGAGGTCTATCTGCAATAAAGCGAGCCGGGTATCTCCGCCATGCCTACGAAAGCAATGCAACAGTCTCAACTGCAAGTTCACCATCCTCCACGACTGTAGAGATCCAAATAGTGTCCTACCGCCATCGTCATCCAATCATACCGTCGTACCCTCTTTCGGCGGTCCCAAAATACACAACACAATCCTATTGTGCCGGCCCTGGAGGACCCTGATCGCTGTTACTCCTCGAGCCACTCGAAGGTCCACYGCCAGTCCCTAGCCCTCCAGGTCCAACACCACCTTTGTTCATCCATCCAAACCAACTGCTACGGTTGGCAGACTTCTTCGCCGCATCCTCGTCTGCGGCCTCTTGCACCAAGCGTAGTGGACGAGGCTTGCTGCCCATCATAACCGCGCCACTGATCTTTGTATCTTTGTCGCCGCTGCTTGTAGTACTCCTGGGAGGAGATGGGAACCCCTGCGCAGTTTCAGAAGCAGCCATGTCAAGAGCTTCAAAGTTGGGGGAGTTCGTGACCATGCTATTGCGATTGCTGTGGAGTTTGCTATCGCGTTGAGGACCCACGCTCTCTTTCCCGGCTGAGCTTTCGTTAATGGTAGGCACAGACGAACCGCTGGGTACCCGAGAGAAGAAGGCGGATGAGCGTCCGCTTGGGGATGAGAGTCCTGGGCTAAGAGGCCCTACCGGATTGGATGGACCGCGATACATGTTGGTCACGACACTAGCGGCTGGCCAGTCGGAATTCGCACGTCGATGACCGCTTGCCATGCGTGGTCCAATCGGCACGCTTGGTGCAGTCTCAGGGTTTTCATTCCCTCTTGGAGCTCCACCATCACCTCCGAGCTGCTGGGAAAGTGGTCTAGGTCGCTTCGGGCCTGTTGAGGTCTTCGGACCCATGACGCTCTTGGCGCGTTGGAGGAGACTAGGCTGCTCGTTGTCCTTTGCGGGAGGCGGAGGCGGCAGGTCCTTGTCCTTGTTCGAGAGTGAGGGTGGGCCAGCCATGAGATCGGGTGTCTTGTCCAGGATCTGCTCAAACTGTTCGTGCTGGAGGAGGCGAGAGATGATATTGTTAATATACAATGTCAACGCCTTGTTCTGGTCCTTGAGACTGTTCACCTCGGTCCGCAGACGACGATCGTTGCTATCGCCTTCGCCCTCGCTATCTCCGAGTTCGTCTGCAAGACTAGTGCCTCTACCTTCTTCTCCAGGAGGTTCGGGGCTTCGTGATGGCGGTCTTGAAGCCGTGTTGGGGTTGTAGGGGCGGAGAAAGTCGCCGCTCAGCGTCTTCTCACTTAGAAGAAGCTGAAAGGACTCGTTTTCCTCCATCAGGCGGGCGTTTTGCATCTTGACTTCGTACATTTGCTTCTGCAGCTCGCGTAGATGCCCACCTCCCATGTGCTCCATCTCCACGACTTTGATCTGCGACT
The DNA here is from genome assembly GCF_900074925.1 of Ramularia collo-cygni. Classification (NCBI taxonomy): domain Eukaryota; kingdom Fungi; phylum Ascomycota; class Dothideomycetes; order Mycosphaerellales; family Mycosphaerellaceae; genus Ramularia; species Ramularia collo-cygni. The sequence continues at coordinate 1,700,026 of NW_019716255.1, read as the reverse complement.
CGGCCAGCTCCATCCGTAGCGATTCTATAATCTTGTCCTTTTGCATAACCAGCTTGGAGTTGTTACGCGAGACGGAGTCGCTCCTTTGCATGGACGACGGTGCAAACTGCATATCTCCCGCCTCGGGGTTGGGCGAAACACCTCCACTGCGGCCGCTTGCTGAGCGTGACACCATCGGCCGGCGCTCATCGTCCAGACCCGCACGCATTTCCCTCTGCGCCAGCGTTTCCTTCATGCGCTGCAGTGCACTCCGCATTTCCTCTTCTCGGTTGGTGGCCTCTTCCTTTTCCTTCATGCTGGCTGCACGCTCCGACTCGTAAATCTGCTCCAGCTCACGACGGGCTCTTGTGCTCTCCTTCTTTGCATTCTCTAGTTCTTCAATGCGCTCCGAGTTCTCGTGCACACTCTCCTCTAACATCGCTTGTTCCTTTAACGATTCGTCTAGCTTTGCCTGCACTACTGCCATCTGCTTTTCCTTCTCCAGCGTGGCCTGCTCAGCAAGTGCAAGCTTCTCCGCCAGCTCCTCTAGTCGGGCATGCATCTCTGCCTTGGCATCTGCCTCCGCGGTGGCGTCGACGGAGGTGGGCTTCCGAGCAGCAGCACGAGCAGATAAGGGTGTTCCCGTCCGAGTGGAACGTGTTCTATTCAGGCCGTTGGTGGCTGTGCTGGTGGTGTGGTTGGTCGCAGTGCCAGTTGCGCTCGCTGGCCGCGCAGGACTAGATGTTGCAGATGTCGCCATGGCGGCATTGCTGTTGGGGGTCTTTCGTGCCGCGGTGGGCACCGCGGGCTTCTTATTTGGGGTCGATGCTGACATGATTTGATTACGAGCTGCTGCGCGGTCGGTGGTGGGAGCGCAGCATGCGGCGAGGCAACCCGAGCTTCTACGCTCTCTTTCCGTCTATCGCGTGTGGCCCGAAAGAGCTAAGTTTAGACTATGTACGGCGGTGCGGCGGTGAAGGTTGGAAGCCGCGATCGTACGTCGTGCGTGCACAGCCCAGGATTGCAGAACAACGATGCAAGATTTCCAGAATTGCGYGTTTACAAAGAAGGGAGGAAAGGATGCGGCCTGATCATCCATCTGTTGCTGGTCACGAAATTGGCACGCCATGCTAGTCGGTCCCCACCTGCATGTGAACATGAAACGGCAACTTAAATGCAACGACCAGGTGTGCCGGCCGGCCTTTCAAGTTACACGGCTGGTTGACAACGGCTGCCGTGGCATGACCCGGTTTCGTAGGCAACTCAACTTCTTGCACCGTCCAACTGCCGCTTCTTGAGTGCGATCTACTTGCCGTCGATGAGACATCGTTACCTACTCTATTCTTCACGTCGATCAGAACAGCGTAGGTGAGCATGACTCCCAACCGTCCTGGACTCAGGGGCTTCGACATTAATCCGAAATGCACAGGTTCTTGAGCCGAGTGGAAGCCGCGAATCGGCCCAGCCCGTTGTCGCCCAATCAATAATGAATGACCTGCAGGCATCCATCGACATCGATGATAGGCTCTTGCCATCMTGGCTTCTACAGCATCGGGCGCTTCATGGAATATCCCAGATTCAATGAAGAGTCCAGAGATACTCCTACAGCGTGCTGCCATTTCTAGCTCCACATTCAAACACTTACTTCTAGGCCTGGGTTATTTTTGGAAGWTCACTCTTCCCTGGGTCAACTTACAACGGACGAGATACTATCTATGCCTACATCTGGCGAATAGATGAATGTTTTGAGCGCTATGTTCACTTCCAACAAACACATTTCTCGGACTGAAACACAGCAAGCCAGAGTCTTCCAAAGATATATCCTTCTTCCAGACTACTGTGCGTCATTCGCCCAAGAAATAGAGACTATACTTAGGTAAGCTCTTTGGTAGTCATGGGACCGAACCAAACTTCGCGGGACAGCGAATATTGATACAAACGTCCACTGGTTGTTCTAAGACACCTCGCCATTGCCTATAGCGCGCAACATACTTTGCGAGGGACTTTCCTGCACGCAGCATTTCCTTGGACGCCTACACGGACTACCGCTTCCATGGACTCTGTGTACCCCGTTTCTCCATCCCTAATTCATCTAGAGAGCAGAATACATGATAGCCGATCCTGTCAGGGGGAATAAATGGATATCGGTGAGATGGTCGTAATGCGTTGTGACATGATGGAGGTATGTGTGGCCCTCTCGGCCTGGCTTAGGCAACCGAATCACGTTGCTGAATTCGTGAAGACTTGGGAGAGAGCCGCCTGTGGTGTATGCTACATGCCCAGGGGCCAGGCCCTTGATAGTGTCGAATTCAAGCTAAGGTGGTATGAACGGGAAAGGAATTGGTTACACACATCAGCTAGTGGAATTGTAAATGGGTTGGCCAGAGCGTTCGATATGAGGATCATTCATCGAGACAAGACATCTTTGTTTATGTCTACGATGTCCTAAGGCCTCGCTCTCTACAGACTCGACGATTCTAGGCCTGCTAGAATCCTAACCACTAGCAGAGTAGCAAATCAATCGAGGGGGCGGTTCGGGGCGCTGCTCATGTTGATGGTTTCTCATATCGACAGGTCTGGCCCGGTTGGCAAGCTAGAGCTCCCACTGCATAGCAACAACCACATGCTTACAGCTGATCGAAATGAAGAGCGACTGTGCTGAGATGAACTCAATTTTTTGGCGCTATAAGCAGATGGGTCACGGTATTACAAGGAGAAGAAGCATTTCGCCCCCCGTCATTCCAGAACATATGGGAGTGTACAGGGACTAAATATCCCAATCTTCGGCGTACTCGTTCCACTGCGATCGCTTCCCAACATAACTTCTACTCTCCGGCCGGCTCGACACCAGCGTATCGCCATCCATGTACATCATACCATACTCATATACCACATTAGTGGTTATACCTGCCTCTTCGATCTGTGTCATCTTCTGCAACACTTTACCTGCCAGCTGACGACAATGGTCGCTAAGATTCTGCGAAGCCTCGATCGCCGTGAATTTAACACGCCAGGTTTYCCATGAACTTTTCCTGTAAGTAGCGCTCATTTCACACATCTCGAAGAGCTCGGCTCCGGCGTAAAGAAGCCATTGCGCTGCTGCGCATGCATGCTTTTCGTAGTCATTAGGCAAAGCCTTGGAGTGATCGAGCTTTGTGAACGGTGCCCGATCTATAGTCCGCCCAGTAGTCATATTCATTCCGGCAACGAAAAGTCTGGCGCAGAATGCGGAAAAGTTCTCTAAAGAGGGCTCCGGCCTTTCCGCGCTGTCAGAATGGTGTGCGAAAATCCCTTTATAATGTCAGGCCTGCTCTCTATTCTTGCATTTCTTGAGAAACACAGTACGAACTTGATTCCCAAAAGGCTAGATTATTCTGTTCAAACTTTTCAACCATCACTTCGGACCAAAGATTGACCTTCTTCCCGTTGCYCCTTGTGACCTCACGATACGGCATTCGCGGGATGTTTCCAAGAACCTCCACGAGCCTGTCCTGGCCGGGATGGACTGCGGGAACTTGCGGCGCGAGTCTCGGCACCAGATGGAGGACGAAGTAATGCCCACTTAGTAGACCATCGTCCGGATTTCCTTCGGTGCGTTCCACCGTTTGTTGTGCAATGTTATGCTCCTCGCAGATMAGAGCATCCATGCGTTTGACCGCAATAACAGGTGTCAGTTTGCCATCAACGAGATCTTGAAAAATTTCCAGTATGGCACGATCTGTAGGATCTTGGGGTGGGAATAAAGGTTTCAACACAATATTCGAGTCCATGATGATGCTGATGAGAAGAGGATGAGAGATCTAGGCAATGACATGGGACGAATGATGTTCTGACTATCTAGATATAGGTGAGCGTTGTCTCATACGGAAGCGGGAAGCAGGCAACAGTGCTGGCAATGCAGATGGTGTCGGACGCAAGTGGCATGTATCTTGTATACCTTACTTTGTAGAGACCTAGCTTGTGGCGAGGTACGGCACAGGACTGTGAAATACTGAAGCCAGACATAGGCTTGTATCGAAATTCACACCGTCCTTCTCTGGGAGGCGTTGGGTATGGGGGATGTTATTGAGGTGGAGTTGGAGTTGGAGTTTGGGGAACGCATGACTCGACACATTGACTCGGCGGACCTTGCCGAACGACTGCATGACTTGTGTGTAAATACTTCGAAGCTCAATGTGAGGTTGCGATGCAACCATTTTCGCACACCCACCTCGTCGTCGCAATGGATCTCCGAACGGTGGTTTCAGACCATCTCATCAAGCTGGTAGGCGGCAGCGATGAGATGACCGTCGACTTCGTCGTAGAGACGGCGAAATCGGCAAAGTCGGCCTCTTCACTGCAGGACAAATTGTCGAGCATGCTGGAGTCTGATGACGCCGACCTCAAGCGCTTCAGTGATGACCTGTATGCGCGAGTCAGCAAGCCTGTGGCGGATAGCACATCTGCCGCGCCGCGAGTGAAGCCAAGATCGAGCAAGAAAAAGTATGCGCTGGTAGATATGGAAGTGGAGGAAGAAGCTCCAGCGCCTGTTGCACCGAAGGAGGAGAAGAGGCGAAGTGGTGATAAAGAGGGAATGTCAAAGCACAAGGAGCGAAGAAGATCAAGGAGCAGGAGCAGAGAGCGGCACAGCAAGAAGCTGCGCAGACGAGACAATGAGGATTTCGACGATCGATGGGGCGATCAGGACGAAGAGGATGAAGAGGACTTTCCATCGCCCCCTGCTAAGCGGACGAGATTTGCAGATGACGAAAAGGATGAGGGCCGTTCCAAATCGGAGGTGATAGACGAGGAACCAGAGGACGAAGAGGAACGGGATCGCAAGGAGCGAAAGGCGTTCGAGGAGCGACTGCGCAACAAGGATGCTGGCAACACCAAGAAAGTCGTGGAGAATAGTGCTGCTCGTCGCGAAGAGGCCGATGCGGCCCGGCGAGCACAGGCTGGGAAAGTCACGGCGGAGGAAATGAAGGATATCCGTTTGCGATCCAGACAGGACTATCTCAAGAAGCGATCTGCTCAGGAGCTGGCTCTGTTGCGGAAGCAGGTTGCAGAGGAAGCTGAAGAAGAACGGACCAACCCAGCACTCACTCAGTCGGAGAAGGAAGACTTCGCACGGAACCGCGAAGCGCTGCGCCTCGCCGAAGAACGTGAGAACATCGATGATCACTTCGATGGCTATGCTATACCGGATGACTACATCACCGAAAAGGGCAAACTTGACACGCGGAAGAAGCAGGATGCCCTATACAGCCGATACGTGGATCGCGATGCCCAAGGTCGAGAGCGTTATGTAACTGAGCACGRAGAGTGGGAACGAGATCAGCTTGCCAAAACCAAGGCGCAGATCATTGTTGCGGATCGGGTGCCGGAGCAGCAGTACGAGTATGTCATTGACGAGGAGCAGCAGATCAAGTGGGTGACAGATGCTGTGATGCAAGGAGGCTTGAACAAGATGCAATCGCAAGAAGAGAGATTGCTTGCACAGCAGATGCTTCAAGCAGAGCGCAAGGCGAAAACGATGGAGGAGAAGCGCAAAACGCTGCCCGTCTATCAGTATCGACAGCAATTCTTGGACGCCGTCAAAGAGTACCAGGTCTTGATTATCGTTGGTGAGACTGGTAGCGGCAAGACCACCCAGCTTCCACAGTTCCTGTACGAGGAGGGCTACTGCAAAGATGGCAAGAAGGTTGGATGTACGCAACCGCGTCGTGTAGCTGCGATGAGTGTCGCCGCTCGCGTCGCCGAAGAGGTTGGTGTGAAGCTGGGCCAGGAGGTCGGTTACGCGATTCGATTCGAAGATGCCACTTCCGAAAAAACAGCATTGAAGTACATGACCGATGGAATGTTGCTGCGTGAGTTTTTGACAGAGCCTGATCTTGGAGGCTACAGCGCTTTGATGATCGATGAGGCTCACGAGCGCACCCTTCACACTGATATCCTGTTCGGCCTGGTCAAGGACATCGCGCGAGGTCGGCCTGACCTCAGACTATTAATCTCATCTGCAACGCTTGACGCTCAGAAGTTCAGCGAGTTCTTCGATGGTGCCCCTATCCTCAACATCCCTGGTCGCACATACGACGTGGAGATGAACTTCTCCATGCAGCCAGAGGCCAATTACCTGTCGGCAGCCATCACAACCGTCTTCCAAATCCATCTGTCTCAGGAAATGCCGGGCGATATACTTGTTTTCTTGACAGGTCAGGACGAGATTGAGCAGGCCGAATTGTCACTCCAGGAAACCGCCCGAAAGCTCGGAAGTGCCGCGCCTGAGCTCATGATTTGTCCCATCTACGCGAACCTGCCGACGGATTTGCAACAGCGGATTTTCGATCCAACTCCACCCAAAGTTCGCAAAGTTGTCTTGGCCACCAACATCGCCGAGACATCCCTCACAATCGACAATATTGTGTATGTCATTGATCCAGGATTTGTCAAGGAGAATCGATACACTCCAGCGACTAATATGGAGTCACTCACCGCAGTTCCAATCTCTCGTGCATCTGCAAATCAGCGAGCTGGCAGAGCTGGACGTACGGGACCTGGAAAGTGCTTCCGTTTGTACACGAAATGGGCGTACTACAACGAACTTCCTGCAAACACGACTCCCGAAATCCAGCGCACAAATCTCATCAGCGTCGTGCTCTTGCTGAAGTCACTGGGAATCAACGATCTGATCAACTTCGACTTCATGGACCCACCATCACCAGACATGTTGATGAGGTCTCTGGAGCTGCTGTACGCCTTGGGTGCTCTCAATGACAAAGGAGAGCTCACCAAGATCGGACGCCAAATGGCGGAATTCCCAACTGATCCCATGTTGGCCAAGGTTGTCCTCGCTGCTGACAAGGAAGGTTGTGTGGAGGAAATTCTCTCAATCATCGCTATGCTTGGTGAAGCCTCTGCTCTCTTCTACAGGCCCAAAGACAAGAAGCTCCAGGCCGACGCTGCCCGCGCACGTTTCACCGTCAAGGAAGGCGGAGATCATGCCACATACCTCAACATCTGGAATCAATGGGTCGACTCCGATTTCTCATTTATATGGGCGAAAGAGAACTTCCTACAGCAACGCTCCCTCACCCGCGCGCGCGACGTGCGCGACCAATTGGCGAAACTCTGTGATCGAGTAGAAGTTGATGCAACAGCGACATGTGGAGCATCCAATCTCCCTCCGATCCAAAAAGCCATGACAGCAGGCTTCTTCCCCAATGCGGCGAGATTGCAGAGTGGAGGAGACAGCTACCGGACCGTAAAGAACAACATGACGGTGCATTTGCATCCTAGTAGCGTTCTGATGGATGTGAGACCGAAGTGGGTGGTGTTTTATGAGCTGGTGCAGACTAGCAAGGAATTTATGAGGAGTGTCATGCCGGTGCAGCCGGAGTGGCTGACAGAGGTTGCACCGCATTATCACAAGCAGAAGGACATTGAGGAACTGGGAGTTACGAGGAAAATGCCGAAAATATAAAGCAAGGTCGGGGTGGAACGATATAGATTGAGATGTAGGGTGAGCTCCATATCTGGAGTGTGCCAGCCGATCATAATGATCTGTGACCAACGTGGCACAGCCCCTTTCAGGATGTGGATCTGGTTTTGAGTTTGAGGGAATTACCTTTAGCGTGCAACTACATGTGGTACTTCCTCCTCGACGAATACGATATCATCTTCCCTGGATAGGGAGCCTTCCAGCAATGAAATGACCTACCGCGAACAGTGCTGGTTGTTGCTCACTGAGACATCTATACCGCCCTCCATCTGTCAACTTCCCCGGACCATCTCACCTCTATCGTCACTCCCGGACCATCGACTTGCCTATGGCCTCCAAATTCTGGCTAGCATGTGCGGCATGGCTCTGCTGCGATTTCAGCGGCTATAAATACCATGGCCAAGAATACAACGGCGGCATCGGCATTGCGGCTTTTGCAACCATCTGCACCATGACCGCCGACTGGAATATAACGGATGAATTACCCAGGAGTGATACTGGCTACAAGATGATAGCATTGTCTATGGTGATCTGGCCCGGGGTCATCTGGGGTTTGGCATCGTATGCCTTGTTGTCGGCCGCTGAAGACCAGGTTGCGTGTGTTTGGCTTATCACAACGCCTCTTTTTGTGGTTCTTCTGGGTCTGTCTGTACTAGCCGACAGGCGCATCTTGGATCGAAGGCTAGAAAACTGGCGTATTACAACGGGTTTAAGCTGGCTCGGTATCCTGACGGGTCATGCCCTTGGTAAAAGTAGCCTGGGTCGCAGTGTTGAACATTACACTTCTGGTCTCCTAGCAGCTGTGGTAACCTCTACTGCACTGGTGACAATCGTAGGTGCTGCGATGATGTTCCTCTCTGTGGCACGATTGGCTCAGAGTCACTCGCKGGCCATCCAGGTTCTTCAAATGAACAAAGGAATACCTACCGATACGATCATTCCATTTGGCTTTCCGCCACTTTGGGGAGCTCAAGGGCCATGGTTCGCTATTACATGGACCATCGGGCTCGCTTCATGTATCGGTGCTGTCGACCAGCCGCGAGCGCAGGCTCTACTAGGCTCCACTAGTGTCGCCATCGTACTTTCCATGGCATTCTTCCCGCCCTTCTCGGGCAAGTTGCTTGGATTGCGGTACGATGAATACATGCGGCTGCTTTCCATTCTCCATATCTCGATGGTATCATCACTATGCCTGTATTCCAGCTTGATCGCTCCTCAATCTCGCATACCCTAGTATGGCTACCAGAAGAGTTCATTGGAGGATCCATGCTCTCAGTTCTTGGAAACACCTCGTAATCCTTTACTCATTGCAAGGAGCTTGGCTGCCCGAAAAACTTCCTCGAGCTCGACAGCCATCTCTGCGAGTCCCGCTGCTTGCAACGCTCGCGCCTCGCATCAGAGCTGTCGATATGAGAAATCATCAACAAGAGTAGCGCCCTGATATACTCTCTCGATTAATTAACGTGCCACTCTGCTAGTGGCAAGGATTCTAGCAGGCCTAAATTTGTCGAGCCTGCAGAGAGCGGTTAATTACCCCTGTTGGGAAGCGGGCGCAGGATGGTCGTCGTAGTCACAGTTATCATCGGGGCGATCTGTATCTAGAAATTGATCGTATCTCTCCCATAGCATGCGCTCGGCTGCGAGCTCCTCGTCATACCGAGTAACCTTTTGGTCGAGCAATCGGTGGAATTCGGGCTGGTAGACAGAGTTGTAGTGCGCCTTCGTATATTCCCAATATTCAGGATACCATCCTGCGCATTCCCAATCAACAATGGCGGCGACCTCTCCATTCCGTACAAGGATGTTGAGCGATGCCAAGTCTCCGTGTGTGAAGTGTATGTTGTACTTGCGCTGGTGAATCTTCGCGACTTTGTCACCAAACACGGTGGATGTAGTTTCGATTGGTATTCCGCCACGGATGAAATGGTGGAACGTCGGGACGTCTTCGAATGGCCCAAAAAGCTTCACAGTGCCGACTCGGATATCTCGACACTGTCCTCCATTTGTGGAAGACACCTTCTGCTCACTCGGAGATTTCAAAGCTCGAAGTTGCTCAATATACCCAGCGACTTGCTCAGCGACGGTTTCTTTCTCAAGGTCCGTGAGCTCGTGCCATGAATCTTGCACGGTCTTGCATCCGCGCAGATACTCCATCTCAACAGCCAACTCGCCATGATGTTGATACGTCCTATAGATCTTTGGCACTGGAATTGACGTATTGGCGGCGACGAAGAGCAGAGCGTCAAGTTCGTTCTGTTTGCATGGCCACTTGACTAGTCGTCGACGACAAACGCGAGCGCCCCCGGGACGGCTCGAGCTCCCAAGGACGCCAAAAACAATGTCTCCGAGCCATATGCGGAATGAAAGAAGCATGCTGACACTCGCCAATTGTTGTTGTGTCAAGGTGATGAGTAGTCTCGGTATTGTGTTGCAATGCTATCAGCCTGGTCAATGCTTCGTATAGAGAGTATTGGGATTGGATCTCGAAGCGCTTCAAATGTGGCTTCAACCTCAAACGATGCGTTGTGAACGCAGTACGGAAACGCAGCCGGCGGCTCTTGGAGATGAGAGGCATTCCAGCATAGGAGACGCCATAGAACATACTGGACAGCATGGCTCATTCAAAGTCATCGAGTGAGGCTTGAGCTCATCGCGCCAAGTTTCGAATCTGCGTACCGACCGTTTCCACCAGGTCGAGGAGCACGCCCCGAGCCGTCTATTAAAGCACAAATTTATGCATCATTGTAGATATACAAAGGCAGAGACGCCATTCTGTCGGCTCTATTTCCTCCTGCTCATCACTTTTGCACACATGTCAATCAGCCCGACTTTGGCTTCGCTTTCAGGAAAGCTTGCAATCGCTCGCGCCGCCTTGTCGACGTAGTCCTGCGCGAGCGCACGCGTCTGCTCGATGCCATTGCTTTGGATCACGAATTCTCGTGCCTACACATGTCAGTACTCGATATCATCACACGTCTTTCGATCAGGCTCACCTTGGCAACATCACCCTCTTGTGAGAATTTCCGCCCAACAAGCACACCAAGCTCCTGGTTATCCCTCCATGCAAACAACAAGGGCGCAGTCGCCAACCCAAGCTCCAAGTCCGCACCTGCGGGCTTTCCAAGCTCTTGTCCGCTCACGGTGTAATCCAGCATATCGTCCACCAACTGAAACGCCAACCCAAGGTTCTTGCCGTATTGATAGGCCGCCTCTACAACCTCCGCAGGGTGCTCGCCCAGAATAGCAGCGGCCCGACATGACTTGCTGATCAGACTCGCGGATTTGAGATATGTCTTTTGCAGATAGTATGTGATTGTCTCTTCACTCCACACCGGCTTCTTCTCATCTAATGCAGTGTTCTTCAACTGCATGAACTCTCCCTCTACCAAGTTCGCGATGACCGTTGCAAGAAGCTCCGTCACCTCGGGATCTCGTAGTCTTGCCAATGCCACGGATGCTCTTCCCAGAAGAAAATCCCCGGCCAAAACCGCCATCTTGTTTCCAAACGCAATGTTGGCAGACGGATTCCCTCGCCGTGCGACAGACGTGTCAATCACGTCGTCGTGGAGGAGAGAGGCGGTATGAATGAGTTCGGTGATTTCAGCCAGTCGGCGTTGCGTTGGGAGAATCGAAGTGTCGTTTGCGAAATCGGCGCTTTCCACTGTCCGAGTTGTGAGAGGAGATGAGGGATTTGCGTCCTGGAGCACAGCTGAAGGGGCAATAGGCGTGTCAATTCCATTCTGCACATCCTTGGACACTCCTCGCGGCATGCGTGGGAGAAGAGCGGTTGCTTGAGACATTAACAGCACAAGCATGGGCCTCACGTATTTGCCCTCGGATTGTGTATAGTATTTGGACACGGTATCCAGCATGGGGTGTCCTGAGCCCAGTAACTGCTGTATGTTTCCCGTCATAAACTTCATCTCCTTTGCTACGCTCCGCAGTGGATCAATACCCATGGGACCTGCTGGTGGCGGCCCACTGAACATTTGTTTCGCAGCCGATACTGCGGCCGCCACACCGGATTGCCCATGTCGTGGAGACGCATGGTACGCTTTCCGTCGGTTACTGTGAAAGGTACGGGCAGAAAGAGGCTGAAAGCATCCTGGACAGCGTATTCGTGGTCGGCTGGTCGATGTAAGCGTTTCGATGAGGGCACGCGAATGCCGTGATCCAGACATGTAGTCGTCCCCAGTGCAGGTATGGAATGGCGGTTACGACGGCCTCTAACTGTAAGAAGTGGGTGTCGGGAAGGAAGTAGGTCGCAATGTTTGTCACGACAAGTCCATTGGCTATCGTTGTGTAACGAGCGATCAGTTGAGRTCGCCTGGAAATTTGAAAGTCTGGTCCGTCTTCGAGCTCATCCATGACGCTAGCAACAGCCCTATCCGCGAGGTACCATCGGATCTTCACTTGTACCTGTGTACTGCCAGATCCGACCCTCCTGGAGCTGCGACATGGTCCTGCTAACGATCACGCCGGCTGCGAAAGTGGCCATTGATGCGTATGTGAAGCATGAAGCAAACGAAGCCAGTGACGATGACGCGCTGAGGCAACGGGAGAGACTTGCCCAGGCCGAAGGTGGCAGTCCGATTGATCATCACGAACTGGTGTCCATCTCACGCCATCTTGTCCAGCATAGTGGTGGGTCTGCACGGCAATGGCGACTTGATGTGTTGTTAAAGGGCGCATCCATCTATCAGCCGCCTCCGCCGCCCAAGCCAGAGCCAGTACGCAAAACTTCCTCCCAACCAAAGCATGGTACATCGCTAACATGACAATAGACATCAGAATACAAAGCGCTCATGCAGCGATTGCGAGTACAAGAAGAACAGAGGCAGTATGAGCGCATGATCAATCCACCAGCCCCAGAGACCTTTGGAGAACGCTTTCCCAACGCTACCAACTCATTTGGGCATGCAGCATCTTCTGCCGACGACATTGATGAAGTGACATATGCGGATGTCAACAGACAGATGATATTGATCATCAATGTACTAGTCTCAATCATCTGTACCAGCGTGGCGGTGTGGATGGCCGCACGTCGTTGGAGTGTCCCACAGCGACTTGCCTTGGCCTTTTCCAGTAGCACCCTTGTTGCTGTTGCAGAGGTAGCAATTTACATGGGTTACATCAGGCGAATTGAGGAGTCCAAGACAAAGGAGAGGAAACTTGTCGAGAAGAAGGAAATTGTCGATACGTGGGTATTTGATGCGACTACAACAGGAAAGCAAATTGACTCTGGCGAAACGACTCGGTATAGAAAGGGGAAGCACAGGTGAAAAGTTTCTCAATTTTCGCGGTCACGATCGGACGTGCTCTAGCGCGAGTGGGGCGACGTCGAACATCTGTTCTGCGTCAGAAGCTGGACAACATCATCGTGCAATCAACGTAAGATGGCGACGAAGGACTTCCACCACCCCTTCCAGCCCTATGAGATCCAACAGCAGTTCATRGAGGCAGTCTATCAGTGCATTGAGCAAGGCAAGGTTGGCATTTTTGAATCTCCCACAGGCACTGGCAAATCTCTGAGCTTGATCTGCGGATCTTTGACCTGGTTGCGTGAGCACAAGCGCAAGACATATGATGAAGCAGTCGCCACTGTCGAGCTTGACGACGATGAACCAGAATGGATGAGGGAGCACGCGGTGGCATCTCGCGGCCAAGAGATCAGACAGATGAGAGCGGACTTTGAGGCGCGTCTGGCCAGGGTGCGAGAGCGGGAGAGCAAACTCAAAGAGCGGTCTGCGATTCCAAATGTCGAGCGGCCGATGAAACGGCAAAAGACGTCTCATGCCGCAGCTCAGGACGAAGACGATGGGGAAGACCAGTTCGTTCTGGACGACTACGATAGTGACGAGGAACGCAGCAATTCGAGAACCCACGATTTCTCGCCGGAGGTCGCCAAGCTGATGAAAAAGATGGGGTTGCTCCCTGAGAGCGATCAAGGACGTGCGAAGGACGACGAAGTCGACGAGCTCAAGATCTACTTCTGCTCCAGAACCCATTCGCAACTTACGCAATTCACTGGTGAATTGAAGAGAGTTGTGCTTCCGCCAGGTCTCCCCCTAGATGAGAATGATACAAGTCCTGTGGAAGAAATTAAACAACTTACACTGGGCTCTCGCAATAACCTCTGCATCAACTCGAAGGTAAATAAGCTTTCGACCAACACCGCAATCAACGAGCGTTGTATCGAGCTGCAGCAATCGAATACCCCCGCATCAAAGAAGTGCTCATTCCTGCCCAACAAAGATAGCGAGGATGTTGTACTCGATTTCAAAGACCACGCGCTGGCGAAGATCCGTGATATAGAGGACCTAGCTATGCTTGGTAAGAAGCTTCAAGTCTGCCCTTACTATGCATCGAGACCTGCCATTGGAAACGCCGAGATCGTCACTCTACCATATCCACTGCTCCTCCAAAAATCTGCACGAGAAGCACTTGGATATAGCCTCAAGAACCACATCGTAATCATTGATGAGGCTCATAACCTCATGAACGCTGTGGAAGGCACCTACTCGTCGCAGATATCAGACGCCCAACTTCAGCGAACGAAAAGTGGACTGATCAATTATCTCCAAAGGTTTCGAAATCGCTTGAAAGGAAGTAATCGATTGTATGCTACCCAGGTGGTCCGTGTTATAGACTCGCTGCTCGCTTTCACTAGCAGTGTCAAAGACCACAACAGCACCGGCGGCTCAGTCAATCCTAGCGCTCTTTTGGCAGGAAAATCTGTGGACCAGATCAATCTCACAAAGCTTGTACGATACATCAATGAGAGCAAGTTGGCGCGGAAAGTCGAAGGATACGCCGCATATGCCTCTCAGGCAGACCCTGCTCTACCATCGAAAACAGACTCAACGAACATCGTCGAGGCCGCCGATGTTCCCACCCTAACGCACATTCAGAACTTTCTCACAGCTCTGATGAATCCCTCTCGCGAAGGCAGATTCCTCTGGTCTAAAGAGGAAGGTTCTCTTATCGTCCGCTACCTCCTTCTCGATCCTTCTGCGCACTTCCGCGRGATTGTAGAAGACGCAAGAGCAGTCATTCTTGCTGGAGGAACCATGTCGCCGATGGAGGATTACCGACAGCAGCTGTTCCCATACCTCGACTCCATCACCACGTTCTCATGCGGCCACCTCATTCCGCCGAGCAGCCTCTTCGTCCGCGCCATCACATCCGATACGGATGGGCGGATAGACTTTACATTCAAGGCACGGAGCGATCAGACCGCGATACGGTTGGGCAGGGCCTTGATATCTATTGCCGAGAGGGTTGAGGGTGGAATGGTAGTCTTCCTCCCTAGCTACGGGTACTTGGAGACACTGCTCAAACTTTGGAAATCGAATGCCACTACTTCGAAGTTGGAGATGATCAAGCCTACATTCTGCGACAGTCGTTCCGGCTCTACAGACCGCACATTCAAACTCTACAGCGAGGCTGTCAGCACCGACAAACGTCGTGGGGCTCTCCTGTTCTCCGTCCTCGGTGGAAAGCTCWCGGAAGGCATAAACTTTGCAGATGATCTAGGTCGATGTGTAGTCGTCGTCGGTTTGCCATTTCCGAATATTGAAAGCCCGGATCTGAAGATGAAGATGCAGTATTTGGACAACAAGGCTGTGGAGAGAGGCGAATCAAGAGGGAAGGCTGGGAAGGAGTATATCGAGAACTTGTGTATGAGAAGTGTGAATCAGGCCATCGGACGTGTCATCAGGCATAAGGATGATTGGGCTAGTATATTGCTATTCGATGCTAGATATGTGAATGACAGGATACGAGGAAAGTTACCTGGGTGGATCAGGAGYAGTGTGGATGAGAAGGAGAGTGGGAACGTGCAGGAGGTGGTCGCGGGTGTTGGAACGTTCTTCAAAGGCAGGGCTCGCTGATAACAGGCCCAACTCAAGATACACTACAGGAATACTGCCGATGCCTTGCTGATCGGCCTCGACTTTGCCTGATTACCACTCCGCGTCCCAAGTCCAATGTCTCAAGCCGTCGCAGCAGATGTAGTGAGACTCGTGAATCCCAAGACATCTTTCTTGCCCAGGTCCACGCCTGCCTGTCTCATGATGAGATAAGCCGTGTTCTGCCATATTGTCAGCGCAAATTAATGAATGAGGTATGATCAGCAAGAGAATACGAACCCGATGGAAGAAGAAATTCGGAAGCATAAAGTTTTGCAAATACACCAAACTGTTAAACTTGACCTCCCCCTGACTTCCCATCTTCACARCAACCWCCKCGWTCTACACCAAGAAAGAAAAAATTGTCAGCGGTCTCACTTCAAAATGGTTCACAAGCAATGACAACAACAAAGCAAGATAAAAAAAACCTCACCTCATCCACAAACTTCTCCCTCTTAGCAGCTCTAAGCAACACCAAAGTCTTCTCAATCCTCTCCTGCAATTCCTCAAACGTCTTCTCATTATCTTCCATGGRCGTTTCCTTTTCCCCTCCAACACGGAAGAGAATGCCCTTGGCACTATCAGAGGCGAATTGGATTTGTTTGGTCAAAGGTAACATATCGGCAATGTGACCTTCTGTGAGAGTTTTCTTGTCGACATTATTGTCTTCGCACCATTTCTCGCCGGATTTTAGGTTGGCGGCGAGTTGCTCGAGGGCGCGAATTGCGATTGGGACGGAGAGGTCGTAGAGGGATACCATATTTATTGAAGTGGTAGAGTGGGTAAGGTAGTCTTGGTTTAATGTAGGGATGATATGGCGTGATTGAGTGAATGAAAAGTTGCGACTGCAGAGGTGATCTTTATAGAATCTTGCGATCTTGTTTCCTTGATGGAAGGAGTTAATAAGCTGTGGTTGCTAATCAACATGCATATACCTCGTGGATGTAGACACACCGCCATTGACCGATGACAAACCATAGGGTGAGTTGCGTGGGGCACAAATGCCGATCGTTACACATGATGATCCTGTGAACATCTCATTTCACAATTCAGTTTTACATTTCGAAAGCTTTGCATAACCATGGAAGAGAATCGAATCAGGTTGTCTCGGTGGAGCTGCTATCGAATGAGCACGAGCCATTGCAGCAGGGATACTTGGCTTGCATTGGTTCTTGCTTAGCAGCTGGTTCAAACTGCAGGCGTAAAACGATCTCGTAAAGTTGGTGTGACTTCTCCTCTGATCCCGAAGAAAGAATGTACGAAAGACCCCAAAGAGTCAGACCGCGGTCTGCTCAGCCCCAAACTCCGGACTAAATCCACGGTACAATCATCACTGACTCGACTTCGTGCTCTTCCTTTTCCTCTCGCGAATGGCGCCCTCCATCCTTGAAATCATTCCCTTCAATCCTACTCCCCTCTCACAGTTCTCCTCCAACCAAACCTCCATCCTCTCTCTGCACGCTCTCATACCTCTGAGAACTGGCATCTTCTTGCCTTCCTCGGCCTCGACTCTCGTCAGCGGACTGAGCAAAAGTGTGAAGACCTCTGTCCATATCTCCGTTTGCCAATATCGCTTGAAATTCTCTCGGATCCTGTATGTCTTCGTTGCGCCCTGTCCCAGACTCGCGCCCTTCTCCCCAACAGTCTCCATGTATTTCCCAAACAGCAAACTGTGTACGATTCCCGCAAGGCCGTGATAGTCGATTTGATATGTCCAAGGTCGCAGCTCACGCATTTCGGCGCAGTCTGCTTCAGAGGTCTTCCAGTCCGCGATAAAAGCGACGTCGGGCTTGAAATGCCTCATGTCGATACCACGACCAAAGTCGATGAGACAGACACCCTTACTAGACCAGCCGTGAGCACCACWCGGAAAGTATGTAGCTGACCAATCCGTCTCCAATCCGGGATCATCGAACCGCACCAAGACGTTATCGCCTTTGAGATCACCATGGATGAGCTGCTTGCTATGCATAGCCTCAGTGACACGGAGGAGTTCAACAGTGAACCACATCGCCATCATCTCATCCATACCACCTCCATTGCCGCTATCGAGACGCGCGAGGTTGACGAGGTCAAGCAGTGTTCCTTGATCTCGAAACTCTTCGACGAGGTAGCATTCGTCGCGATAGAGGTGCATCTCATGGGCGCGAACCATCGATTCTGCGGCACGGCTAACTCCCAGTCTTCTGTGCGATTGCCGCAGAATGTAAAACTCCCAGGTACTAGCTGGTTCTTCCATCTTGACGGCTTCGAGAGCTCTCCGGTGTGCAGTCTTGCCTACACGTGAAGCAGGTGCGTTCTCGTCATCTTCTTCTTCGATCGCAGCGGCGGCGCTGTTTTCGATCAGATAAACTGGAGCGAAGGTACCGGCTCCCAGCTCTCTCTTCACGATGTATGTGCCCTGAGCTCCGGGAAGGTCAATGACCGGGGGTGTCGAAAGAGTCTGTGCTGTCTTGTCTACGTTGACACTATTCCTACTGGCCTTGGARAGCGTGCGGACATACTTCTTGATCTCTGCCGAGCGTCCACAGCTTGTTTCGAGGTGCTCGTGATAGCCCTCGAACGACGATAGCGAAGGTTTCATCTGCGAAAGGATGGTCTGTCGAAGGAAAGGATCCATTGGGTTGCACTGGTCGTCTTTGATGATGGGTCCTTTCTGGATGCCGGACTCTGGCTCTTCTCTCTTGGCCTCTGTTTGTGATTTGGCTGTGCCTTGTCCCAAAGCTATAGTGCCTTTCGTGCTCTTTGTACGGATCGGCTGCAACACTCTGCGCTTGTCTTCCGCCATGTCAGCGAGCACATCTTGAAACGGACTGCTACAGGGCTCATCATCGTCCTCAAACTCTTCGGGCGTACCAAGGTTTCTGCTTGGAGTCTTTGCACCGAAGTAGTCTTTCTCTGTCCGAGCAGTGGCCACTCCCAGGGAGGACTCAGTTCGTTCGACTATGGGAGTCATGAAAGGTAGACGATGATTGGGAATGATTGACATGTCACGCATGTGGCTGACCGGAGGCTCGTAGTCCTCTGGCGGCAGAGGCACGTATCGTGTTTGCGGGTCTTCATCATTCACCGGTGTGGTGATGTCTTCCTCTTCATCGGCATATGTGTCATGCACTGTGCTCTGTGTTGAAGAATCGGCGCTTTYGTCTTCTTGCGGCACATGCTTGCTGGTGGTGAAGTCTGACCATCCTGTGTTGTCCCCATCATCAACGTGGTCGGACTGCTGGGCACCCATCAACTCGTTCCGAGTCTCATCGCCATACTCGCTGGCGACTGCAGACAGCTTTCCGGTAGCAGTGCTCTCGTCGCCGGTCGTGTAGTCGGTCTCATCACCACTACTCTCTTCTTCTTCGTCGTCTTCGCCATCAGTCGGCTCAGAGGGAGCTTGCTGCAACGGCTGGGAGAAGATGCCGTAGATCTCGTCCATTGCTTCTTTCGTGTTGATCGTCATCGTCGGCTCAGGTGCAATTGACTTTCTCTTCTTGATCTTGGGCCCAGTGGGAGAGTCCATGTTTAGCTGAATCGTCTTGGTCTCGTTTTTGATGTGCTTGACATCCATAACTTTGATCTTCCTCGTCCTGTTGGCTCTCTCCTCTCGTCTGGCCTTCTTCGCCAAGTCAACTTCTTGCCGCGAAGGGGGAGTGTTCTCGTCATTCTCATCATTGAGGGCGAGTGTCTTGACTGGGACGTTGCTCTGGCTCTCTGGCCTTGACTCTTGGCTGTCCAGTGGTGTGTCTTCGAAGATTTTGAATCCTCTGTCCTTTGACTTTAGAGGCTGCTGCAGCGGCTGTGACTGGAGCTCATCAACAGAGCTCTCTTGAGATTGTGATTCATCTTCGAGAATCTTGAATGGTTCAGCGCGAGGACTGGGCGCTTTTTGTGCAATCTTTGATGTCCTCCAGTCCTTACTCAACAACCCGCGATGCCTTGCTCTAAGCTCCTCAAAACAGAACTCAACAGATAAATTTCCAGMTTCAGGGTAGACAGCCTCGAGATTGACGAATACACATTCAAGCCTACCAGTCTTGTCGTTCAAGACGCACTGTTGAGCGTGACGACTATTCGAGTCCTGACGAGAAAAATGCTTCGGCATTGACGCGAGACGTGATGACTGAGTACAGAAGTATATATTTAGTCCTGTGTTCGTAAATACGTGATGGATCTTAGGAGTTTGGGAATGAGCTTACCTGGTCTTTGAAGATCATCATCTTCTCCATGCCACGATTCGTTTTGCCACCTCCAAGCTTCTCCCCTGCCCACGGCTTTGCTGCAACCGAATTCTCCTTCTTGCGGTCTGCAAGAAGCCCGATATCGTCCCATCCTGTAGAACTACTACCGGATTCTGGTCGAGAAGGGGCGTCGCCGTCCGAGAAGATGGCCATTTTGGATCCTTTGGGCTTCTTTGGGCCGCTCCCTTGGCCTTGCGTGGGCGCTGATGTAGGTGATACCGCTGCGAACGGATCAACTTTCGCGGCCAAAGCCGGTCGCACTGCAGGCAGAGCTGGACTTGAAGGTTCAGCGGTGTCTTGTGGTTGAGCGTCCTTTCTTCGCTCAAATTCTCCAAATTTGCGCATCAGGCGCTCAGCAGGCCGCGCTTCATTTTCCAGACCCATCTTGTAGATCTCCTCCGCCTGGCTCCATCTTCCTGCATTCTCGAGCCATGCAGCAAATTCCTCATAATACAATGCGAGACCTTCGCCGATGTTGTGGCGCGCGAGAAAGACGAATGCCTCGCGTGGCGCATCTGAGAATAGTCGGATGTAGTGGAGCCATATTTTAAGATATCGCGGGTCGTTCTTGTAATGTGGTGAAGATTGGAATGCCTTGGTGGCGCGCTCCAGCAGTGGCAGGAGCTGCGATTGCGGTGTCGCTTGGATAGAGGGATACGCGTCCATTGTCCATTTCACGTATCGGTCATAAACATCAAGTGGATCGTCGGCTTCGTCAATATTTGCCAGCTCCGTCTCAAACTCCGCGCGCTTCTTGATGTGCTCCGGGTTCGTTGCGGCGGGCGATGGGTTCGCGCCGAGCAGCGGTGGTGAATAGAGCTGCGCCAGCGCCTTTGCGGACCGGCCGCTCGGAAGGGCCTGGATGTTCTCCTTATGCGACTCAATCACATTGAAGTCGATGAGATCTTCCGCCATGGCTAGGTTGTGCTGTTGGGTTAGTGGGCGGATGTTTGTGCACGAGAGACGGAGACGGAGGAGCTTCGACGAAGTTTGTTGACGTACCAAAACATCCAGTTGCTAAGGCGGGATTAGACTTCACTAGCCCACCGATAGCCGACCTCACCTGGCGCCATCTTCGTGCCGCTCTCGGCACCTCCTATCACTCCTGCACCAGCAACAAAATGGCCCAGAAGAGAGCGATTCTTGACGCACTGCTCAGCATTATGTTCTCCACCTTATATGTACTTTCCGACTCTGGACTTCCGCAAAGTCTCTCATCACATGCTGGAAACAGCTAGCGATGGAGTTGCYGCTATGTACATGCCAGCTCTAGACTGATGGGCTGTGGGGATGACGCCTCTCCAGCGACTTGTGTATGACATTCGCTATCAATGATGCAATCGGTCATCTAGAGGTGAATTGKGCGGAGGAGGTTCAACGTTGTGATCTTCGTGACTTCGTTCAATGTCCTGAGACGAATGTCTGTCTACGACGCAGTCCAAGACGCCTCCAGTGCGTAGCAACGACATGTACGAACAGATGGACTTTCTTATACCTTGAAGCATCTTCCTCACGAAATCCATCAGTACACTTTCCTGCAACAGCAGTCATGAGCTCGTGCTCTTGGAACAGCGGGATCGATGCACACTGGTTAGCGACAGCTTCCTGATACAGCAGCCTCTTCTTCTCGGTTCAGGGTCTACTGCTTTCAGCATAGCAAGTAGCAGTCCTCCACCATTTAGGAGAGATTTCAAAGGATGCTATGGCGAAGGACACAATAACAGTGGTTTATCGTTATCTGGCGTTGCTCATTACGAAGCGCAGAGACGGTTTCATCTCGGACGAGGCCGACTTTAGCAGATCGTACAAGCCGAGATGGCATATGGTTTTCTCCCGGCAATGTCCCGTGATGTTCATGTCTTACTCTCACGGTACGTTTATGCTTGACCTGACCGTTTTGGTGATCACTCCTCTGATCCATGTGAATGCGCGAGATTGGACTTGGGGTGCACCAGTGAAATACTCTGTCTGCATTTCGACGACGAAGCTGACTTTTCTTCCACGTCGCAGTGGGCTATTTGGTGATGGCTGGCGTTTTGGGGTTGATCTTCATCCTTTGTTCCGTTTGGATCTATTACTATGTCCAGCTGGATGGCCAGGCGATGATTCAGAACTAGGGAGATGCGAAAGAAGCGTACGCGGCATACTCAACGGCTACGAGTACTAATGCTAGTGTTTGATATCAGCCACAGATGGAGGCACAAGCACCGCCGCTCGGAAGGCATATGCTTCGCCTGGTGCTTCGCATAACAGAACAATTCCTCTGGAGGGCCATCTGCCCATGACTCAACTCTCGGACATTTGGTGGGGCGAAGCATTTTGGCAAGATCGTAAGACCGGATGAATTCAACACGCATGGCTACAAACGCTCAGTATTCCGCGATCAAGAATCAGCACATATTCTCATCTCAGTGTACCATTGGCCTACCCAACAGCCTGAGGTCAACTCTTGCTTCACATCCAAATAACAACAAATATTTCAAGACGATCCTTCTACCTCATCGCCTCGACAGCCTTCTCAATGTTGTTGGCGACCAGATCGWAACTGTTCACAACCTGGCCAAAATATGGCACCTCCTCCACCTTGAACTTCTCCATTTCATAAATTTGAGCATCTCCACCAGTGGGTTTGTATGTAGCGGGGTTCGACGTCGTCGATGATTTTCTGGCTGAACTCATTTCTGAAGATGCGGGAGTCGGCGGAATATGTGTGTTGACCGGAGAWCGTGAGCTGCGGTAGTTGTGTACGGCAGTCGCAACTACCGGACTCATTGAGATGACTTCAAAGTCTTCTCCCGCAGCTGATTCTGCATGTCCTTGTGGTGTGGTCTGTGCAGCTTTAGGGAGTGGCTCGGAATGTGACTTGGTTTGCACTGTGAGATCATTCCTCTCGGATCTCTGTAACTTTTCCTTGGCCTGCTGTACTTGAAGAGCAGCGTACTGCTTTGTAGTGTGCATTTCCTTCTTGTGCAATACTGGGCTCAATTTTCTGAGTCGATTGAACGAGCCTCGCCGACTCCGATCATCGGCCGTCATAGGACTCACGCCTCGCGATATTGCGGGACTTGGCGGCGGGTGAAAATTCGCCGCCACAGCGGTTCGAAACCCGTGGAATTCTCGGATAGGTGATCCTAATGTGCCTGCTACTTCGCTCGTTCCAGCTTGAGCCGCTCGGTGAGGAGGCGATGCCGATAGCTCGGAGATGGTGTTGCCATTCGACACGCCACCCGGCGGCTGTGATTGTCAAGCGTGTTGCGGTGGTCTCGACTCGGGTGTGAAAACTGGGAGAGGTGGTGCACTCTCCACAGGAGACGCAGTAGGCGGCTCGGCGCTCGCTCGGCTATTGTAATGTCAGATTGTATCGCAAGGACGAGTCCCTTGGTACGGACCTCTTTCGTCGGAAGAACTTGCGGAACCCTCTCGGTTCTGAGTCAACGGGCGAAGTCGGCTTGATCTGGAAGGAGGTCAGTAAGCGCAGCCTGCGTTTGAGGATGATATCGCATACATTAGCCTCAGCACTTGGCTTGTTGGTGTAGTAAGCGCTGTCTGTTTCACTTCCTCCGGGAATTCCATCGTGTGCTCCAACGCGCTGCTCACTCGTCGAAGGAGGGGCCCATCGTTCCTCATCGCCGCAAACAACGACGTACCAGCCAACCTTTCCCTCTGGAGCGAGCCTGTCTCGCAGCTCCATCATCGCAGACCACTGGTCATTATTGACACCCTTGCCTCGTACATCCTCAACGTCGATGCCCAGCTTGACCTCCTCGACAATGTCAGCTACATAGGCGTATGGCTGACTTGCCGCGCTCGAGGACGTGTCGTTTGGATCGTACTGTTCAATGAATCTCAGCATGGGCAGATGCTGCATGGCGTCCGGGAAAAGCTGGTGGAAGTTTGCCAGCATGGTGCTCGTCGTGTTGGGTGCCACGAGCCATTCTGCAGCGGCATCGTCGAGGTTCTGCAGGATGATGTGGATCCGAATCAAGGGTCGCGGCCAGCGAAAACCGTGGAGCAGGTACACAGGCATGGCAAATCGTTGACGGTGGAACGAGGTGCGGTGCGGTCGTGCGTAGGGAATTGCAATTATGGTGCAGCAGTGTTTGATGTATGTGACGCTCGCGGGGATGGATGAATGGCTGGCTGGCTGGCTAGCTGAACGGGCGAGGGAGTTTTAGATCTGGTCAGGTCGAGGTCTGAAGCAGGGTAAAACCGTCCCGTGGTATCGTTCTCTTTGAGGCAGCGGCCGCAGGGAGTGAAACAATAGAGCAAGACGGCACGCAACGCAACGCAGCGCAACCGCAGCAGCGAGAGCAGAGTTGGGTCTGCAGACGAGCGCTGCCCCCAGTGTGTGACCCCAGAGCAGAGGTAACGAGTCGATGGAGCGCCCTTCGTTGGCTCTGCGGCTATCCGGAGCAGTTCTCGGGAGGATATATCCTATCGAACGCTTCCTGCTGCACACCCCGTCGCCGTCGTCACACCTCCCGCTGCCGTGCTCCCTGCCCGCTGGCGCATGCGGACTGTCCGGGTTACCGCTGTCCACCGGTTGGCAATGCTCGATCACGCATTGAGTGTGAAGAAAGCCACTATAGCACTCCTTGCGTCACCCTCGAATCTGGCTGGTGCAACACCTCCGTCCGTATGCTRGCGCGGTGCTGCTGGCAAGAGAGGAACCCTAGCAATTCCTGTATTGCGTAGACTGAAAGGTGTGGAGTGGTGGAGCGTGGAGCTGTCTCTAGGCGCGTGCATCTCGCCCAAAACTCTCTCCAATCGTTGGCGTATCGGTAGTCCGTCATGTGTAATCATCAAATCACCGTGACGATGATGACGATGATGTGAGAATTTGACGCGTGAAGTCAGATATGTATGTAATATGTCAAAGACTGTCAAGCTACTAATGAGGAGAGAGATCCTGGCGCGTGGATTGTTCGTGCATCTTGCTGCATCATGACTCGGTAGCGACGGTCGATCGGACATCTCCCCGGCGTCTTCCCAGACACATATTCATTAAGCAACGATGGTCTTGCATCTACTGGGTAAAAAGTCCTGGAATGTATACAATACCGCCAATGTCGAGCGCGTGCGCAAAGATGAAGCAGAAGCTCAGGCGCGTGAAGAGGCGGAAGAGCAGCGCATGCAAGAAGAAGATGCACAGCGCCGAATTGCTCTGCTGAGAGGCGAGGAGGTTGGGCCAGTTCAGCAACGTGCAGAGCTCACGGATGATGTCTCGCATCAGAAGAGGCGCAACAAACATGACGAGGATCAACGAGATCGCAAGCGTAGACGGCGAGGCGAAGACGACACTGATCGCGACATCAGACATGCCAGACAGGACACCGAAGCTGGTCAGAAAGCCACACGAAGTCTGCTCCGAGAGCGCGAGAAGGAAGCGCCTCTGCAGGATCATGCTGGTCATATTCAACTTATCCCCGCGCCAGACGAGGTTACTATCCGCAAAGCAGAGAAGAATGCGGAGGTAGAAGCTGAGAAGGCCAAGAAGCGGAAGAGGGAAGAGGATCAGTACATGATGAAGTTTAGCAACGCGGCAGGCTATCAGAATGGTATGCAGAAGCCGTGGTATGCAGCTGTCAAAGACGCCGCTCCTCCCAAGGATCTGGCGCTTGCAGAAGCTCAAGGTAAGGATGTATGGGGAAATGAAGATCCTCGAAGGAAGGAGAGGGAACGTGGGAGGATATCATCGTCGGATCCCTTTGCAGCGATGCAGCAGGCTCAGCGGCAGCTCAAGCAAAGTGCTCATGATCGAGAGGTGTGGCAGAAAGAGAGGCAGGCCGAAATCGAGGTAATGAAGCGAGATGATGCGCGGAAGGAGGAGGGTCGGCGGAGAGCAGACAGTCTTGATGATGGCTTCGCTTTGGACGCGCCGCCGGAGAGGGAGCGGAGTCGTCATCATCATGGTAGGGAACGCAAGCATCGCCATCATCACCGGCGCCGCCATCGCAGCCGTAGTAGGTCGAGGGAGCATGGCAGGCACCGCCGGCGTGACGAGACCAAGTAGCTATGTTATAATGATCATGACCTCAATGCGGTAGTGCCACTGTACCCTTTCAACGCCTCACTACTGATGGCTTCCACTTGAGAAACCTCAACGGTTTCTGCCAGCCTGCCGCTCGAGATGCCTCACTTCTTATCTTCTGTGACGGCAGGTAATTCGCTGGAGGCGCAGTTGAGCTGCATGGGAATGGTCTAGGGAGACTTCATCTCCAGAGCCCAGCATGAAGCTGAGCGACTGATGAAAAAGGTGGGTTGCGTCAGCTGGAGGCAGTGCAATACCAGCGACACGATGCCCGACCACATGAGCAAGCCCAGCGGTGGAAGGACGCGGTCAAAAAATAAGTATGATTTTGAATGTTCCCGTAGGAACGTTTCAGATATCAAACTGAAAAGAACACTGTGAAGCTGTTAGTGATCTGTAGAGTAAGATCGAGAGAGGAGATGGTAGACTCACGATACTACACTTGATCTAAGCCAAAAGGCAAAGAGAGCTAAAGAGAGAAGGTCTGGGTTGCGCAAAACGAGAAGTTTTATTCTTGCGATTGAGCTCGGACCAGTTTCTGTAGCGTGATGGAGCTCGCGTGTTCAGTATTAACTTTACGCAGGGGAGGGACTGGGTGGGCTTGGCAAAGTTCGATTCACTCATCTTCGCGCTACATCTACCTCCTGCCATTATGTGCTCGGGTATCGAGTGTATCACTTTGGCTACGTGAGGAAGGAGCAGCGACACATGAAAGTGCGAGGGCTGTAACAGGAGTAGAAACATGCTACATCTTGCCTTCCTCGATGTTGTGGGCTCTCCTGATACTGGGTCGGATTTGAGGCTGACACCACAATGACGCTTCATCATCATCATCATAATCACATGCGACAGGGACATACCTATCGAAGCTTCCATTCCTCTGTCGCTGAAGGGCGGCCTGTACTCACAACATGAAGGGATGGACTACTGCTCGATGGCGCTCTTCCGGACGCTCCTGCGGCACGGTAAACCACGGCAAATGTGACGGACCATCGAGAGGTAATACTCATGTGCTTCTCATCACATCGACTGTGAACTTTACCAGAAGACTGTGAGAGTATGCTCTCGCGCTGTTCAACGACTTCGGGGTTCGACCTGTCTCCGATACATTATCTATGATCATTGTAAGAACCATTCATTGCTTCCCGAAGCTGCTCCTCACGTCTTGGTCACAGCTACATGTACCGAAGCTCAGCACTTCTCGGTGCATCTGATTCTCCCCGATGATTATCTTCCAAGCCACTCATCACCGCTTCCCTTTCGATCTCACTCCATCACCTTCCATCATCATTCAGAACCTCACCTTTTTTTGCTACCCTTCTTCTCTCCCTTTCCCTCTCCTTTTCACCGCTCCTCCCAGTCCACCATTTCCACACCTCCCAATTTCCCCAATACCACATGCCCACGGGCACTATAAAGGCTGGAATACTAAATCTCGCACAATCCGGCCCAAAAATCCCCCAAAGATCTCCCTTCCACCAAGCCTTGACCAACCTCTCTCTCGTACAAGCCCAAGTCCCCTCGGAAAGACCACCTTCTACAAGCCAAGAAACCTTGCAATGATTCGGTAGAATCCTGGGAATGATCTCCCATCTCCCGATGCTGACGCCCCAATGTACGAGGATCTCCATGATGGTTTGGATGGAGATTATCAAAGCGATAACAACAGTGTATCTCCTCCAGCGGATCTTGAGGCCGTGCATGTAGATGTTGAAGGTAAGAGCGAGGAGCGTGGCTGTGAACAGAACGATTGGGCCGGAGTATATCCACATTCTGGCCCTTTGCTGTGCGGCTGCGATGGCTGAGTCGTTCCAGTGAGGATAGTCTCCTTGGAGGAATGAGTGAAGGCACATCTTGCTAGAGAGGCTGGGAGTTCTCGTAGCGGATGTTGTGCGCAGGTCGGCGAGGCACTTGTTGAGGTTATGTGCAGAGGTCGATGAGCATTCCGTCCGGCGACGTCTAGGTTCAATTTTATGTACGTCAAGACCGTATTGTAGCTCGTCGCTGTGGAAGGCACTCTGGTGGACTTTTGAACACTCGTGGAGGTGGGTAATACAGTGCCTGCCGGAGTTATCCACGATGTTGAGAATCACAAGATTAGAAGCAGCTTGACAGAATCCAAGAGTGGTTGGATTAAACAGCAAGCGCAGGAGTGATTTATGTCCGATGACTCAAAACTCGCGGCAACGTTGCATTTCTGCGCCCAGATAACTGTTGATCCTTCTGTTAACGATACTGCCTCGCTTAGGTGTCGTTACAGCAAAAACCACTACCCTAACCCTAACCCTATGCGCACCTTTCCAACGCTGAACAGGTCCCAGGCCCGGTGAATTTGAAGGTTGCCCCCCTCCTGCCTTAGGTACCGGTACCTGTAGCGTCTTTGACCTTGAGCAACATCGATGGCATGATTAAGAAGATGTTGTGTAATAAGACATTCGATCCTCCATATTTGACTCTCGGCAAGGCTGCTGCTTTTTATGCTTATAGCTACCTACTCGCAAGCGTTGCCGTCGATTCAACACAAGGAGAGGCGGCAATTTTAATTTCGCCGGCCCTTAGTCGTCGAATCGTCAAAGCACATCCTCCCACCCTCTTTCGAGGTTCTTACAACCCAGCAACGTCGGACTGAATCTTCATACCTTTCTAAACATGCCGAGCCCGCTAATCCCCACCATCACGCCCATGATCGCTTTTGCTGATGAAAACGTTCTACACGTGCCGTCTTATCTATTCCTTCTCATCCTCTCAAACTGTCAAGCGCAACCCACTGCTCGGGGCTCCAATCGCCGAAACCTCACATACGTTACACACAGTACCCTTGTACTTCGTCTTGTACTTGACCGCGCAGAATGGACAGCTTGTGCTTGCCTCGCCAGCATAGATGGGTGTGTAGGATGCGGCGCAAATGTCAAATTCGCCGAAGGTGTCGTATTCAATTTCGACGGCATCCGTTGGAGAGCGCTCGGCAGCGGTCTTGAATTTGCGGGCCTGTCGTAAAGTCAGCATGATCGTATCTCTCCTGGGTATTCTCAACTCACAGTCTCCTTGAACTTCGCATTTGTGCCCTTCTCAATCAGCGCGTTGGCAAAGTTCAGCACACTTCCCATCTGCTTGTTCTTGTTGGCAAAGTTCATAGCCGAGAACAGAGCAAGAGTGCGATGCTGAGGCTCGATGTCAGGAACGGTGAAGTAGGCGGACAGCTCCAAGCTACGCTTCTTGATGTCTTCTGAAAAGGAGCTCAAATCTGTTGCGCCACCCACGATCTTCCGTCGCTCTAGCTCAATGGACATTGCCACGACATATTGTGCTGCTTGGTGGACAGCAGCCTGTGCCTCTTGCGCCTGGCTCTGGGAGGAGACGGCGTTCACCATGATCAAGTGCAGCGCCTTCTTGAAGGATAGTACACCTTCCTCTAGCTTGTTGGCTTTCATTGCGTTCCTTCCGATAGAAAGTTCTGCGGCTTGAATCGATTCGAGGTCTCTTGGAATGAGTGGCAGAACCTTGCGAGAGTCTGTCTCGTTGAGTGTTCGGCGGACGTAATTAACAAGTGGAGGCATGCCGGCATTGGCAGGGAGGTAGGTTCGTGTAGCCTGGTAGATCTCCATGAAGCGGTCCTCGAGCGGCTTGAAGTTCACCGCACCGACTTGTCGGTTGAGGAGATTCATGGCAGTGTCAAAGCTACCAGCAGCAGCATGGTCTGCTGCGAGTGGTGAGTTTCGTGCCCAGAGATCGGCCTCGCTGCTGCCAGCACCAGCTTCTGCGCTCTCGACATTGACGAAGTCCTCTTCCACCTCTGGTACAGCATCATCGCCCAGGTCCCATCCATCAGCGGCATCGTCGTCGTCGCCATCGTCGAGTGCTCCATTTCCAGTGGCTTCCTCGTCTTGGAGAAGGTCCTCCTCGACAAAGCCATTCGTATCAGCAACAACCGCGTCATCACCTTCCGCCATGAGAGCCTTCTCAAAAGAACTCGTGCCAGTAGCCTTGGTTGGCCAATTGGCTTTGAATGTAGGCGCGACGGCTTTGGGAGGTGAAACAGGCTTTCCAACGCTTGGTAGGCTGATTTGGTCCTCGGTCAAGCCGCTTGCCTCAAGAATTGCCTGGCATTCTTCTTCTAGGCCGTTGGATTTGGCGGTCAGATATGCAAGAGGATACTGATCAACCTCCTTGAGCATCTCTATCCGACTTTGAACGTCACCCAAGTAGATGGAGTTCTGGAAACGGCTGGTCATGTCGCCTCTGTGCTCCGCAATCTTTGCCATACGCTGTAGCTTCTCCTGATCGCCCGTGGTGAGATACAGGAAAGAGAGTTTGTCAAAGTTACGCAGCTTCTGGTAAGTCATCTCCACAACCTGGTGGTTGCCATGTGCGAGCGCTTCCGAGCTCAGACGTTGCCAGAGTTGTGGACGATCCAGCTGTTTGGCCATCTCAACGGCGACATCCAAGTTTCCGCATTCAATAGCCAGCTCAAAGCGAGTCTGTGGGTCTTGGACGAATTGCAATGCAATCTCTGGGTAACCCTTCTTCTGTAGGTACGAAATGATGCTCTGACCGACCAGACTTGAAGTCTTGATGATGTTGAGCATCTCATCGTAATGCCTCTTGACAAGCGCCAGCTTGAAGCGGTACTCGGTTGGGTCGATTGTGAGGATCTTAGGCTTGGCGGCGCGATCCAGGCAGTAGACGCTGCGACCCTTGACACGTACAAGGTAGATGACATGCTCGAGTGTGCGAACAATACCGTTGTCTCCATTCATCAGTGCGTACTTGATGTGGTTGAGTGTGGAGTAGAGGAGCACGCCAGCATCGTCCCAAGTAGCACTCTTGATTCGAATAGTTTCGTGGAGAGTGCTAATTTGTTGGAGCGACTTGTTGACGATTGTGACGTTGTGCTTACTGAGCAGGGCGGCGTGAAGACCATCTGACGACCACACAACATACTTGACTCCAGCAACCGCAAGCTCGGCAAGCTGCTTCTTTTGTTGGATATCGTATAGGTATACGTGTGTTGGAGCGACGAGAAGCAAGCATCCGGTACCTCCAAAGACCATATCGGTTGTGCCCGTTGGGGGCTTGATGGTCTTCGTGGTGGAGTTTTGAAGGTCCTTGATGTCGATTTGCTGGTTCGCAGAGTTGAAGACGGCAAAGCGATTGCGTGCAACGAAAACTGCAGCTGATCCAGTCCCGCGATGTGTGCTGGTAGGCTCTACGGCTCCTGATGCTTCCCGTGGTAGGCTCATGAGCTCGTAAGAGCCACCTTCGGCAGGTGTCGTTACGAGAATGGACCTCTCAGCTGGGTTGTACGACACAGTACGAGGTGGGACCCATGCGCTGCCCAGCTTCTTCAGGTTCAGCATAGATGGGCTCTCGAGGTTCTTGGTGAAGTCGTAAGACCGAACGTGTTTGTCCTTGTTGATGAAGAAGATGTTGTTTTGGTGAACGGCAGATGCGGGTCGCTCGCGCTCAAGCTTGAAGACCATGACACCATTGTCGTGGCCTGCGGCGAAGAGGTTGATTTCTGGATGTGCTGCAATCACCCAAAATCGGTCGTTATCCCGCTTGAATGACTGGACGGAAGTTCTTCTGTTCAAATCCCAAACGCGAATGGTCTTGTCCTCGCCGACGGACAAGATGAGATCCTGATGTGGGTGGAACAGACATGCAGAAGCGTTCTGGAAGTGTCCTCTACAAGTATCCACCTCCCACGCCTTGGTTTCGCTCATCCTCCACAGCTTGACCAATCTATCATCTCCTGCCGATACAATCAAGGGAAGTGTGGGATGGAAAGCGACCCAATTCACGCCGCGATCGTGACCTTCCAGCACAAACTTCACCACGGCATCGGTGTTTCCAAACATGTCGGCCTGATTTTGGTTCGCGCGCGCAATCTGATCTTCAAAGGACATGGAAGTTGGCGCGGAGTGCTTCTTGCGCAGGCCTGAAATGTCCCAAACTCGCACTGACTGGTCCAGCGAAGCGGAGACGACCAGATCCTCCTTGGGATGGAACTGAGCGCACATGGTG
Source organism: Ramularia collo-cygni (assembly GCF_900074925.1). NCBI lineage: Eukaryota > Fungi > Ascomycota > Dothideomycetes > Mycosphaerellales > Mycosphaerellaceae > Ramularia > Ramularia collo-cygni. Next base: position 1,668,373 of record NW_019716255.1, on the reverse strand, counting down.
TAGTGGTTGTGACCGGTCATTGTGCAGACTGACCTATTGTCAGCATTATCATCTCCACCACATCGCCAGCCGCAACTTACTCAATGACCTGTTTTGCCAATTCCATATTCTAATCGTCTGATCATCGGAGCTGGAAATGATCCAAGGAAGCTCGTGGTGGAAGAAGACGGTTCGCACATAGTCCAAGTGGCCATTCAGCGTGAACAGACACCTCCTGGTCTGATATGACCAGACTTTGATCTTGTAATCATCTCCTCCCGACACAAACAGCGGCTGTGTCTTGTGAAAGTCAATGCCTCTGACCGGGCCGTCGTGTTCCTCAAAGCGGTCTATGAGTGTGCCCATGCGGTAGTCCCACAATTGAATCGTCGAGGAGTGCAGGGAAACGAGGATCCATGGTCGCTTMGGATGAAAGGCAATGCCCTTTGCGCGGGAAGATTTCGATTCGAACTTTGTGAGCATATTGGGCGAGGAGGAGGTCATGGTGGGCTGTTTACGCGGGAGCACAGGCTCCGGGCATTTGCTGGAGGATGTTCCAGCCGGAGAGGATTGGCGATGACCGGGAGGTGATGTGCACTGCAGTTGTGGTATTTGAGAGATCCTGACGTGGGCTGGTGTGGCAGGAGGTGTTGTCGCGATGGTCCAATGTCAGGACAAGTAGTCTCAGGTCGCAGCAAGCGCCAAGAACGAAGAATGGGGGGCCAGGGCCAGCAGAGGTCCAAGCAGAGTACGTTGCAACGAACTCAAAAAGACACGCCTCGACAAGCTCCATATCTTCACGTGTACACATCCTCATTGATGTCTTCCATGGTGGATGGTATGGATGACTTGCTTTCCCTCTATTCACGTGCGAATTGAAGAGGATCAATCAATCTCTATCAATGTCATGGACAAGACGACGATGCTGCCCGTTCGGTGCCGYGGGCGGTTCACCATGAGACGGATCAACAACAACTGCCAGGTCACGCTGACTCGCGAGCCTTTCCCCCCCAACAAACGTCACCTCCCGGGTTCCATCGTCTGAAGGATGCATGAGTAGCACTGGCACAGTCGTGCGGCATGAGGGAGCTTCGCGACAGTATGCGCCCCGCCCGCCATTGGACGAGTGCTGCTCTGACAGCGCACTATCGGCTCGCGACGTGCAGCTTCGCCCGACAAAATCCGAATTCTTCGTAGCACATGCTGCTCTGGGGGACATCAAAACGCTTCTCAACCCGATTCACGCGCGACCAACCACCTGTCCGTCCTGCGTCTGCGCCCGGCAGTCACCCAAGCGACCCACCAATTACCCCCATCCACATATGCCAGCGACTCCGCCGCGAGTAATTGCCACGCCCCGCGCGAAACACCTCGAGTCCTGCAGGGAGTGCCCCGTACCCCTCGGCCTTTATATGCCTTCCTGCTGCCCAAAGCAAGAAACGCCGTCACTTGCCATCTGCTCCCACTGAGGAGGTACCGGGTCGTATCTGGTGTTGCCTGCCGCCGACAGCGCACTCTCACATCCCGCCAGCGAAGCACATCATCGCCCTGCGATAAGACTTCACGCCCGCCGATAGCACCCCTCACGTCGCACAGCCTCCAAAGATGCTCTTGCTCGCGTTCCGGAGACACAACTTTATCGTCAAGAGACATCACCGACCCAACCTGGGAGGGCTGGACGCACGCTGAGGCGCAAAGACTTTACCACGATCTGAAGACAGACACATAAGCCACCGCAAAAATGATGGAGACACTCTCCAGTCGCACACCGGATGCGCCTCGGCCCAACAGGCAGTGCACTCCGCCATGCACGCCTGCGCGCCTTCCTAAGCGTCGACTCGAGCGCAGCGCGACACCCGYATCCCGCGCAGGATCCACTCATCCCACCGAGACCATCAGTCCTGCGAAGAAGATCGCCAAACATTCTTCCACCGACAACATCAAGGTCGAAGAGTTGAATGAAGGCGATCTCGGATACATCAGCGACGTTGACATAGTATATCCCGACGAGCTGGAGGAGAACAGTACCGACAGTGATGCAGAAGACACCATGACCGACGTCAGCGATCCCGAGGCTGCCGGACTTACTCGGAGATTGTCGCGTCTGCGTTGTGGTGATGATCGCGAGGTAGATTTCGAGGAGTGGCGCCAGCAAGTGCATCTCGACAAGCGGGTGCCGCGTACCTATAAGCGCTCACATAGTCAGAGCGTGAGAAATGAGTCGGCTCTACCGGACCCCGAAGCCATGGCTGACCACGATGTTGGTATCAGTCAGCGAAGACTGCGACGCCGAACGCGTGGTCCAGGTGATCTACCAGCAGACCTACATGGCACCCTTCCAGCTTCACCGACTTCTGGATCTGGATACGTGACCGCTGTAGAAGGCAACACACCTGCCGCAATGTCGGAAATTGAAGCCATGGATGTCGATGGCACTGAGGAGTCGTAGGCCTTACGTGGTCGTTGGTGCCGCTTCTGGGCTAGTTTGCATTTTCATGAGCGATCACGGCAACATCAACAGCATTTTTATGAGGAGTCGACGTGAACAGATGACTTTTGACGCATTGCTAGGAGAACGATGAAGCACAAATTTGAATGCTCTTCCATGACGAAGACTTGCCATCCGCGAGTCATCATTGCTCGAGATAGAACAAGTTTGAATTGTCAGAATTGGATGACCTCAGCTAAAGATTCCAAGCTCGGACGCGAACACTCAGATCTATCCTGTCAGTGTCACCTGCGGCGGTCGTGGCTTGAAAGTGACTTCGCCATTGTGCCTCTTGAAGGCTGACATCAGTTCACGAAACTCTGCTACATCCATTTTTTGAGATATGCTTCCCAAAGACTGGCGGCTGGAACGCACGAGCATTGCACGGCCTCGCTCGAAATAAAGCACATCAGAGTTCATTCCAGAGATGCAACGAGTAGCAGCGTAGATGTGATTAATGTGTGGTGATCAGCGGTCGTCCACAGCCCAGCCGTTGCTCCCACAGGATTCGCATCCTTTAGGGTAGTCAGCTCTCACTGCCACGTTGGCTGAGCTAACAGTGTTGGTCCTATTCCTTACACTCGTAGGCTGACCGAGTAAGATGCTGCGCTTGGGCTTCGCGGCCATTGATGTTGACCGTGCTGCTTAATGCGGCCGCATGTGCATGTCTATAAGAGAGCAACGAGAGCCATTGTGTTTGACCTCTCCATCCAACAACAAACAAAAAAACACAATCATCAACAGTCGGTTTTTTTCGGTTTCCTTGTCTCATTTGTATTCCACTGTCTGTTATCACACACATTCACTGAGAAGCATCAACCTCCAGTCAACTCCAACATCAACACCAACTTCAACGTCAACATCGACATCAACATCAAAATCATGTCTGTCGCACRCTACATTGTCGCTGGCCTGGCCGGTGCCGCGAGCATCTCAGCCTTCCCCCAATCATCCGCGCCTCAAGCTTCTTCCATGGCAACCATCTACGGCAGCTCGAGCTCCGCCATGAGCTCTTGGTCCGCATCCCCCACAAGCACACCACCTGCTGTGGCCCTCCCAAGTGTCATTGCACCCYCTGCAAGCCCAGCCAACACCGCTGCTGCAGCCGCCGCGGCCGCCTCCAACGCTGCTCTGGCCAAGAAAGTTCTCGCAGATGTCACAAATGTCAACCGCTTCAACGAGCTCCTCACCGTTGACGGTCTTGGACAGCAGATCCTCGACCCAGCCACACTCAAAGACCGAACCGTCTTCGACTTCAACAAGAAGATCAACCCGCTCGGTGACGGCGGCCTCTTCGTGCTTGCTAATGAGAACAACTTCCCCATTCTCGTGGAGCAAGGAATCTCCACCGCAGTCGCTGTTCTCAACCCGTGTTCCATGAACAGCCCACATACCCACCCTCGCGCCACCGAATGGCTCACAGTCGTCGACGGCGAAGTTCAAGCCGGATTCATGCTCGAGAACGGCTTCCTCGCAAACCCTCAGACGGGCGCCTTGACGACTCAAATATCCTCCAACCTGACCGCATTCCAAGGTACCATCTTCCCAATGGGTTCCATTCACTTCCAATTCAACCCAACCTGCAAGCCCGCGACTTTCATTGCGACTCTCAACCACGCCGATCCCGGCACTTCGCAAGTCGCGCAGAACTTCTTCTTCTTGGATGACAAAATTGTGGATGTTGCGCTGGGCGAGAAGATCAACATTAATGGACAGAACATTGATCAGTTCCGCAACACTTTGCCAAAGAACCTTGTCCAGGCTGTCGATACTTGCCTGCAGCGCTGTGGAAAGTAGGAGAGACTCTTCCTATTTCTTACTATCCGAGACGTACGAATGAGATGACTGGAAACGGGTGGGATTGATGTTGTTTTTGGCCTGCATGCTTTGCTAAGTCTAGATGGGGTTGTTTTTTGATCGATTGCCTGGTGTTTGGTTTGTTTTGTACTTGAGTTTATAGAAAACTAAAGAACTGTCTTCACGGCACCATCTCCGACGTACTTTTCATACTTCATCTACCCTACACTAGGGGATCGATTGAGTGCAGATGCCGCAGGAATTGCTCAATAATTAGGAAACAAGAGCAGGATGTCTCCGAGGAACTCAGCTGCAGACGGGACCATCATCCTACCACTACACTCCGCAGAAAATCCAGCTAAAATCTCACTCCAACGCAGCAGATCCGATGATCGCAGCTAACACCGCACCGGCTTCGACACTGATAGGCAGACGCCCACCATTCCCGCGGAGTGCCGCCCAGCAAAAAGACTCTTATATCGCGATGAGTTGTTCAGAAAGCCAACGTCACTCCGCTGCTTCCGGCTGGAATCTGAAACCAACCACTTACATGCATCCTCACAGCTTAAGCTTTGCATAAAGTTTGAGCCGGATCTTGATTCTCACGGCAACGTGATGTGCTGGCTCGCTGGGYATTGGCCTTTTGTGTGAAAGCAGGCCGCTTCTGTCGGCAGGATTGAAAAGCATAGTTTGTTGGCAAGAGAGTAGAAGAGGGCGCGCTGGGCGCGTGGTTTGGTTCCCGGATGTGTTTCGTCGCTTCATTGTTTCATCATCTCTGGAATCAATCCCACGCATACTTCAATACATCTCGGTAGCCATGCGAACGCGCCATTATGTTTCGCTCTTCGCGTTGAGTGTTGCGTTTCTATTGCTGGCTCTGCGAAACCATCTCTACAACCTCTTCGAAGTATCGCGAACGTATGGAACGTTCCACTCTTTCCTTCAGCAACATCCGCATGTTCTGTTTCGWTACCCAGTCCAAGATGCAGCCGTTACTTTCGAATCGTGGAGTGGACTGGGAAGCATGGCTTCTGCCACACCTCTGCCAAAGATCATACATCAGATCTACCTCTCAAACGGACGYCCAAACTCAAAACTCTCCCAGTATGGACCTGCCATCGAGAGCTGCCAGGCGCTTCATCCAGAGTGKGAATTCAAGATGTGGGAGGATGATGCAGGAGCGGCATTTATGAAAGAGCACTATCCAGAGATTCTGCCACACTATCTGGGATATGGTCAGAACATCCAGAGAGCGAACATCTTACGCTATGCTCTCTTGCATCATTATGGAGGCGTGTATCTCGATTTGGACGTCACCTGTCTGGTACCGATCGATGCGCCATTACCAGCTGGCAGTGTCGTTAAGTCGCTCACAGAACTGCCATGGATAACACCCGGCGCGTACCCTGCTGGAGTCAACAATGCATTCATTCTCTCTCAGCCGCGTCATGCATTTCTGTCGGAGCTCTTGGCTCGCGTGCCCAGTCGGGATCTTTCGTGGCCGATGCCGTATGTGGAGAACATGCTCAGTACAGGGTGTATGTACTTTTCCAACGTCTGGACGGCATACACTCGCAAGCTTGCAAGCTCGTCGAATGTTTCGATGGAGAACAGGGTGTATATCCTGGCGAATGAGAGGGGCGATATGGATCCTCATATGCTGAGAGGAAAGATCACAACACCAATCTTCGCGCACGGAGGCGCAAGTAGTTGGCATGGGTGGGATGCGGAAGCCATTGTTTTGATTGGGAAACATTATGTTTATTTTGCGATGTTGTTGGCTGCGATGATCGGTRTGTCGGTTTTCGCTTGTTGGAGAGTGTTTGGCTCGAGCAGACCGAGACGTCGGAGGAGTTGGCATGTTGGAAGGCGGAGTGTCGATCGGAGGAGTATTGACAAGGATGAAGAGCAGGCGTTGATGAAGGATGGTTGATTCTTATCTTGCTCGATAGTATATTCTTATGACCTAATGATTTAGTAACGACATCAGCAGGGAGAGGAACCCATGTATTGCTGTAGCACTCAAGCGTGGCCCGACTGTATACACCCAATTCGAGTGACTTCCTTCATACACGCTCTAGCCGGTGTCTCGACGAGCTCGAATATCGTGTGAACACAGCCCGCGAGGTAGTTTTGCATCGCGCATGGAGCTGCCTGAGAAACGGCCCCAGATCCTCTGCTTCCGGTGGCGTTCGAGCACCGCAACGACATTCGTGGTTTGCTGAAGGACTCGCTGCTTTGGGAGCACGTTTATCGAATGTGTGAAGACGCGTTAAGGGTGTAACGAGAATCGCAGTTGAGTTCAAAAAAGTGGAATAGGAAGGGGAGCACGAGTCTGTCAGTGTAATGTGTGATGCGTGTTGTGTGAATGTTCATTTCCTCAATACAGCCTTCGCCACCTCATAGCTTCGCTCCCTCCTTCAAAGTGCCAATCTTGAGCTTAGGCGCATACTTCTTAAGCACGCCCTCGTTGTGGTACTAGTTTGAGTTGTCAGCGACATGAACAGTCGCATCTTGTTTGTACTATTGTCCACTCACCTTCCAGAACTGCTTGCTGGCATCCTTTCCTCCCACTCTCTTCAGGATTTTGGCGCCACCTGGGTGCTCATCCACAAAGCTGTCCATCTGGTAAACACCGTCGTCGATGATGATGTATAGGCCCTTTTCCACTGTCCCGTGTTCCTTGACCTCGTTGGCGGTAATTTGCTTGGACATTGTGGAGATCGATCGGTTAAGCAGGGTTTCGAGATGGATGTGTATCTACTCGTAAATGTGGTCGCGTGAGTTGTGGCGAGTCTCGGTACAATGGAGGATGTTGGTGCTAGTTAGATATGATCGCGACAGAATAATCAGACTGGAGCAGGTCGTGAGTGGTCGGCACTCGCGCGCAAGCCGAGGTACATCGTTTTGGCCGACTCCCGGAGCAACCGAAGTGAATCCGTTCCGCAAACAAGAAGTTACCTTAGGTAATCATCAACCTCGCCGGTAGGTATCGACTCTGGCATCATGCAGCATTTATGCGTTTTTGGGGAGCTTCAGCAAGCCAGCTCTCACAAAGTCACCGAAGATTATTCATTTGCACAACAGATCTGTCATCCGATTGAAACAGGCATCGGCATATGAAGTCTTGGCTGGCATCAATGCCAATGCTACGGTATTCCCCTTTCAGCCATCGCTTCCTAGGTATGATCATCGTGAGAGGCTGGAACGATCGCTACCAAGACTGACCGTCCCTCACGGCCTTGTTATGGATCACGCGGGTGAAAAGACCGACCGCGCCAGAGTCGCCTCGCCTCCACGAAAACGTGGAGAAGCTGGGGTCGCAACTTGTGGGGATGGTGGGCGGTGACAGGAACAACTGAATGCCCTGCTGAAGACTTCCGGCACATTCACCTATTGCGAAGAAGTCGAAGTCTTTCAAAGGTAGATACCCCGGCATGGACCAAATGTTAGGATGTGATACCGCGGATCCGTTTGACATAGGCGAGCCACCATCGCCTCGTTGCACATTCCCATCTTGGCACATGAGCCGTAGCGAGAGGCGTTTCAGAACTTGTGATGGACATACCGCAAGGGAGAATGTTGAGCCTTATCATTCCGGGCTCTGACGGCGCATTGGTGTGCTAGCTCACGCCATCCTGCACAAGTGGCATGGCATGCCATGTGCTCCTCTGCATGGATGGTTAGCGGAACTACGGTGCAGAAGCTTAGATCACAATCCCCTCTACTTGGCACGCTCTGCCCGGCTAAAGGTAGGTATAGATATGTAGACTACATTTTCCTTCTTCGCGTACGTTGCTCCGTTCTGCTCGACCCTTCTTCACCCGGACGATCCAAGGCTTAACAACAGTCCATAGGACTTTTGGGAGGATCCAGAGTCGACGTATTCCTATTCTGGTGGCGGCGCTGGAATATCGCCAACATGTCTGAATTCTATGAGAAGGACGTTGCTCTGCAACAGGAGACATTGCACGATGTTGAATCCAAGCATACACCACACGAGGACTCGAGCCACCACACAAGTCTTACGGAGGAAGAGAAAGCGATCGAAAAACAGCTGGTAAAGAAGATCGATCTTTTGGTAATGCCCCTGGTACTGGTGGTGTAGTAAGTCTTGATCAACACAACTCTCCATGATCTAGACCGTGTGCTCATCAAACAGCTTGCTCAACTATATCGACCGTAACAACTACGCTGCGGCGGCCATTCAAGGCATGCCAGCTGATTTGGGAATGACCGACGCACAGTACCAGCTTGGTCTCTCCATTCTGTTTGTGGGATACGTAAGTGCTTCATATCACCCCAAAGTCATCGTGGTGCCATGCTAAGCCCCCACAGGTATCCATGCAAGTGCCTTCAAACGCAATGCTCAACTACTGTGGCAAACCGGGCTGGTACATCGGATTCTTTACCATTGCTTGGGGACTCGTATCAGCCTTGACTTCACAAGTACAGAGTTTTGGCAGTATGCTCGCTTGCAGGTTGTTACTCGGTATTGTTGAGGTAATTGGAATCTTTCGAGCCGCACAAAAGATGGACCGCTGACTCTCGGATCTCCTTGCAGGCTCCATTCTTCCCGGGAATGCTTTTCTACCTCTCCAAGTGGTACACCAAGAGTGAACTCAATCTACGGATGTCGATCTTCTACTCTGGTTCTCTCATCTCTGGCGCATTCGGGAGTCTGATCGCGGCCGGAATCCTCGACGGTCTGGACAATGCTCGAGGAATTGCTGCATGGCGTTGGGTAAGATCAGTGCATCGAAAATCTGGGTTTTCGCTAACGTCGAGTTAGCTCTACATCGTCGAGGGTGCAATCACCGTGGCAGTTGGTATCGTCGTTGTATTTGTCCTGCCAGACTTTCCAGATACCTGGACAGGTCTGTCGTAAGTTGCGCCTGACATAGCCGCGAAAGACATGGTCTAGCGATTCGAATCCTAACAAGGAAGACAGGCCAGAAATGATGCTCGTTGCCAATCGACGAATGGCACTTGACGCTGGAGAGGCTGATGTCAATACCGGCGGCAAAATGTCCCAGCTCGAAGGACTCAAGCAGGCATTCCTGGATCCAAAGACTTACATCCTTGCTATTGCCTACCACGGCGTAGTCGGCGCTGCCGGATTCCAGAACTTCTATCCCAGTAAGTGACCAAGTCATAGACTGAAGGGTAGAGAGGCTCTCTCAAACCCCTTTCTCAGCTCCCACTTCGTTRCAACACAAACTGACCACAACCTTACGCTCATAGGTATCGTTCAAACACTAGGCTTTGAACGGGTCATTACCTTGCTTCTTGTCGCGCCTCCTTACGTGTTCACGGCATTCTACTCCCTGGCACACGGTCTGGCTAGTGATAAGTTCCAGAACCGATTCTGGTTCTTCATGTACCCCGTTCCGCTCGTTATCGTCGGTGCCCTGATCTTCATGTTCACGGAGGGATTAGGTCCTCGCTACTTCAGCTTGTTCCTGCTCAACATGATCTTCGTCATGAACGGAACGGTCTATGCCTGGATTGCGAACTCCATTCCGCGTCCTCCTGCGAAGCGAGCTGCCGCTCTCGCGTTCATCAACAGCGTTGGGAATGCGGCCTCAATCTGGACCCCATTCACATATAGTGGCAGCCAGGCGCCTCAATACCTCCAGGTAAGTACTGCACTGCTTCATATCCCGCAGGTGGTGAAAATCGCACCCTGCTTGTGCAAGTCCAACGCAAGCCATGATTCTAACAAATATGCAGGCCATGGGAATCAATATCGGACTGGTCGGCATTGCTGGTATTCTGGGAGTCACCATGTACTTCTACTTGAACATGCAAAACAAGCAGTTGGCACGAATGGAGAATGTGGACACGCCACTCACAGATCGCGATATGAAGAAGTTGCAAAAGACGGCAGAGCTGGAAGGGATCGACGTCCAAACTGCTCGCATGCTGCAAAAGGGCTTCAGGTACRTTGTTTGAGCTATGTACTGTGGCTGTTGGCGAACAGTGTCGATATCTCTTGTCAAACCAAGCAAATGAATCTCGGTAGGCATGTCTTTGCTAAGCGAGCGAGGCAGGGCATTTAGCCAAAGAACCATCCATCGATAGGATACTCGATCGCGGGAATAGTGACCTCACCACCCTCATCCAGTCCAACCGCACTGTCTCCACCGTCGAATCGCTCAGTGTTCTTCTGGATGTTCTCTCCTCCGATCTGGCGCCTCGATTGATTGGTCTTCGTCCCACGTATTTTCAACGTAACCATCAGAGATTTTGGCTTGCTCTTCTCCAATCCGTGTTGCAGCTTTATGCCCTTGGCTTGTTTCTCGATACCTTTGGGATGTTGCTTCGTGTTGGGATGCTGTTTCGTAATACTGCGTTGTTGATTCTTGTTCTTGTTTTTGGCACGGACCGCGGCTTGCATCGCTTTGCTGTCGAGCAAGCCGCTCTTCTTCCCGAGCTCCTTGTTGGATTTGCGAGGAAGTGATTTCTTTGCCTGCCGCATTGGCTTCTGGGTCGTGTCCTCTGGACAGAGGAAGTCGCCGTTTTCGTCCTCGATGAGCGTGTACCTCAAACCGGGATCTGGCTTGCTCCAGTCGAGAATGTCCGTTTCTGTGTCCATGCCGCTCGAAAAGCTCGACACGCTGTCCGAGTCTGTCGCTTCTGCTTCGCTACTTGTGCCACCATGTTGAATGCCTGATGCTTCATATCTGTCCCAATCCACCTTTGACTGCATGCTGTTGGCGGCCTTTTGGCGGCGGCGGAGGCCCGTCATCTTTGGTGGCATAGCTGCGGTGCTCTGAGTTGAGTGGATATGGTTGGAGTTTTGGTGGTTGTCTCAGCGAGGTGAAAGTGAGGAGTACCATCATTCACTTGTGGTGGCTTGGCAGGTCAGATTTACGCTAGCTTCAAACCTTGAATTTTGTAACATGTAATTTCTAGTTATATATGAGTTCATCAATGGTCGTATACCGACTACTACCATACGAAATATAGCTGGTGGTAGCGTTAATCAGTCAAGTCTTMGATTAGCCCACTGAGACTTTGCTGGTCATAGAGCATTTGTTGGTGAATGCTCATTGTGTTTATCCCGGTCTGCTGGCAAACGCACTGCAACTAGCTTCACTTCAGAGCTGTTCGCATCAAGATTTATGACGTGATCGGAGGTTGCGTCGTCACTCTCCTCTCCACCGTTGCTGTCGCCGCTCTCAACGACTTCACATACACATCCTCGACTATTCCCACCTCTCTTGAACAGCGGCTACCGTTACTGTCCACAGCAATACAGTCTTCAGCTCGTGGACGGCAACTCTCTACAATACTGATCAAATATCTGTCTGCCTGTATCAGGGATTCCGGAAGCATCGCGAACCCTTTGATGTGGCACCGCTAGACAACAATCTGCCAGACCGCGCGGTAAGTACAATACCTACTCTGTTCACAAGTCAGCCGTGACTAACATCAATCAAGATCTCGTAGCTCCGCTACAATGGCCGACGCAGACTTCACACGTGCAGAGTTCATCGTCGCCACTAGCCAGCTCAAGCCAGCGCATGACGCCGCGCGAGCCAAAGACTCGGCGGCCATCAGAGCTGCTCAAGACAAGAAGACTTCGAACGATGGTCTCAGGAGGCAAGAAATCGAGGTTCGCGCCAGGGAAATTCACAACATTGGAGAGTTGCCGAAGTGGACGCCCTATTGGAAGGTCAAAATCGCAATCCTCGCGGTGGTRGTCGCAACTAGCTTGGTGTTTTACTTATTCCCCGACTACACCTACTTGCAAATCATTGCCTTTTTGCGTCGCATCCTCCCCAACTACGACTATAAGCGAATCACACCGAAGTTCCAGGACTAAAGATTGGCGAGGATGGGGCGAACAGAGACACGAACAGACACGAAGGAAGTTATGATGGAAGTCATCGGAATGCGGTAAGGGAAGCATTTATTACCTGGAAACGGAATCGAAATTGGTAAAAAGATCGGGCTTAAGTGATGCTCGTATGAGAAGCCATACTGCATGCTCAATCTGCACATCATGCTCAAAATGTACATAAACTATTTAAACGACCGCCAGATGCATTCATTCCCGCCATGACCTAACGCATCGCTCTCTACAGAATCGACGATTTTAGGCCTGCTAGATTCCCAACCACTAGCAGAGTAGTCCGTTAATTAAGCGAGGGAGCAGTTGAGGGCGCTGCTCTTGTCGATAATTTCTCATATCGACAGCTCTGGACGATAGCACCTCCAGGACCATCCACTAGAGCAGGATGTTGACCCCAAAGTTTCGAAGAACAGCCGACCACATGTTGAGCTCGTCTCAAAACAGGCACGTGGTCCAATTGCAGAACTTCGCTTAGATACCTGGATCTTGAAGTGTCCCGTAGAAGAAGTACTTTCCAACCGGAGGAGTCAGATGGTCGGTCCCACGCATACTTTTCGGCGTGGCCCTCAAAAATCCATGCGGGAGCTACGCAGCGAGATTTTAAGCGCAAAAGCCACCTTCTTTTCCAGCTTCTGAGGGGGGAGGTGGAGGGGCAGGTAGAGCGTCTATGGACGAGAGCTGTTCCATTTATGCGCCCTTAATCGTCCTGTTGATGTGTTTGTCAAATGACTAGCGCTGGAATTCAAGTGAACGAAACTAAATCCAGCTTAGTGTGCTTTTAGTGTGCCATGATTTCATCGTGGGAACTGAGGACTCTTCCTTACAATGAACCCGCCAATTCCAGAGTCAAATCTCTCCACGCAGGGAAGTCCGGCGAAGATGTCACCAAGCCATGAGCGGGGCCAAAAGACGCCTTTTGTCTCTCAGCTCGGCTGTCAACCCAGCCGTCAGCTCGGCTAGCATGTCAGCTGTGCTACAAACAATCGATCCAATAAGCCACAGCTCTGGATCTTCTGACAGAACACATAAAGAACATATAATATGCAATAGCTGCAGAACTTGTTCAAATACAGACGTCTCTAATTACTCGAATATGATGGGTGGGCATCGAGTGTTGACGCTACTGACAGTCGCATGTGCAATATGGCCAACTCTTGGCGGAATTCCCCCCTTTTTCGGAAGGACGATAAACGACGAAAGTCCATGCTACGGTGACATCAAGCCACTCCAGGCGGACTATGTTATTATCGGTGGCGGACCAGCCGGCATGGTCATCGCGGAACAACTGTCGCAGAACCCCAACCTCAACATTGTCTTGCTCGAAGCTGGGCCTGATGGAACCAACGAGCCTCTTATGAACACCCCTGCATACGGACCCCGAATGACAGGTACAAGATATGTGTGGAACTTCACTTCGCAGCCAGACCCCAATCTTGGTGGCCGCACACCTGAACTCGCTCAAGGTCATGCTTTGGGCGGCGGTAGTGCTGTGAATTACATGGCATACTGTCGAGGATCACCATCAGTTTTTGACGACTGGGCCCGCATTTCTGGTAATGTAGGACTCAAGTGGAAATCGCTTCTGGCGGATTTCAAGGCTACATCACATTACAAAGCACAGCGTTCAGTCCACGACCAGTATACCGACACCGGGAGCAGGAGACGCCACCGTTGGCTTGTCCAAACAGCGTCATGTCTCTGTCCTCTGCGTCTACGCCGAGTTCAAGCATTTCGCTCGTTTCGCATGCTAACACTCAACGAAATTTTCTGAGAGACATGACCTGAGACTCTCCAGCAGTTGTGCTCCTGTTCCAAAAATCCTTACTGCATTGGTCATTCGCTGATAATTATAATCTTCTCGTTAGGTACATCAACCTGAGCGCTTATGGCAAAGGGCCGCTGGAAGTTACATCCTCCGTCAGTCCTATGGCTTTTCGTCCAAGTTCGTCGACGCATTGAAGGAGACACTCGGTCTGCGGAGCGTCGACATGAACGATGGAACCGGCCTGGGAGTTTCGACCGGTCCCGCAACCATAACAGCATCCAATCGTACTCGGGAATATGCGCTCCCAGCGTTCGGCTGGCAGATGGCTCATCGTCCGAATGTGCGCATGATTCCGAATGCATGGGTCAGCAAGATTGGATTCAGTGGCCGACGAGCTAGCAGCGTTACCTACTATCTCTCCCTGGATGATGGCACAATACCACAGACTATCACTGCGAAGGAGATCATACTGGCCGCAGGGGCGTTATCCTCTCCAAAACTCCTCATGCTCTCTGGCGTCGGACCAAAGAAACATCTGCAGGAGCTCGGCATTCCCATCGTGGCTGACATTCCAGCAATAGGCTCGAACCTCTACGATCATCACTTCTCCGCCCTCCAATACGAAGTCAAGCAGGAGGTCCAGACTTCCTGGCAGTACAGCCAAAACGCCACATTCGCAGCCATCGCCAAAGAATTATACAATGCCAACGGCAGTGGACATTTGGGACAGAGCGGTGGAGGTCCTTTTGCCATGGCTCGCGTCCCCGATGTGGTATTCCAGGCCGCGAAGGATACATTCCATCCCAACCTGCCCCAAGACCGCGCACACATACTGTTTCAAGTTGCCAACGGCGCTTTTGTTCCTTCTGCGGCCCCAAACACCAGCATCATCACACCTTTCGTTGCTCTCGTCCAGCCCGAAGCTGCGGGATCACTCCGTCTAGCTTCAAAGAACTTTCGAGATAACCCCTTGATCTTCTCCAATTACTACGGTAGCCCAGGCGACAAAGCGGCTATCTTGTACGGCTACACAAAACTCCGAGAGGTTATGCGACATCCACGGGCCGCTTCGGTCGTCGTGCAGGAGATTTTCCCCGGAGCGAACGTTACCTCGGATGAGGATCTTTGGCGTGCTATTCAGACCAGCGCCAGAAGTTTCCATCATCCGCTCGGAACGGTTGCTTTGGGTGCTGTACTTGATTCGAGCTGGAGGATCAAGGGATTGAAAGGGATTAGAGTCGTGGACTCGAGTGCTTTCCCAAAGATGCCGACCTGCCATATTCAGGCGACGGTGTATGCGTATGCGCACCATATCGCGGGGCTCATTAGAAGAGAGGACCGGGAGAACGGGATGTAGACGGTACGCGCAAGACTTGTTGTTCCAAGGCAGATGTCGACCAAATGAGTGAAGATTGAACGATCGTGGGAAGCAGTATGTTCCAATTCATGGTCACTCGTCGATGTGGGTTCGCTTGGCCACAATCTTTCAGTTTGTTGCGTGACGTCCTGGGCCACAGCGGTTGTCCCGCTCTCAATCATGTCATAGTCAGAGCTGTAGATATGAGGATTGTTGGTCGGAACAAGACCTCCTCAGTCATCCTAACTATGTTATACGGCCTCGCTCTCTGCAGGCTCGACGAATCTAGACCTGCTAGAATCCTTACTAGTAGCAGAGTAGCCCGTTAATCGACCGAGAGAGCAGAATGGGGCACTGCTCTTGTTGATGATTTTTCATATCGACAGCTCTGGTCATAGTCCCGCGGCCCGGCGGATGGTAAAGAGCGAAGCGAGGGTCAGGGTAGAGGCAGGAGGCAAAGGGCGCTGAGCCCACCCCTAATGACATCGAACTAAACGGGCTCGGAAAGAGTGGTTTTGCCATCGCACTTTTCCTGCGACAAGATGTACCTGGAGATGGGCGACTGATTTCACAGCCATCGTGTCGAGTTRCGCATCGATACTGCTATCGCTCTTGGTCAAGTCAGATAGGATCTGATCCCTCGTCTGATTTATAGCATCAATTGCTTCTTGGTGCCGATCCGGCGGTACGTGTCCCTGTAGAGGGAAGAGATCTCCCAGGCTCTCACGCATGCTCTGCATCGCAGCCATACCTAACGCAGCACTTTCCACGTCTGCTTGGATGGTCTGCAACTCTGCACGTGAGAAGGAAACGGGAAAGACAGTCCCTTGGGCTCCAGGGAGGGTTTCCCAGACGTCTTTCAGCCCCCACGCTTGCGCCATGTACGATGCTTCTCCGTCGATGAGTATGTTGCGTGCGAGGAGAAGAAGCGCGTGTGCTGGGGACTCCTGGAACTCGAAGCATTCATAAATTTTCGGGCAATCTTGATGCACTAACGTTCTGTACAATGCGCAGAGCGATTGGTGAAGGAACAAGTTCTGGGCTGCTCTTTGCTCGCTGGTGCCAAGCTGTGCAAAGTCTGGCGGTAGAGTGGGACGCTCGAGGCCATGCATGATGGGCCCTTCGTGGTCTATGAAATGAGGCTGGCGAGCCTGGAAGTACAGAGGAGATAGCTCTGTGGATTGCCAATCGATAAGTCCCACGATCTGGGTGGGATTGGCGGGATCCACAAAGATGTTGCCCGCGTGAAGGTCCCCGTGCCAGAGGTGTGCCGATCGTAAGCAGCGATCGGTGGGCAGAAGATGTTTGAACAACTGGAAGTAAGTTTCGAGGGCCTTTAATTTTTTCTCGCGTGTCGGCTGATATAGACCAGGGCCATGTAAAGACACGGGGGATTGCGGCAGTTGCGGGATGTGCTGTATACAAGCCATCTCTCTTTTCCCAATAGCAGCATGGTAAGCTTCTAGCGAGCTCCCTGGACGGAGTCAGATGAGCATCTAGTGCACAGACGGAGCGAGGACTTACATGGACCCCGATCAAATTCAATTTCGGCTCTGCCATCGTCGAACATTTCACGCCCTGTCGAGGGCCCAACGACAAACCTTGCGTCACTCACTTTGCGGCCCTCATGATCGATATAAGTCAATGGCGACTGAGCTGACCCACCGGCGTCTTCGCGGAAGTAGAGACTTCCGAACTGCTCAAACGAGACAGACGCCCATGATTTCTGCTGTGCAGCGATGGATTTCACGACTTCCAGCCTGTCTTGAATTTTCATTCCTGGCAGGAAGTGATCGAGCTCCATGCCGTTCATCTTCTCCATCAGAATGAACTCGGCACCAACAAGAGTCTCCTGCGCTCTTGAGCTCCAAGCATATACTTTGGGCACTGGGGTGCCAAGTACCTCGCGAGCCTAGCATATATGAGTACCCAATCTACGCAWTGATCATCATGGTGGTGAACGTACGAATTCCATCGTTGCAACTTCACTCGCAGTGGTGAAGTGAGGCTGACCAGAGTTGGGATTGGGGATTTTGGCGACAACTTCTTTGCCATTGTCCATGGAGAGGAGCAGGACTCGATTATACATGCCATCCGGGTACTTCTTGATGTCGATGCAGGCGTCCGCCTGTACGGCGTGGGCTGCCTGCCGTGCGAGTTCGCTGACGTTGAATGTACGGTGGCGTTTTGACAGCTCGTCCCTCTCATTTGTGACGAATCGGCCCCTGGTGAAGTTGAAAATCTCCGCGTCAGACGACGGACATTCTTTAGAGGTGGCCTCCATTGTTTTTTGCATCCCGTTGTTCGAGGACAGCTTTGGTGTCGAACTGTGCATTTTGTTTGCCATGACAGCATGGCCATCTCGAGCCTTCATTGCCACCTCCATCTTTCGAACCCGAAGCCGCCCAAATAGGCGATTCATTTCCCTGCGATTAGACAATTGCGTGCATGTACAGGGGATTTGACAAAACGCCGGCGTCAATCAGGTTATTCAAGAAGGAGACGCCGTCCGAGGCGGCTGCGGCCGCTCCGTCCCGTAGCCGCMCATCAGACTAAGGTAGCTTCATTGAGAAGCAGGGCGGGTAGCCCGCCGAGCGAGACTACATTAAATAACGCCCAATCAATGCAGTCCGTCAGCTGCGCCGCCGCTCGAGGGCATGTCTGTTGGACGACGACGATCTTCAATCAGATCTAAAACGGTCACAGCGCTTATCCTCACTCGCATGTTGGGAATGTGAACTGACAGATGGGCGATACGCCCTGCCGGCCCTTTCTTGAATATAAATAAGTTGTTGTTCCTGATGTTCTGGCTAAAAGAATTTATAGAGTCAGTCTACTTCCTGTGGAGTGTCACCCAGAAATCGCCCATTCCGTCCTGCAAATTGGTCTGTACTGTTTCAAGGTTGCCTTGATCTTGTTCGCTTTCGCTGACGATGCAGAAGCAAGCACAGACAAAGAATCAACTGCTTGTATGTCTCCCAAGAACTGCAGTCTTCCGCCAGGATCATACTGATCAGCGGTAGGTACAATGAGTCGGGCATTGAAGGACTCTCTGAAGGGCCTTAAGAGCTGGGTATTGGCAAGCCCGTCTCGAGTGGCAAAACTTGCCAGAGGCGAAGGTGCCCCTTGGTACCAGAGCGGCGCCTGCGCAGGCTGGTAACAACGATACGAAGATTGGGGTTCGTCTCGATAATGCCGACACCATCGTCAAAGGCGGAAAAAAGTTCAAGCGCTACAAATTCCAGGTCAACAAGGGTGCGGACAATCCAACCCTCAAGGCTCTTGCGGACAAGAACTCCCACGAGGTGTGGTCACAAGCCGATGTACCTATTGACGAGGGAGATCCGAAAGAAGTGGTAAACAACCTTTTCGACGATCTTGAGAAGAATCTCAAAAAATGACCGCTAGATTCGAAGCATCGGACCCAGCCTGTTTAGTTAGCTATCTGAATAGGACACAGTCCAAGAAAGAGGGTTGAAATTGCTTCCGGTCTTTGGAAGAAGTAACCGGCGACTGCTTAGCGGACCTTGWGCTACATACTACATAGGCTACTACGAACTCCTCCATGTGCTACGGCCTGAGGACTGTTGAATGAGCCCAAAATTTACTGATTATTTGGCACGTGGCTAGTTGCTGTGCTTCCTCACGCCTACAACACTCTTATCATTGGTGCTATTCGCAAGCTACCACGACGAGGAGATAATAGAGACATGAGCACTCGCTGATAAGAAAGAGGGAATTCTCAATTACAGAAGCCGTTCACACACCTTCTTCTGGTCTTACCCTTTCGGCGAACCAAATCGAGGTCTCGGGTCTTATCCCAACGGGAGTCACCGTCGATGTCTCTCAGACAAGATTGCTTCATTTCAGCGCCGAGACGTACTTATCAAGCGACCGAGAACCATTTAATCATGGTCTCCTTTGATACAGACACCTCGGTGGAGTCTAGCACCCATCTTTCTACTTTGTAGCAGTCCACAAATGTTTGTTAGAGAGTGACTGTGAGCAGGGCTTGAAGGGACGGTTGAAGCTATTCAGAAGCCGAAGACGGATACGACCGAGGTTGCATGTCAAGGAGCAGATGGAGAAGGAGGTGGGAAAATTAACCGTCGCTACAAAACCAAACTTACATGATACGATGGTCGCTTCCGCTTCAGACCTCCCATTCTGATCGTCGTGGTTGAATTTCAACTGCTCGCTAGCACCTTCTTGAGAGGGAGTGTGATCCATTTCGAGGCCATCATTGCCCAGAGAATTTACTCCCGTATCATCCTACGGACGTTGCCATCTTATGGCCGCTTGGTGGCTTAGGAGCTCTGAGGGGTAGCGAGTCTCGAAAATCTCCATTGCCAGGTCGTACCAGCCTTTACAGCCCGTTGGGCGATCGAAGAACTTGATGTATTCCCAGTACTCAGGATACCAGCCGGAATACTCCCAATCGAGGAGTGCGCAGATCCTTCCGTCTCGGACAATAATGTTACGTGGTGACAAGTCGGCGTGGGTAAAGACAATGCGATTTCCGACACGCATCCGGAAGCTTTCCTCTAGCGTCTCGCGGATAACTTGTGGTGTTCCGTTGGCTAGATTTAGTATGAACTCGTTGAACTCCTGCTCGAGGCTGAAAGGTCCTCCGGTAAAGTCTCTGATCCAGCGTAAATCGTGCACTGGCCCTTGGCAGGATCCGATGGGGTTTCGCGAGGTGTTCTGGGCTGCTCGCATCGTCGTTATGATGCTGCGCAGCTGCTGTCCAATGTCTTTTCTTTGCGCGACAGACATTTTGTCCCATGCATCCTCCAAGCATTCACCATCCACATATTCCATGTGGATACTACAAATGCCTTCTGTAGTCGAAATGGAGTGCACCTTTGGAACAGGCAGATTCAGTTTGTGAGCAAACAGGAGACCGTTGCCTTCTTCTTCTCTGACTTTTGTGCCGCATTTTTGTACAGTGTCGTTGTGCCTTACAAGCTTGCAGCCTTGCTCATTGGATGCCGTAGATGTTAGAACCCCTGTGTAGAGTCAAGAAGATTCTGCGTTGGATGACCTATCACTCTTGCCTTTGGAGTTCTTCCTCAGCTCTTCTCTAGATCTGTCCATGGTTCCTCGAAGTTATGCAAGAAGACGAGATCTCATAAGCCTTAGTTGAGGTTAGCTGTATGCAGGCCTCCAGGTTCAGTCGAATGGAAATTGTAGAGAGGAGCGAAAAAGAGCCGACATACAGAACCCAAGATAATGTAGTCGAATTTAGAGTTTGGCCCCACCCCACATCCCACACTAAGGTACCTAGGTAAGGTACACGTACTTTGGTACATACATAGATGCATCACCTCACAACTTGCAGCCACGTCTTAGTCCTCAAGGAAGACAGCGACGGGTTCGTCAACAACAAAGTCAAGCCCACTGTATCCTCTGGAGTTGATATGTATCCCTATCTGGGCAAGAATTGTCTGACGCTAACCATACACATGGAGACCTTGGTAGATTCGCGCACATATCCTGTCCTTCGTATCTCCCTCCACCCGGTACCCACAACTCCAACATGACAACGGATCTTAGGGGAAAGACTTTGTTGAAAAGTGCCGCGCAGCTGGTATAGCAGTCAAAAGGGGCCTGGAGGAGCTGGAGAGTCAAGAACGGCCAGAGAATTGCTTGCTACGCTTCGATCCCGCGAAGTACCCCCAGGCGCAAGAGGCGAAGGAAGCATGCAGCAAGTTACACGGCAAATACAATATGCCATTTACTGCAAGGCTTACTCGGGGGTGGCATATTCAAAAACGCCCTCCCCCAAGTGTGTCCCGAGAGCCGAGGACTTCAAACCCACGGTATGCCCTTCTGGACGCTATCCATTGGTCTCCCTGATGGTAAACTCATCTGCGTACGGATGACTTCAATAATGCCGTATAACCTGAGTAACGAGTCGTCTTGATCGCCGCCGATGAGGTTCCCGGATCGAAGCCTTGGGAGACTTCTCCATGTACTGAACTCGAGTGCAAGCGATCGATTTGCCAGCGCCCGCAAGAACATCGCGTTCGCGCCGCACGTCGCATCTCCAAACCGCGTGTGCCTTACTTGCAGATCGTCTTGGTGCCAATCACATAAAGTTGCGTTTTGCACTGACAGCTGCAAGTTATTCTCGATAATCTGCTTCTTTTCGTCAAAAGATTGCCCCTGTTTTCGCATCGCGTTGGCTTGGTTCGCATTTTGCTTGGCGTGGATGGTTCCGCTCGGCGGAAAGATGCGCTCGAGCCTCTGAAAGTGTTCTGGAATGTCTTTTGCATTTTGGAACGCTTGTTTGAGCTCGATTAATTATTAGACGATAACCGTTCCCAAGACTAACCCATCAGGGGGCTAGAATCGCGATCTCCTAGCAGGTCACCTGTGGAGCAAGGGGAGGTAAATTGGCGTTCGCTCAGGGATGTTCGTCGCTTACCTTACCCTCCTCACATTCCCCCTTTACCACCGCTCCGCGACAACAAGCTACGAGGCCGGCTAGTAAGTGTGATGTCTTCTATTCACCTGTAGAGCAAGATGAAAAAGCCAGAGCTGTTGATATGAGATTTCATCAACAAGACCAGCGCTCTGAAATGCTCTCTCGATTGATCGATAAGGCAATCTGCCCCTAGCAAGGGTTCTAGCAGGCCTAGAATCGTCGAGCTTACAGAGAGCGAGGCCTTAAGGCGTTGCTAGCATAACTGAGGATGTCTTGCCCCGATGAATAATCCTCATATCGACAGCTCTGGAAAACGGGTTGGACGGTCGCCATTGAAAAGCTGGAAGAAGTGTGAAATCAAGCCCGCCGAGCCGTTTTCTTGATCGTTCCTCGAGGCTGGAGGATCAAATGGAAAATATGAATCATGGAATCCCATCATGGCATGGCCGATGACGAATGTGGGTACTCAACGGGCAAACTATGCTAGCAGTACAGGAGAAGTTCACCGGATGTGTGATAGGTACAATGGCCGCCACGGCCACACCAGCAGCTACTCGACACTCGCGATTATTACTGAAACCACCTAGGCCAGGCTCAAATACCACGGCGACGTCTACAAGACTTCATGAATTCTCAAAGGGATGCACATCATTGGACCCTGACGTACGTGCATGAGGCAGGGTCCTTGCCGCTGTGTCAATCTTTGTCACTGCTACGGAGTAAGGTACCTCCCAGCTTCGGCCAAAGAGTCCCCGATGCACGCTATAGCATTAGAGATGCCTAGTTTGTATCCACAGTCACGTAGAGGACAGGAAGCGATGTTGATACCGTCCTCCGCCGATCGCTTGCACGGATCCAGCGGCCAGCAGGGAGAACGGCATCTTCCTATAGACTACTTCCTCGCCGGCTCTCTAAGCGAACTCCCCACYCCTTGCCCGAGAAGGGGAGAACCTCCATCTATAACTGAGACCCCGTTCCGCCTTCAGAGACGTATCGCCGAAGCGCCGAGATTGGTTCGGCCATACTCCACAGTACAAATGTTGGGCCTTCTTCGCCGACCTTGGCACACTTGATCGCTCAGTCTGCGGGGAAACCGTTGGTACCCCATGGGGTATCCACGTGCGTTGAGTGCGGCGGCCGTCTCCCGCGGACGCATATATGGCAGCGATAGTGCCCACGAACAACATAGACTTTTCACTTACCATCTCTCGCCCACATGGCTCCAACTCAAGAAGTACAAACCGACACTCAGGCCGGACACGATCAGAAGGAGAAGGAGGCGGAGGTGATACACCAGGAGCTTTCTATAGAACGAAACAATATGTGCCCGGCGGAATGGCTATCACGATACCCTCTCATTGCAGACAAATCGGAGACGGAGCTGAAGAAGCTTCGGAAAGGACTAGTACGCAAATTGGACTGGATCTTCTTGCCTACTATCACGGTTATGCTGCTTCTAGGGTACGACCAGCTATATGTGTATTCAAAATTCTTCCTAATTGAATCAGTTACCTGGACCGAATCAACGTTGCAAACGCCCGACTCGCTGGGCTACAAGACGATCTCGGAATGGATGATAAGATCTGGAGCTTGGGTATCAGTGCCTTCTACATTGGTGTGTCGCAGACTTGAATTGTCCCTTTCCGTTCCCTCTGCTGACCGGGCATCAATACGCCAGGGTTCATCATCTCGCAACTGCCCGCAACCGTATACCTCGCGCGTGGTAGACCACAAATCCAGATCCCGCTACACGTCATTGCCTGGTCGGTCATTACAGCATGCATGGCGGGGATGAAGAGTGGCTGGTCCTTCGTATTATGCAGATTCCTTGTAGGTCTTGCGGAGGGTCCATTCCTGTCAATGGCAAGTATCATGACCTCCAGCTGGTATACGAAGGAAGAGGCGCCACTGAGGATGGCTATCTGGCACGCGGGAAACATCATTTCCAACGTCTTTTCTGGTTTGCTGGCTGCTGGAATTCTCACAAACATGGAAGGCGTGGCCAATTTGAGAGCCTGGCAGTGGTTCTTCATCATTGAGGTACGTATGTATGATCTTGCGCAAATCCACGACATACTCTGACATATTTAGGGTGTTGCCGGTGCAGCGCTTGGTATTGGTGCATTTTGGGGAATACCGAATTATCCACACGACCACAACGTGCGATGGATCAGTCCCGAGCAGGCCGAGCTAGCTCAATATCGTATGCTCTGCTCGAACGGCGGTGTTACGGAGAATGATGACGGAGGCATGTGGGAGGGTGTCAAGCTCGCCATCTTCGACCCCTTTACTTGGATTTTTACCGTATTGCACACGGGGCTGATCCTGGCGCTCGCATTCAAGGACTTCTTCCCTTCGGTAAGATCTTGTGGATGTCTGTCGAATCGCTGACCTAGCTGACTGACCGTTTCAGATCGTCGCAACGCTTGGATATTCTGATTTGATGACCTACCTGATCCAGGTATGCCGTATGAAGAAGCTCCTCGGAATCGCTGAACTGACCCCCTATAGGCACCACCATACGTCTTTGCGTATATTGCATGTATTGGATTCTCATGGTCCGCCGGAAAATACATGGAGCACTGCTGGCACATCATCGCAACCTCCATGATGAGCATTATCGGTACCGCCATTGTTATATCTACGATGAACGTTGGAGCGCGCTACTTTGGCATGTTCTTCATGTGCGCGGGTCCTTTCGTCGGTTTGAATGTGAGTGATCAAACATGTGGCAGCTCGCAAGGTATTGACAATCTATCAGATTCACATTCCCTGGGAAACAACCAATGTCTTCAGCCCTCGAACGAAACGTGGCGCGCTTCTGGCGATTACCCATTCCATCGCTTCAGCGACGCACTGGTTCAGCCCGTACTTCTTCGTGAGTATCGAATGGTTGGTTGGTCTTGAATAGCTTCTAATGTGCACAGCTTCGATCCCAAGAGCCAATGTATGAAAATGGTGGCATTCTGATCATTGTTGGAGCTGTTCTGGGCATTGCTGGATGTCTTGTCTGTAAGTGGTATGTAAAGAAGCTCAACAAGAAACTCGACGAGCACGAGAGGGAGCACAGTCTACCCAAGGGCTGGCGCTATGTTGATTAGACGGCACCAATTTTGCCGCAATGAGGTGTACGGCTGGTTATTAACGAGTATGATGAATGAGATTTTCACTTGGAATGATAGATTCTGCAACGACACGATTATAACATGAATAACCCTGTTGAAATTTCGAGAACATTCATTTGGAGAGATTCATTCACTTGATTTGTAATGTGATAGGGGCTGTCATTCACTCGTAGAAAGGCAAGCAATCAAGTCATCAATTTTCACAAACCCAATTCAAGTGTAACGATCGAGGCAAATTTCCTTCGACCACCTGAAAGGTTGTGGCGGACATTACTCCAATCAGGCTTCGGTAATCTAACCATCTCTTGAAGGCGATGTACTGGGCACTTGTGTCGTCCAGGCTACGTTTCTCGCTCTCGCCCCCTGTCCCAGCATGGCGAGGCTTGGCATGATATTGCCGGGGACTCGGCATTTCGGTGTTTCGCCCGGCATTTCGGGCTGAGTTCGACATATGCCTGCCATGTTGGCCACAGCGTGTGACTGACTATGCCATAGTGAGCCGATGCTCGGCGGGGTTGGGTGACATATTGCTGTCAAGATCTAAAAGCCCATGACAGTATAGAATCAGTGCAGAAAGACGTGTGCTGTACATCATTTTCCACTCATTGTCATCCAAACCCATCAAGATGCTCGAGAACACAGACCGTACCTCGCTAGTGCCATTCCACGGCGGCAGCAATGTTCTACCCAACAGTCCCTTCTTTGGCAAGCTACTCAGACATGCTCGACGTGAGAGGACGGCGCTTCGCGATCTTGGATTAGGATTGGAAAAGACATATGGCGACTTGCTTGATGCTGTTCTGTCCTTTCGAGAAGTTATCATGGCTTCTTTGTCGGAATCCGTCATTGAATCGCTCGATCGTGGCGATGAAGTATACATCGGTGTTCTCGCTGCTGGAGGCTGGGAATTCAGCGTTGCAGTGATTGCTGTGCTTGCGGTGGGTGCCGCTGTTGTACCCATGTGTAATTTCGACTGACAATATCCTACCACCCTTTGACTAAGGCTAATTGTTCCTCCAGTTCCATCGGCGCCAGTGGATGAGCTAGTGTACTTTATCAATAAGAGCGACCAAGCCGCAATACTGACAAGTACTGCATCAGCCGTTCTGGGTCGCCGTGTTGTCGATGAAATCTCGCAGCATCATGGCAAGCGACTTCTCCATAWCTCTATTCTCCCAAACCTGCCAAACACTCCATCGCGAACACCTCTCCAAATATCCATGTCGTCAAATGCTCCAATGGACGAACGAGCTCCAGGCCTCGTCATTTTCACTTCTGGCAGTACGGGAAGGCCGAAAGGGGTTGTACATCGACKCAGCTACACGCACGAAACTGCACTCGCGATCGGTGAAGGCTACGACATCGATCACAACGATGTACTCTTACACATGCTACCGGTATATCATACCACTGGCCTTGGAACCTCGTTCTTCCCTTTTCTATGCGCTGGAGCTTGCATCGAATTCAGGGGTTCAAGCGGCTTCGATGCTGCATGGGTCTGGGAACGATGGACACGCGGTGGTCTGACTGCTTTGTCTGCTGTTCCAACCATCTACATGCGACTACAATGGCACTTTGAAAGAACAATTGCAAAACTTCCCGCAAGCCAACAAGCTCCTTATATCAAGGCCGCGAATCAGTTTCGAGTCTTCATGTGTGGGTCCAGTGCGCTTCAAGACAACGTTCAGGATTTTTGGACACGGATGAGAAACGGAATACCCATTCTGACTAGATATGGAGCGACTGAATACCCTGGCTGCTTGAAAGYGCCTGCGGGTATGGATCATAAGCTTTTGCCGCGAGGATGTGTGGGACTACCTGTGCCAGGTGTGGAGATMAAACTATCAGAAGGTAATACAGGGGAGCTACTCGTTAAATCACCCTACATGTTTGCAAAGTAAGTCGCGAGAGAACGTCGATGATCAGAAGTATCTAGATGCTAATCGCCTTATCAGGTATCTCTATGATCCACAAAGCACCTTGGCCGCACACGATGCAGACGGTTGGTTCAAGACCGGAGACATGGCTCGAAGGGATGCCAATGGCTTCTACTACATCGTTGGCCGTGCCAGCGTTGATATCATCAAGTCTGGCGGGTACAAGATATCCGCCCTCGACATTGAACGAGAGTGTCTCTCCTTGTCCTATGTGACCGAGGCAATGGTGGTCGGCGTACCAGACGACGAGTTTGGACAGCTTGTCGGTGCCCTGATTGCTGTTAAGGCGCCCATGCGGGCTACTGATCTGACTTTGGAGCAACTGCGTACAGATCTACGCAAGAAGCTAGCATCATACAAGCTGCCTACTGTTCTCCGCGTGATCGAGAATGAAATTCCAAAGGGAGGTACGGGGAAGATCCAGAAGAAGGCTTTGGGGCCTCAGTTCTTTCCTTCACCGGGGTATGAAAATCTTCCAGATGTACACATCTGGCGCAAGCGAAACAAACCTGAGCACCAAGCAAGGTTGTAGTTGTGATATATATTAGGGGCGTGAGCTGTGATGAACCAATTCGGGGAGGCTTTGCAGGAATGCCATCAATATTTACCAGTCTTACTTCCATCGTATTTCAGTCCATCACAGACAATACCCAATTCTCCGTGTGATAGAACTTGGCTTCAACGTTTGACTGCATGCTATCACATGCTTTGCGTTTTTCGCCGTCCCTGGTCCGGCCGCTCTCTCCTTCGCCAGTCAAGGGAGATCATCCTCTAGCATTCTGCCGAAGATTCCAGACGGTCTCCTTTGATRTCCGAATCTTGGTTCCAGAAAGGTGGTAGTGCTATCAAGTCTTCTACTCCTTTGAGTCGTCGTTGTAAAGCGAATGATCTCGGCGAGATTGTTGCCAAGTTAGCCGGAAATACTAGTGATGCACGGACCATGTCGCGAATCACACGCTATCACCAGAGGGCTCCCTTTCTCATCCTTCCATCCTCTGCAAACTTCCTCTCCTTTCCTCGCATTCATATATTACGCACACCACGCCGTGCGCTTGAAAGTGTTCTTGACAACACGGTCTTTGAGCTCTTGACATGTCATCGGGACCTAAAAACATGTCGGTTTCATTGCCTTTCTAGAACTATCACTTACGCCCCCTCATTCTCTCTTACATGCTACCACATGAGCACCAAGCCAATAGGATAACCATCCAAGCCATCAACCGAGATCTCGACCATCAAATTCGGCGTTCAGAGCACGTGGAATGTCGCCTTCCTTTTTGAGGTTATTGGCCCGCCAACGCCAAGATGAATGGCCATCTTGGTGCTCTTAGCATTTGGCAGACGGAGTACTGAAAACCACAGCTCAGAATGCTTGGTATGCATGTGTAGATGCATGGCAAATGCATTCAACCGCAGGGATTCCTGATAAGTCCCACGTGGGTTTTTTGCCAAACAACGCAGTGGATATAAAGTAGGTGATGCTGCCCACATACAAGCAACCCTGTAAGGTACTCTCCCTGTTCACTCTTCGTTCTCGTACTCTTGAGCTGTCAGTATGTGGTCTACGGGATTGCTTGTTGCTGCAGCGGCATACGCTTCGACTGCCTTTGCTGTTTCGAGGCCCAAGAACTTCATCTTCATCGTTCCTGATGGAATGTCTCCAGCATCTCAGACGTTGGCCAGGACGTACTTGAACGCACTATCCAGCGGCATGGGAATCGATCAGCTTGTAAGATTTTCAGTCATCACGTGGGAAGAAGTTACATTGCTGATCCAGTTCCAGCCTATTGGGAATACACGAACCCACTCGGCGAACAACCTCGTAACAGACTCTGCTGCAGCTGGGACTGCCCTTGCTACAGGTTTCAAGACCGACAACGGTGCTCTCGGCGTTCTCCCAGACGGACAACCCGTGGGATCCATCATGGAAGCAGCCAAGATGGACGGCTATCTCACAGCTTTGGTGGTGACTAGCATTATCAATCACGCCACTCCAGCAGCATACTCCTCCCACAGTGTAAGCCGGAATGCGCTTCCTCAGATTGCTGAGCAGCAGATTGGTTACAGCCACCCGCTCAACCAGAGTGTTGATATTCTTCTTGGTGGTGGCCGGTGCTACTTCATGCCAAGCTCTAACGAAGACTCCTGTCGTGAGGATGACATCGATCTTTTCAAGTACGCCGAGGAGAGGGGCTATTATGTTGCTCAAGATCGTGATGCTTTCGATCGTCTTGAGAAGGGGAAAGGCAGCATCCAGCTCCCTTACATTGGTCTCTTCAATGACGGTGACCTCGTCTACGACATCGATCGCAAGCAACAGCCCGAGTCTGAGCGCGAACCTTCTCTWTCCGAAATGACAAGCACTGCGCTGGAATCCCTCAAGCGAGGAGTTGAATGCCGCGGCCGCAAATGTCCAAAAGACAAGAAGGGCTACTTCATGATGATTGAGTCATCTCGCATCGATCACTCCAGCCACGCACACGATGGTGCCGCTCATCTCGGAGATGTTCTCGAGTATAATAGAGTCATGGATCTCGTCAAGGCCTGGATCGATAGTAACCCGGATACCATGATGATCAGTGTAGCAGATCACGAGACGGGCGGACTGACTCTCCCAAGTGGCTACAATGTTGGCGTACTGGCAGGTCCCAGCCAGTCTGTTGAGCATCTCACCGCTCGTTGGGAAGAGTTTACAGGTTCCGACCGTCGTGGCTTCTTGACCAGCGACATTCTGCCAGCGTATGGCATCACTGGTGCCACGGATGCTGAAATCTCTGCTCTCTTGTCCGCCGGCGAGGAATTCGGCCAGACGCTGGCGGATACGCTCAACAGCCGCAGTGGGTTGGAGTGGTCGACGGGCGGCCATTCAGGTGTGGATACTACCCTTTTTGGCTATGCCAAGGGTAAGATGGGTGAGGAGCTCAAGGTTGCGTTGGCGGGCAACCATGACAATGTCGAGCTTCCGCGCTTTATTGAGGATCTCATGAGATTGGATATGGACAAGGTGACGAGAGAGTTGCGAGCCAAGGGCACTGATTGGATTCCGTAGACTTGGCCTCTCCTGTGATACTAGAGGAGTCGAGAGATATTGTAATTCTCACGCTCTCTATCAATTCTTCGCAGTATAAATATACCACAAGATGCAGGCAGTCCGGGATAGTCTGGTTGCAGGCTTCCATCTTCGGCCATGTGTACCGGTCGATCGAGCAGTCTGAATACGAAGGACACGACCAGTAGGTTGATATATACGGAGCCACTGATCAGCGCATATCTGCTTGGCGGTGGGCGTTCACGTTCGTGACTACGCTCTGGTTCGCCAAATGTTTGGATCTCCAGTGAGATCAGCCAAAGGTTGAGGAAGATGATCATGATGCTTGCTCGGAGTCGAGGGAGGTTGAGACTGTGGTGTCTATGCGTCTTTTGTGCTCTCGCTGTGCCGCTCGAGCCGAGGCTCTGCACTTGACAAACTGAGGACGGCTTCATGCAGAGGTGCCAACACTGCAGAGCGCCATGCGGGATCCAGAAAAGATCATCATCCATCTGAAAGAGCAAATATGGAAGTCGCCGACCAACAGCCATGGTTAGCATCACTGAGAGCCCACATAACCTGTTCGCAACGCCTTTGCGACTAGGATAGTCTGAGCAATGGTAATATTCGCTACCATGTGCATCCCGCTTCACAGCGTCACGTCCCCTCTTTTCAGTGCCTCCCAGGCTCTTTGCTGATACGGATTGTACTTCTGTCCGCATGGCGGCAACCAGTAGATATGGTACTCACTGCCAGCCTGTCGAATCTGATCCAAGTCCACTCCCTCACGCTTAGCTTGCCTCTTTAAAATCTCGAAAGCCATGAAATCACTTCGACACAACTCGCTACTGGGCGACCCAGTAGCGAGTTGTGTCGAAGACCACGGAGCCAACAGCCTCGTGGAGCGCACGAGCTGCTCTGTCGCATTCCAGCACTAGCAGTGCGATGAGGGAAGCTTGGCCCTACAATCCACAATACCTATGTTCCATCTTGGGCAATTACYGGAAGTTGAAGATCAGACGGAGCGGACGGCCTTTGCGCGCAGGCATTCAATAATTTCAATGCTGTACCACACTTGTGAACATTCATCAAAGAGAATCTTCAAGATCCTTCCCTCTCCTCGTCTCTGGACCAGGGCCACGCAACACCAGTCGAAACTCCAGCCGATCTAGTTGCGCTGCTTCGACTGCAGCCACCTGACGTCGACGGTTATACAGGCATTGCACATGCCCTGTTCAACTGCGCTAATGTGGACATGGGAATGAGCTATGCGGTTCTCGTCTAACGGATGGCTCTCGACCCGAACGGCAGAAGAAAAGGGCTGTATATTGCAGGACCAATGTTCAATCCCTTGCACCTGTGAAGACCGCAGCTCGATTTGTGTTGGTCAGATCATCTTTGCTGCAAAGAACCAAGACGAAATCGCTGGCCAAAGCACAAGTCATAACACTTGTGGGAGAAAAAGATCAGGTAGATCTGGTAGAAGGCACTCCCACTCGATCGCTTCATCCAGACATGAAGTCATAACCATTCCTAGGTTTAGAGCAAGCGATGGGTACGCTTGCGGAAAGGGAAACGGCCGGATCATCCACGGGAGGGGCTAGCAATACCCCATAGATGGAATACCTTATACTCCAGAGTTGACGAAGAAAATCTTGCGTAAACGCAAAGATTTGGAGACAGACGTCAAGTCTCAGGGAGCCGATGACCTCAAGTCTCCCTGCGTATGGAATCATCTGAAGGTTGCGAGAGATCCAACCATTGCGTGGGGGTGGTCGTGCCTGTCGCAGGGAAGCGGATCCAAAACCACGAAGCATGTAGAACCATGGAGATCTTTTTCGCCAAAGTGCGCCTCCAAACCAAAGAAGAGGAGCGTTCCCCGGGAAGCGAGCGTCAAGGGCGGAGGAGTAAAAGCCATGAAGGACGTCAATCCTAGAGATGATGTCATTTCTGAGATTTATCAAAGTACATGTCCGATCTTGCTGAAGCCTGATGAGGTGGGTGGGCTGCCGGCACCCGGTGGTGATCACTGACGGTGTTTCTAAGAAAAACATGTGCCGGTCGATGCATGCTAGCAGGCCTAGATTTGAGAAACGCTAGAGGATAATAATGGCTTCGGTACCTCTCGAAACAAGGGCAGCTTTGTGATAGGATGGCCGGCTTGACTTTTGTCTGGTGTCCGACCAATAGATAACTTAATTCTCCGGCGGAGAATTGCTCGCAGGCCGGAAGCTACCTTTTCATCTCTAGGTTTCGACTGAACCAGCCGTGGAAGGTGGCATATGCAGGAACTCGAGGCAGTTTGAGCATTACAGGGAAGATTGCCATGCCACCAAACAGCATGATGAGAGTCAATGCAACCAACTCCAATTGCATGAACACCAAACCGGAGGATTCTGCAGGAACATACTTCGGATTCATCGGAACCATGGCGTCTCAAACCGGGGAGAACCACCTTATTGCAAATGCGGAGGGAACCATCGATCGCCGGAGAGGATCGATGGCTTAGAGCCGTTGCGAACCACTACTTTGAACCGTGGTATACCACTCCGCCTCGTTGTATCGACTGCACAGCTCAGGAGGTGTGTTATCGGTCGCGATCAGGTTTGAGATCGAAGATTTTGGCGTCGATGGGGAGATGCGCGATCTTGCGCAAAACGAATGAAGAAAGAAGGGATTAAAGAAATATGATCACGAATGAAAGGGAGATTGTGTGAGGCAGTCATCTGTCCATTGCTAGAGGAATGCTGTCGACTCAAATAGGTAGCTGTCTCCAATTGACCGAGCTCTTCTCAAATCAGATACAATAATATGACCATATAGCAATCCAAGCCATCGACCAGAACAGTTCTCAATACACATTTCTTCTTTTCCCCCATATTCCGACCATATCTCAACGCCAACTTCCCAACATTATCGGGAGAGTAATATAAACAAAACAAATCATAGTTCCAATGCCAAGAGCGAGAAATGCCGCTGAAACCTCCAACATGCCGGCGGTGAGGTTGGTAAAAAAAGAGCAAAGGATATCATACGRTCCAAAAACGAAGAAATCCTTGAACTTGACTCCGCGGAAATAGCAAATATGCGGATTGATGCAAGGCCAGCTTGAGACATCATCATCATCTCCGACTTCCGTAGAAGGAGGTGCGTCGTGAGACGGGTCTTGAGTGGTGTGGAGATGGTGGTGGGACGGCCGAGTGATCTTGCTGGAGAGAGGTGAAGGCGCCAGACTTTTTGGTTGCGGAGGCTTTGAGGGCTTTGGTGAGGTCCTCGGCGGAGAAGGAGTTGTTGCGTGGGATGGAGGAGTTTTGGGTTGGTTGAGGCATGGTGTCGGTCATTTTGTTGGTTGTGGTGTTGGTGGTAGAAGGTGCCGTTTTGTTGGTGTTGGTGTTGGAGAGGAGAGTGGTATGCTYTTGGTTGTTCTTGAGGAGGCAGTCTTTTGTGGGGTGGCCGAGAAGAAGATGCGGGTTGTCTGGGGTAGAGCTGGGGAGACTGGAAGATATTTGTAGTCTCTTGGATGAGTGATATGACGGCAGAGTGTCTTGCAAGCGGTGAGACAGAGCGTGGTTTCGAAAGTCAGCCAGCAAAGGGAAATCGGGGTTGATTAAGTATGTAGCACGGCACCCTTGCCTCCGAGGTCCTATAATTCTTTCACAGATACACCCATGCACGCCCTGGTTTCCGACCAAGAAAAGACTCCGGGGCAAGCGTTGGAACCTTCTGCGTTCCTGGCACCGCCGCCGTGGATCCGAACCAGTGCCTCTCCCTTGCAGGGCGGTGGAACGTACACGCTTCAGCGAATGGGAAGACCTGCCACGGCACTGTCGCCATCGGAAATTCCGCAACAGAGCCCGGTCTCCATGCGTTTTTGCCGACACGCATCCCCAATCGCCCAGCGTCTGCCAATCAGTCATGAAATCATGAAATCATGAAATCACAGCGATTGCGCATGCGTCTCACCGCTTGACTTTTCGCACCGTCTTTGCGAGCCCAAATTGCGGTCATGATGATTGCGCGCTTCTTCTGGAAGCACACACGAGCCGGGAACTCTGCCCGGGGTTATTACGGCTACTGCAGCAAGCCCTGCTTCGCTTTGCGTTGCTGTCGTGTGAGCCGCGCCGTGTTTGTCGCTGACAGTGGACACTCCATCGTTGTGCTTGGGGGGACGCACTTCTCGCGTGCGCTGACACGGGCCGCCGCTTTTGGATTACCTTAGGTACTCACTCACCTCCTCTCCTTTTTTGCCCCCGCTGCGGTGAGCGTGCGCCTCGAAGATCTGAGATCCGGCTGATGATGAAGCAGCACCGCCAGCGACGGGCGGTAGGACGATGCTGATGCTGGGGAGGTGTCAAACGTAAAAACGTCTGGTGGAAAACTTATTCGTCGTCTCCCCACGGGGCGTCAACCTAATCTCTCGCCCTGTTCCACGTTCAGTTGATCCCGGCTGCAGTGGCGGCGGGGAGCGTATCCGACCCGCCCTTCCAAGCCCGCGCCGGCGGTATCCTGCCTGTTCTTGGTCGGCAGCTCATCGTTCTGGGATCGGCAGGATGAGCTGCAAAAGCCGTCAAATGACACGTCTGTTGTTGTACATGGCGACGCAGGGTAGCACGCGACTCTCTCATATAGATTGATATTTGACCAGATAATGCAACGTGCCCGCCACTGTGGCACTGCTCCGATTCTGGCGGCTATCCGATCGACCTTGAAATGATCGAGACGATCGGAATGCAAGTTTCTGTTCCAGGCCGCAACATTAGCTGCAACACGCTTCGGAAGACTGGAAACACGACCAACGATGAGAWGATGACATCTCCTCTCATCACAGGTGGTTGTATCATACTACAATGCTTGGGATAGATAGTGTTGCGACTTGTTGGCCAACAAAAGTCGGCAGATGCAGGTGTCCGAAGAAGCACAACACACCTCTGCCACCCGAGAATAACTGAATTGATCATCTACACCAAGCAACCCAGTCCGGATTCTTTCTACAATCATGGCTCGTAGCACATCCGTATCGAGACCTCACTCTGACACGACATCGGCAAGCAGCATGCGACCTGTTAATCACGCATCTTGTCTGCCAGAAAAGTGACGGTACGTGATAGCACCACATGCCTCAGCGGGGGGGGACACACGACACTTTCAACCCCGGATTCCCCGCCGACAATCTCATCTCATCACATACCGCTCCTTCCTCTCCATGTATGCATGCATGTCTTTCCCCGCTCCCCGCAGAGGTTCTCCGTGCGGCGTGAGATGCCAGGATGGTTCCCGACGAGAAAAATCGGGAAGCCGAGGCGGAGAATTCTCCCACCATCTCCCCGAATCAGCAGACGGTGGTGGTCGATTGACATGACAATGTGCAATGCTTCTGCCGAGGCCTCCTGGGTTGGTCCCTGCGGATTCTCGTACTCTCCCTGTAACATGTTCCTGACGTGTCGTGTGTGAGCAACTCCATCGTTCCGATCGCAAATTGCCAACGCATGATCGCGGCTTGATTTGGGAGATGTTTTGCGTCACTGCGAGTATTTGTTTGGAATGAGACGGAATTCGGGGGGTAAGAAGTGGCGATTCACTTGAAAGTTGGATGGCACTCACTCCGCCCTCTCGTTCAGACCGACGGTTTTTCTCTCATTCTTGGAGGTTTCTGCTCTGGTAGTTTTCGGTCGTTCGAGCTGAGACATTTTGCGGGAAGAACAGTCGAAGCAATCGCTACCTTCCATGGTTGCTGTGGTAGAGTGGATTGGATCGGCAGGCTCAGGAACATGTTCTCATGCCCTCACCTTTCTTTGCAGTCAAGTATTAGCTTCGACACTAYCATTGTACTGTATATAGATGAGAGCGCTGTGTCTGCGGGAGTGGGTGATTTCCTGACTGATCATGATGCTACCATATTGAGATGAGCTGTTTCTCTCAACTCTTTCGAGAACGTGCAGCGAGATATACAATACTTACTGCACAAGCAAGTGCCTCACTCCTATTCTAATCTAGGCAAGTGACAGTCGTGAGGCGCATGCATCCTCCCAAGCCAAGGTAGAGGAACAAGCTCTTCCATGAAAAGGCGGAGTGTGGCCCATGAAAAGGCGGAGTGTGGCCCATCAAAAGCCATGCGTAAGCAGCATCAAAGGGCGCACACTGATTCGCTGGAATGACACTTCCATTGAAGCCTTGTCCGTGCATTCTTCCGGAGATCGTCACATCATCATCGTGGCTCGCGGGGCTTTGCGTAGACTACAGCAGTACTACTTACCTTTAGCTCGTGGCAACGACGCGAGCTGTGTGCTGAGAGCTGGTTAAGTACTTCACTTTCGGACATATCAAGATACCACCGCATACCAAACAAGGTCATCAATATGTCACCAACACAGCAGCATGAGCGTCTGCCAGGGACGAGTGAGGAGGAACCTCTATTGGGAGATCGAGGAGATGCCAGTCAAGTCGACGGAAAATCGCTATACTACAATCTCATCATGGGTGAGAATTTTACAGTGCAGAATGTCATAACAACACAGAGCTGACCTGCTATTTCCTACAGGCACTGGAGTGATGGTGCAAGCCGGCGTGTGGGTAATAGCAGCCATGATCTGGGGCTCCGTCTTCTCCGTCGACCTCATCCTCTTCTCCGCTCATCCCGTAAGTCTTCAAATCTCCTCCACATGATGACCATATCATTTGAGCTAACACGTCCTCTCTCTCCAGCTCCTCAACTCAGCCGCCTTCCTCTTCCTCATCCAAGCCCTCCTAATCCTCCAACCAACCCACACCGCCCATCAAAAACAGCAAGGAACATACATCCACTCCTCCCTCAACTCCCTCGCCCTCCTCACCGGAATCGCCGGGCTCATCGTAATCGAATATAACAAATTCGYCCACAACGCCCCACACTTCGATTCCGCACACGGTCGACTAGGTCTCATTACCTACATTCTAGTCCTTGTACAGGCCATCGCAGGAGCTACATCTTTCTACGCGCCGTCGTTGTATGGTGGCGTGGAGAATGCAAAGGCGTTGTACAAGTATCATCGTGTGGGAGGATATGTGACGACGTTGGTCATGTTGGCTACGATTTGTAGTGCGACTTATACGGACTATAATAAGAATGTGTTGGGTGTGCAGCTTTGGGCTTTGATTGTGTCGGGGGTGGTGTTGGTTATTGGTTTGGGAGCGAGAGTCCGGTTGGCTAAGTTTGGGTATTTGGCCGGAAGGTAGAGGAGAAAGTGGCGAATTGGAGAGATGGAGTGTATCGCATGGCTTGTKTGCGAAGACGGCGTTCAGCGATGCGAGTATATCAGCGTGCCTGTTCTTCTTTCTCAATTTCCTGTTCCCCTCTATCTTCTCATCTCCTAACACTCCAAGTGTTGATCTTCTTTTCTCCTTGTTCAAACAAGAGCCATGGCTGGTCGCAAATGTTTGATTCTTGAGGGTCGGAGTCGAGATCGGTGCCGTCGATTAGCGATCTTGCATAATCTGAGTGCTGTCTTCATGCATGCATATACTATGGTAAAAGAAGATATACCAAACCTTACGATCAGCCAACTCTGTTTCTTCTACAACACCGAACATAGCAACGAATATTCAATGAAGAAATTGATCAGCACCCACTCCTAACAATRGCTTACAACAACTTCTTCTAGGACACTGACTCCTCCTCAGACTGCCTTCGGAAGTGGATCTCATGATGCACGTATCTCTATTCACGGCTCGGGTGATCCATAACTTCAGGTCACCAGAGTCTGTCGAAGTCTTCCTGTATCAATCTATCAGTCTAGTGAGATCTCTTCTCCTTCCCACCCACTCCTCAGATTTCCCATTTAAACTCCCTTTCCCAAACCCACCGTCTCTCCACCACCATACCACAACGTTCCTTTCCTAAAAGTCAATCCCACCYCCTCACCAACTCTCCACTCGCCCTCCACTCCACCACATTCCCGTTCCAACCACCCATTGATCCCTTCCACAACCTCTACCACAGCCCTAGCCTCAACATCCTTCGAAAGAAACCTCCCCAGCGTAATATGCGCCGAAGGAACGACATAGCGACTCCCAATCTCCACCTTCTCATTCGCCAAGCCCCAGAGATCCCGTCGAAGATGATGATAAGTATACCCATCTCGCCCTTCTTCAGGAAGCGGCAGGAAACTCAAAGCCAAAGCCTGAGCGTCAAAAGATACCATTGGTCTTCCCAGTAAGACTCCACCTTTGGAGTATGGGAGATTAATCATCCTCTCCATCTGTGGCATCAACTTCTCCACCAACTCTTCAATCTCTTGAGCGGTGCGAGAATGCGTGACTTCTAGAGCTGTCATGTGTAGATCTTCTTGTCTCTGGACATAGAGATCTATCATCAGACGTCAATAAAATGCTCTCGACGCGCACATATGTCTCGCGATTTAAAACGAGCAGGTAACGAAATTGCTAAACATACCCGGAATAACATCTGCCAACCGTCTCTGCACCTCTCCCACAAGCTTCTTCAACGCTTCCGTCGGTCTCGCCCAGAAGACGAGACAATTCCTCGGATCCTTGAAACCCCGAGGATGATCCTTCACAAGAGAATAAAGAACTGGATCGATATCAATTCCACCAAAATCCGAGGAGAGGAATTTCGCGGTTTGGTTCTTGGAGCGAGTAGAACGGTGAAGTTGGTAGGCTTTCTGAATTTCGGTCTGAAAGATATTATCAGTGGGAGTGAGGAAGAGGCAGGCATTGGACTCCTGGAGGTGAGACATACGGCATCATTCTTGCAGCTATCGATGAGGATGCTGTAGGGATTCAATTCTTCTTCCAAAGAGGACGTGGTGGCCATTGTGTTGTTCGTCTCGCCAGCCGGGATGAGATGGAATGTGAGGTTCTTCCGTAATGAAAGAGTCACCGGTCAGATGTCGTAAGTGAGTAAGGTAGGGCGTAGATGTGGCGTCCGTTTGATCGCTTGGAGAATTCCCGGCGATTCAAAGTCTGGAACAGGAAGGAGCGATGTAGCACACAGTCCTCTTCTGGGTGGTTCACGACAACACGTCGATGAGGGTGAGTGAGGTGGGAGTCAGTGCCCGGGCAAGGCGATGGGCAGTGGAAGAGACAAAAGGCACAGACACAGCCAATCACGTGCGATGGAGGCATCCATAGGAGTCAATGCATACTGTTAAGCCCGCCATGCTTCCTCTACGCCAAGGCCAACGATCAACGTCAAGGTGGCTTCCCATCATATCATGCAATCTCACCTCACAGCATCAACAACACCAACAAGCGAGGACGTTTCAAGTTTTTGAGATCGTTGAATTTTCCACACCCCGAGGCATGCCGAATTGAAGCGCCCCGGAGCACATGCATGGCTTGGACTGGGCGGTGCATGTCTTTGATGTATAGTCCATGTTCCATCCCGGTCGCGCCAAATTTTGAAAGCATCCGCAGCACGCCTGTAACAACCCCGCGAATACCACTCGTTAGGCTGACCTCGAGCAGTTTGTATCTTCTGCTCTCCTCGGGTACAGCCACATGCGCATGCATAGTCCGTACGAAACCCAAACCCCACAGAACCGGAACCCCTCTTAAACAACAACACCCATCTAAGCGTTGTTGGCAGGCTCCTCGTCCTCGCCGGTGAGTGCGTTCCGCTTGGCGGTGACACGCTCCTGTCTCCGCTCGCGGGCGGCCTTGGTCTTCGCACGCTTGGCGTCCATTTCCGACTTGAGCTTCTCCTCACGAGCCTTCTCGGCCTTGGCCTTGTGGATCTATTCGTGTGTTAGAGATTGCTGGAGATTGAGATTGAAGATCATATGACATACGTGCTCAACAAGGGCACGCTTGTGCTTGAAGGTGTTACCCTTGCTCAGGTGGTAGAGCTCGTGGTACAGGTGCTTGTCAATCTTTCCGGCCGCGCGATACTTGACCAATAGACGGCGGAGGACACGCAGACGACGCATCCACATGACCTGACTGTGAAGGATGTCAGTGTATGTCCTGATACATCCATCTTGTCCTTCCCGTCTCAAATTCATTCCCCCTTCATCACTCCCTCCCTCTTGCCGTTCTCCTCGTTCCCACTTACGTTGGCATTCTGGCGTCGGCGGTACCCTTCCTCTTACCGAAACCACGGTGGCGTCCAATGCGGCGGGCGGCGGTCAACTCCCGAGCGCGGGCGCGCGAGTGCATGGTGACAGGCTTCTTGATGATGAGGCCATCGGCGATGTACTTGCGGATGGTCTGGCGCGAGTTGGCGTTGGAGAGCTCGTTGACCTCGTTGGGGTCGAGCCAGATCTTGCGCTTGCCGCAGCCGGCAACGGAGGCCGCCAGGCGCTTCTGCGTGCGGAGGTTGACCCTGCAATCATCAATATTAGGTGCTGTCCTTTCAATGTCTCCAWGTATGCGCGGTATGATGTTGTCGTCGGGGTGGTGGAGTGGGATATGGATGTGTGTGCTCAGGCCATTGCCGCCGGTCGAGCGCGGGGAGGCCTCATGACTGCAATATCCGGCGGCGCGGGCGGTGCTGAGGATGTGTAGAGAGCACTTCTGCACGGGAAGACTCACATCTTGTCGTTGTTGGGAGATGGTCGGTGGGTTGGGCGCTGTAATGCGAGAAACTGTCGCTGTCAAAGGCAAAGCGGAGTAGTAAGTCGATGAGGAAAGTGCGCACCAAACGCCAAGCCATGGAATTGTGACTGCCGGATTAAAGTCCTGGGACGAGACTTTCGGCCCAGACCCTTGACATCACCCGACTCCTTCTGTTTAGGCAGCCGCATAAGTACTTCAGCTCGCCACGTTCCATCATTTAGCATCCCATATATCACCTACCAACATGGGTCTTTCCAACAAAATGAACACTCCCAAAGATGAGGAGAGCCTGCCTCTCTACAGCAACCTAGAATACGATGMTATCAATCCAGGTCTCCCCCTTACTCTCCCCGAAGCAACCGCCACCCCAGATGTTGTGCGAGATTTCCTTGTTCGCCTTCTCGTAACTCGTCGGAGTCTCCCTCTCGACCAAGCACGTCGTATCGCTGCTCGCTGGAATATGGGTAGCGGACGTGAGTTGTGGATATACTCTCCCGCAATGTACAACACCATCTTCGGGCCCGAGGACGGCTGGGTGGTCTGCAAGGATGTAAAAGTGTTGTACAATCAAACAGAGCAGGCGAAGAAGGGGTTTTTGCGTCGTCATATTGCTGGTAAGTGACGATATTAGACTCGCCTTGTGAATGTCGAAGCTAACCTGATCAGACATTATCGCTGTCGTCTTGGTTCTCTGGATTGTCTCCCTTGTAACCTRGGCTATCGTTGATTATCATTCAGAAGGTCAACTGGTTATTATCGTTTTTGGTACGATCTTTGGCGCCGTGGGACTGCTGTTTGCGGTTGTCGTYGGATATGTGGAACGGAACAGAAATGCGGAGAATGATGTTGAAGCGGAACTTCAGCGGTCATTCTTTACCAACAACGGCACGATCCCGCAGCACGGGGTGCACAACTGATGGTCAGCTAAGCGTGAGTATTTGGCGCAGCAGTCCAACGCGATCTCCATATGAATTTGAGGGTTAGCAGAACGCTCATACAGCATGGCTATGTATTCGACCTACCATCGCACAGAAGCAGRGCTGTCGATATGAGGATTGTTCGTCGGAACAAGGCCTCCTTAGTTATCCTCACTATGTCAGAAGGCCTCGCTCTCTACAGGCTCGACGAATCTAGGCCTGCTAGAATCCTTACTACTAGCAGAGTAGCCCTTTAATCGGCCGAGAGAGCAGAATAGGGTACTGCTCTTGTTAATGATTTCTCATATCGACAGCTCTGCACAGAAGAAGGCAACTGTTATTGATCAACACTGGTCGAGAGATGAACGACTGAAGACCCACAGCGAAAGACATCCGACCTAAATCACTCATTCACAGCTCACGACTAAGCCCATCCAAAGTATGGCATACACAAGGAAATAGAGCTATTTGATGCGAGACTCCGAGGTATTACTGCACCGCATCCGGACGATCAATGATAAATGAAAGCACAGAAWGTACCGCATGTCAGCCAGAGTGCCGCTTCACCCAAGCATGCGGAATGTGACATCTGGGACCATGCAGTCTGCTGACAAAGCTGCATAAGCCGCATGATATTGGGTCGTCATACTGCACCACATCCGATGAACGTTGATATGTGTCCGCGCTAAATCTTCATGTCGGTGGGAGATGGGAAATGTAAGTGAAGGGCGAAGAGCAGACTACAAAAGTTGTTCAAGGGTATGATGTATAGGAGAACTCGCAAGGATTCGACTTCTCATCTTACCCAGTCACCTCGCCCATTCGTCTGGTTTCTTCACCCACGATCTTCTAGTAAGCTACCCATCCTTAAGCATTGAGCAAAACCGACTCTCGACAGCACTATTAGCACAGGTTGTTGCATAGGCGGCTCGGGCCTGCACACCCTCTCGACCCAACATCCCGAGTATTTGTCCTCGCACGAGACCCATCTCCTACCTTGGCTTCTCACTACCCACAGGTCAAGATCATTTGAGGGCCCTTAGACGATGCAGAGATCCTGCACAAAGCAGCTTCGGAAGCGGATATCGTGATTCGCTCGTTTCCTTGCTCGATTCCTTTCTCAACCACAGATCTCATCTCTGACACGCACTCTTCAATCTAGCAGGGCAAGCTCAACTCAAGAATTTGGAGTGAAGTTCATGATATCCGCGAGTTAATATCCATGCCTGACAATGCTTCTCATCGTATGGTTGATAAGGTGGTTCTTGAAGCTGCACAGAAGGGGTCAAAAAGCGATTGTATATCCACCGGACATTTTATGATAAGGGGAGTGAATCAGGAAAACTAGGAGTATCTTTTTACCGATGTTTGGGGGTGTGATTGAAGGCTGCAGAGTTGCTTGCTACCATAGGGATGGAGGTAAGGTAAAAAGGTGGGCGCATGTGGAGGATCTGATGAAAGTGCATTTGGGATTGGTTCAGGAAGGAGGGATTGAAGCGGACTGGGTGAGAGGGTTCGTATTCTGTTCCTCTTTCTCTCTCACTTGATGTAGACGGCTCACTGATGATGATCGTATTCAGGGATCTTGTCTCGTGTCCTCGCAAGAATCTTATCACCTGGACTTCACGAAACGTCTTGAGGATGACTTGTTGGCTTGTAAGATAGCAAGTGAGAAGTTGACGAGAAAGAGCGGAAGATCGGATAAGATCGAGACAGCGGATTGAATGCCAAGGCGGAGAGGACTCCGTCTTTCGATCCACTTTTCTATCGTCGTAAAAAACATCACCCCATACGCCGACATGACGGTGCCGTTGACCAGATTATCAGAGTCGCGCGCTGTATTGTTCACAGCCACAGTTCAGCTCCGCGAAGCTTGTTCTCAGATTGTAACGGGAGGGACTACTTCCCAAGTTCGATCAATTCCAGCGGCCACGTGGAAGCATTGTCATTCTTCGAAGCATTATCGTTATCCCAGCACGGAAAAATGAAAGTGTATCCCCAGCCGATGACTATGCCCCAAGATTTCTCGCTCCTT
Source organism: Ramularia collo-cygni (assembly GCF_900074925.1). Classification (NCBI taxonomy): domain Eukaryota; kingdom Fungi; phylum Ascomycota; class Dothideomycetes; order Mycosphaerellales; family Mycosphaerellaceae; genus Ramularia; species Ramularia collo-cygni. The sequence continues at coordinate 1,625,103 of NW_019716255.1, read as the reverse complement.
TGGTCTGGATGAACGCTAGGCCCTACTACCAAACGGAAAAAAAAAGAAGACAGCTGGATCTAACCAAGCTGGTCGCTTCCACATGCCTGAGCGGACACCTTTCTTCACCAAGCAACAATTCAAGAAGCCTCTGCAGGAAGAGCGGAGAGCTCGTCCACGTTCGTTCACATTCACCCTGCGCAATTAACCATCTGTAGCCATGGGTTCGAGCAACACAAGCAACAGAGCCGAATGGCGTATCGTAAAGTTCTTATGCGAATCGTGAAGTTCACGATACGTATTCGGCTTGAACGTTGAGCCATGGTATGCTACGCTTTTTGCGGAGCTCTGGTCGTGCCTGCTGGTTCAGTGGTCCACAAGCTCCGTCGAAACCGCTGGTCCGCTGACGCTTCCGCCCTGGCCGGCCATGGGGCGCATTTTTGCCAACTGGTATGCGCTCAGAGTACGCGCGTACGGCAAGCCTCTCACCGGCTCCTCAAGCTGCTTGACGTACATGGGACTTTGTACGAGCGTATCCAGGTTCGCGAGAAGCCACTCTTTTTGAGAAAGCCACCTTGACGCGAACTCGAAAGAAAATTCAACTTTGCATGGTCAATATCTCAAATCGGATCGCGTGGCCTGAGTGGACTGGGCCATGCGAGCCAAGCTATGTGTATGCCATAAGGTAGATACCGACAGACTTCAGCTCTGTTATGGTACACGCAGCCCGACTAGACTTTTAGGTAAACTTGTTGGTAGGACAAGTAGGTAAGTTTCATGGTAACGGGCGGTCTCTCCTACCGCAAATGTCTTAACTTTCGCTGAATTTTCTGGCAGGAGCGCACTGGATTGCGACACCTTCGGGCAAGCTGCTCTTCTTCATTATCCTCCGTGTCTTGCAGCGCTCTTGACCGCCTTCATCATCACTGCTTCGGCATCCCCCGCGGCATCTCATAGCTGAATTTACTTCTGCTCTTGCGTCCAAGCGGTAGCATTCTTCGTTTAGCGAGCGTGCGCCTCTTCCTTGACTAAATCCGTCTACGGGATCGCTGCCCGAAAGAAAAGCTGGCAATACACCACCGATCCATCCCTCCACTAGCATTCTTGGCATCGTGATATTCCCATCATGCCGGAAAGTATCAAAAGCGGCTTACAGCTGATCCTTCCTGTCATTGCCCTCAACGTCGCAAATGGCGTGGCTTTTTGTRATTTACTGGGCATCTCCGCAAGTCAGTCCCTCTACGATGGCCTGCCGAACTCGCGATCAGGACGCTTACATTTTCGTCTCCAGTCATTCCTACCGTCTCGCTCCACTTTGGTTCTATAGGTGCGATCGAATGGGCAACAACCTCACAACTCATCGGGGCAACAGTCGGGCAATGCGTGCTCGGATACCTCAGTGATGTCTTCAGCCGACGAGACATGCTCATCTTTGGCCTTGTTCTCCTGTTCGCCAGCACAATGGCTACCATCTTCTCGTTTCGCCTAGCCTCCCCGATTCTGTTCGTCGTTCTTCGCGCTTTCTCCGGCATCGCCGTAGGATCAATATCCAGCCTTGTCAACATCGCACAATCAGACATCGCAACCAAACAACAACGACTGAAGCTGCAGGGAATCCAGGGAACCTCAGTCGCCATCGGGAGCATTCTCGKCWTGATGGTTGGAGCGGTCTTCGTTCAACAAAATCGAGCTCATCATCTTTACTCTGTGGAGGCTGGGTTGACGGCCCTTGCTCTCGCTCTGATCGCATGTTTTGTCAAACCCCATCGCCAAAGACCGTCTTGGAAGGACCTTCGGGACGTGCTAAAAGACGTCGACTACGCTGGGATCTTGTCAGGAACCGGATTTATCGTGCCCGGCTTGATCATTATATCAAAGTACGATAGGCTCGCTAAATCGATCATAGCAGCTCTCGGCGCACTTACTGGAGTCTGTCTTGCGACATTCGTATACGTTGCTCTCAAAAAGCCTTTCAAGTCTCGACCAATCGTGCCCTTCTGGCTTTTCAGGAACCACACTCTTTCTGCCATCTACACGCAGAACCTGCTTTTTGGAGCAGCATACTACACTTTCATCTACTTCTTTCCAATCTATCTCATGACTGTCCGTCAGTGCAAAGCGTTGGAGGCTGCTTCGATGATGATCGCATACTTTGTCTGTCATGGCTTCTGGTCGGCGGCTTCGGCTCAGGTCATTCTGTGGCTACAACGGAGAGGTAAGTCAAATCACGGCCCAAAGGAAGCATCTGCTGACAGATATTGCAGGTCGCAAAAGTTACTCCACAGTCATCCTTCAAGGCTTCATTTGCTGGGCCGGGGCTGTTTCTGTCATCGCTGGCGGCGCTTATAGTACTCACCACGAACCCATCGTAGTCACCATTCTCATGGCCGCTACGATCGGCTTCGGGACTGGCGCTTGCTTTCAAAACTCCGTCCTTGCGATCCGAGAGCAGGTCACCGATGAGACTAACGCCGTTGCGCTCGGTGTCCGGAATGTTTTGCGATACCTCGGAGGCGCAGTCGGCACTGCCGTGAGCGGAATCATCATGCGGTCGGTGTTGAAGAAAAACATCCCGGAAAATCTGATGCAGTATAGGAAACACACCATCAGCTCGAAGGAATTGGACGACATTCCGAATGAAGCAGATCGAAATGTGGTAAGGAGTGGGTTTAGCAAGGGGATCACTTGGGTGTTTGTGAGTTCTGCTGCCTTGCTGGCGATTTGTATTTTTCTGTGCATCTTCCTGAAGGAGGCACCGAGTGATGAAGAGAGCAAGAAGGAGACGTTAGAACTGGTCGAGTCTCCCAGCTCCACAGCTTCGGGGGAGAATGTTGACGTGGTGCACGGTGATGCACATCAGGTATGACGATGCCCAGCGGAAGAATGACCTAACGATACCCTGAATAATTATAATTCCTAATAATGATGTCCTGCCTGAATGTTCTGCTATGAGATACTTTCTTCTACGCCCTGTCCTACAAGATGAAGGAGCCCCATACAAGGAACTTTCACACGCGATGATACCGTCACCAGATAAGTGATCATCCCCAACTCATCCCATCTCTACTCTCAAGCATCCTTAAATCCAGAACATCGCTCTCTTGTGCACATTCTTTCCCAAGGATTTRGGCTGAGCCTCTTGTGATCGGGACAAAATACCCTCTTCGCCAGGTTCGCCACATATCGGCGAAGTGTGCGGGAGGAATATACGAGACAGCGTTGAGTGAACAGCCGTGGATGAAGCAGGAGAGATGTGTACAAGATCTTAGCTGTCTTGATCGTGGAGAAAGAAACAGTATCTATAGATTTCATTGCGTAAAGGTAATCGATCGCCGGTAGCAGACATATCTAATGTTGAGCCAGCCAAGACTGTTGGGAGTGCATTGGGTGGGTCGGGATAGATCGGCGTAGACGACCTGCTTACCAGCTCATCCTTAACTCGGAGGGTATGAGATCTTTCCAACCGATCGACGACAGGTGTGCGAGTCTGACTAAGGTCAGTAAATTGAAGGAGGGAGGATGTGATGKATTCGTCCAAGATAATTTCTTCACCACTTAGAAGTTGCGCTTTACCTCTTTCAGCCGTAGCTCGAAAAGCAAACATTCATGGAGCACTTGAACTTACCTCGAGATTTTTGCAGCCCTGAGATCCTGCTTCAAGGAGATACGAGCACTCTCCTCGCCCTTCCACTCCTGTCAGGGAGCTGTTCAGGATGGTGGGTGAGCAGGGATCGAATGCAGACAGACACGTTGCCAAGACTTCAGCTGCGAGCTGAGCAAGACGAAGGAATGTGGTCTATGGATTTCAACCCTGTTATCCTTTTTCTGAGGGATTGAGCTAWCATCGTAGGAAGTGAAGGATTTTCTTGGCATACACAAAGCGTTCTGTCGTTCGTCCACCATCTCTTCGAGCCTGTAGAGTGCTCAGGTTAAGAAGCACATCGAATGAGGATTACCTGGTTTGGAATGTAGAACTTCATAGAGATCTAGAGGCATGTAGGAATCATTTAACGGAGTAGCTATATCGTATACATCCGACCTAGAAGACACGCATCCTCCGCCAAGACCATGGCTGAAGGATGAATCAATACGAGCTGATGCACTCCCGAGTCGTAAGCTAGATCCGGAAGAAGACCACAGGAGGCGGAAGGATCGAGTGGAGGAAAATTTATAAGAGCAACGCCACCCCAGAAAATGAGCTCCCATCATCATCAGTGCCCTTCCAATCCAATATCATCAATCACCCATTTCAAATGCAGATCACAGCCATCATCGCGGTCGTCATTGGCCTTGCCTCCGCTCAAATTCACCCCACAAGCTGCACTACCACCATTCTTCCAACAGGAATCGCTTGCTGCCCTCCCATTGCCGGCACGACTTCCACTTCCTTCATCGATTGCAAAGGCTGCACCATCGAGACCGCTCCGACGCCTTCCTGCCGAGCCCTATGCGAGTCTCCTGTCCCTACAGCTCTAGAGTCGACTACAACCGTTACGGCTTGCAGTCCAACTTCAACTGCGACCGTCACGACGCTGGTTGCATGAGTCTATACAAGTACGATCAACAGATTTTTGGGGGATATGGAGATTGCGGACATGTATGGGAGTTTACTGAAGTCTCTAGTATAGAGCGTGGAGGATGTGAGACTTTGACGACATTGATGGTCGACTCAGTGACGGGTTTCWCGAGAACATTACTATTTCAGAATGTCATTTGGATCTAGAATGCTTTATATTCCGATAGAAGAGGTTAGAGGACTTTTATATAAACTTKATCTTCCATTGTCAAGACAATCTACATCTACTCGCCTCACACGTATCAGAAATGGGGCGTTTTGGCTGGCCCTTTACTCATATTGTTTAGAGATCTCGCAATGAACTCTTCGAGCCGTAACCGTGAGAGAAACTAACCTTGAGATTTTTGCAGCATGACTCTTGAAGTAAGACCTTTGTAAGGATATAAGAATCACTCACTCGAGAGCATCGTGGCTTCAAATCCTATCAGAGCACTCCCTGCTAGCAGGGTCGTCAAAAGATGATAGAGTGACCACTTTATGGACAATTAAGGCGAGCCATAATGAGACTGCACAGAGGAACACATCGAAATTTCTCCCCAGCTCGACATCTATTGATTTTCCGACTAGTCCGGCGTTTTCGACCCAGCAGAAGAAACACTGCCACATGGTTCCTTTCTGTAGAGATCTAAGCTCTAGCGCTTCTGCCGTGTGCCGTGTGAAGCAGTTCTCGATACAACGGAAGCCTAGTATGTTGATAAAGTATTCAAAAGTCCATATGTCGCTCTTTTCGACGATCGTCTGTATAGAGCGAGCGTTCCTTCAGCAAAAACGAATGAAACTTGATCGGGCCGGGGAAATGGATGGTTTGCAGAGAGGTGGAGCATGGAGAGAAGAAAACTTTTGTGGAAGACGATTCGAAATCGGGGGCGAGTAGTGTAGTACTTACTGGAGAGGATAGCGTCACGTAGGACAACGACTCACCATTGACGCCGTTTGACTCACCATAATAGAACAGCGATAAGCTGGAACCGAGCAGACCTTCATAAAAACAGGTGCTGTTCCCTGCTCTATGTTTTCAGACAAGGCAGTTCGAGGGTCTGCTATGTGGACTAAATTGAGTAGAGAAAGAGAGAAGGTTTGCTGCTCAATACCAGCCAGGCTAAAGATCTCATGCCCGTTTCCGACTACTCCGTTACCACAACCAGATTATATTTACTTCATCGAATTCTCTCTACAGCTTCCTCCACGAGACGTCTCTGTTGTGGAATATGTATGCTAACAATCTTACCGTGCCGGCGGAAGACCTGTTCTCAGGGGCAACGAGAAAGCTTACCATAATATCAAACCTTAAAGAAGAATTTGAGGACGCTGACCATACCGGAACCWCCGGACGACTTTGAGGACTCTGCCCTCAATACGATGTATACATACGCCCATCTCTCTCTCTTCTCATTCGTCTTTCCTCTCCATACACTGTCTTGACGCAAGGAAAAAACTTCCACTTTACAACATTTTCAAAAAACCACCACACTTTTGAAACAACACTCACCTTTAACATACCACTCTCTCAACAACCACCCCCCTCAACTACACCATGTCGACGTCCTCTATTCCACCAACCACCACCACCACCACCACGGAGTCTCCCCCACACACCCACCCGAGCGGAACCTGCATCAAAACCTGCCGTGAATGCCGCCTAGCAAACATCATAGCCAAAACTTCCAACGACTGGGACGACAACAACAACACCCCAGCAGTAGCCACAAACCACACAATCCTTCCCCCCGACCCAAAACGCCCCCAAACATCCTCCCCCCTACTCCTCCTCCTCCCCCCAGAACTAAAAAACAAAATCTACAAACTAGCCCTCACCCGCCCCCTCGACACCACCACCAATGGCAAAAACCAAACCACCCTCACCTACCAAGGTCTCCGTCGCGTCCCATGTCCCTGCGACAAATGTTCCCGAACCCAAGACGCCCTCCTCCTCACCTGTCGAGAAATCTACCGCGACGCAGCCGGAATGCCTTACCACGCCACTCTCGCCACAGGACCTTTGAGATTTCTCGGAAGTGAAAGTCTCCTGAAATTCCTTCATTATACCACTCCGAGAAGGTTACAGGGAGTAGAGAATTTGATGGTTTGTCTTGATGAACCTGGGGAGGGATTAGAGGATTTGTATCCGATTCTTTGTGCCTTGAGGAGACGAATTCCGGGTTTGAAGAAGTTTGTGGTGCAGATTCATTTTTCGGCTGTGTTGCAGAGGACTGGGGAGGTTTATGGGGGGGTTTTTAGGGAGTTGAGGAGGATGGATTGGTTGGAGGGGTTTGGGATGGAGGTTTTGTGGGATGGGATTTTGGGGGAGGAGTATAAGGCGATAAGGGAGGGGGTTTTGAGGTTGGTGAGGAGGGTTGTGGGGAATGTGCCGGCGATGAGGGAGAGGGCTAGGGAGGAGGTTGGAGGTGAGGAGTAAATTGTGTGAAGAGTTTTGTTTTTTTGGATTGGATTGGATTGGATTGGATTGGAAATGTTCATTTTTGCAACGGAGTTGGTTTGCAGGGAATTTGGGTAGATGAATGAATTCGCGTACATACACGTTTTCTATCTGGACACAGAATGATTAAATGAATCAGCATGATAAACAAATGCCTTCGTTCCTCCTCCCGTGCCTCGCCGTGATTCAAATAGAAGATCCTGTAACTGCGATGGTCACCCTCCCAACAATAGTGAACTGTCTGCTTCGATTCATCTGTGGTGTGCTTTCTCTGTCGTGTTGGTAGACCAGTCCCGAAATCCCGAGATCGTCCATCAGTGACGAGATGTAGGAAAGACAGCTCGGATCTCACAGGCCGTGACGGAGGTTCAAAGATCAGCGAGCCATGGATGACATCTGGGGAAAACGGCATCCTTCGAACAGGACAGCACATCCATCCAATCAATCAATCCATCCCCTCCTCCTCTCCATCCACAACCCTCCCAACCACACCCCTCGCCCTCCTCAACTTCTCCCTCAATCCCGGTGTAATTCCCACATACCCCAACAACAACGGCGCCCTCTCCACAATCCCTGCCTCCTCCCCCCCAAACCCCCTTCCAGGATACACAACTTCACCCCAAAACTCCTCCCAAGGCGGCCTCTCCCCCTCCTCCACCACCTCAATCCAAGGCAACACATCCCCCAACCCCCGCACATGCTCCACCTCCCACCTCCCACAATCAGGATAAAACTGCCTGACCAACCCCGCAAAATACCTTCGATCTTCATGTAAAGCAGTCGTGGATCCACACACAATCAACATCCACAGCAAGAAATCATACACGGCTCGATCCCCTCCCGCCTCCTCCAACAAACACGCCATCAAAATGGGCGTGAGAAAGGCACGATTATGTCTTCTCGCGGAGGAAATACTGTCGTTTTTCTGCGAATCCACATTTCTTCCAAAAGACCAGGTGAATAACAACCCCGTTAATCGCGCACATTCTTTGAATTGGCTCTTCCAGCCATTTTCGGGAATTCCAGTAGGGGTGGTGGTTGAAGGGGAGCAGCGAGCGAGTCGCAGGGAGATTTTGACGCCTTCGCGGGCTTGAGGGCCCGAGTGGGTGTGGGGGAGGGAGGTGACGGGGACGGAGAGATTGAAGAGGGCGGTTAGAGCCAATAGGGCGTCGGAGATGGCGGGGGAGAGGAAGGATTGGAGGGTGGGGGAGAGGAGGATGGAATTTGGGGGGAGGGTGTAGTCGATTGATTGGACGTCTGAGAGTGCAGGGGTGGACATGGCGCCAAAGGGGAGGTGTAGATTTGGTTGGATGCGTGAGGTTTGGGTGTAATTTGCGAGGAGGAGGCTGTGGAGTGGCGGGTTAGCATTTGTGGTGGTCATCAGGTGGCGACGGATCTTCCATACCTAGCGGTGGTGGTCTGGAAGTGTTGGCCGAAGAGGTGTTTATCCCAGACGGTCATGTCGGGACTTATCAGAGCGAGGGCGTTGAGGTGATGGATGGAGGTCTCGRGTTGGCCCGTGTTGATCTGGAGGGGAGGATGCTTAGCGGGGTGAGGTGAAGAAGTGGTGGTGGTGTATTGGTTCACCTTAACGGTGGCCAGACGGATGATGGACCATGTCAATGCACACGCCGACTCTTCTCGATCCACCCCTTTGAGGGTGTTGAGTTGTTGGATGCCTTTGCCGATGTATCCCAAGGTCATGTTTTCGTGGAAGAGGCATCGGTATTCGTCCTGTCTGCATACTTTGTAGGCGACGGTCAGGAAGCTGTGTACCAGAACGGGATGGGACAGCGTGGCTTGGAAGAGAAGACTCTTGGGATGTTCTATAGGAAGGTGTCAGGAGTTGTGCATCGACTGAGTTTATGCAACTTACGCCACTTCCAATTGTGCAGATCTGATTAGATGTCAGTATCATCAATATCTCGTTGTGAGGAGGAGTGCAACTCACAACTCTCGGCCAAGTCCAGAAAGACACTATCGACTTGGACGGGGAAGGCACGAAAAGGATCCGGGCGTTCGGATGGGGAGGCGCTGAGGGAGTGACATTCCCTCTTGACGGCAATGAACGTCTCATCTTCTTCTTCCTGCTTCACTACTTTCTTCTTTCGACTTGTGGAGGACTTGGTCTTTGCGGGTGCGGGAGTTGCAGTTGCAGAGGCTTGGCCCGGCCGCTGCTCCAAAACCACGGTCCACGACTGCTGCCCACCACGGCCTCCCCTTTTCAGCACCTTCCGGGAAGTCCGCTCAGCATTGTGTTGAGAGGGATCATCTTCTTCGACCTGCGTCCTCCGGGCCACTCTTTGATCCTGCACCCGTTGTTGGGCATGTGAGCGAATCCTGGAGAGGGTTTCGGGGTCGACATATTTATTGGTGGTGAAGTTGATGATGGGAAAGTCCTCTCCCATCCTCATCAAATTTATGGATATTTCCTTCGGTGGTGGAAGGAATGGTCAATGTGATGCCAAATTGAGGATTAAGACGGCATTGGACGGTGATGATCAATCCAGTGCCGGGGTTTGGTGAATGGATGCGTCTAGAGCTGTGTGGAGTTTGAAGTGGAGTGGATGATGGTCACATTCCACGATTCCCAAGCATCTAGCGGGCGCGCGAATCCTTTTGATGGAATATCGCCTGCATGCACCTTCTACACTGATCTGCAGCGAGTTGGATGAGATGTGCGGGTTCTGTCATCGCCCCGAAGCAGCTCACGAGGTGGGATGGGACGGGACGGGATGGGATGGGATGGGGATAAGAGGGAAGGGGAGGCCTTATCCTTCGTGCGGCTGAGGAGTGGGAGGCGGAGATTCTTCCAATCAACCCATCAATTTCATGTTCAAATCTCATCAATCAWCCCGAAGGATCCAGATTTGATTCAGCCCTACTACTGCCAAGCCACCTGATTTGGGCGGGGTCTGGTCCAAAGAGGTCAAGTTTTGGCGAAAGAGGCGTGCACTCGTCGCTTCCGAGAGGTGTCGGCGCCTGAACCGATGGATGAGCAACAGGGATGTGCCCATCGATGGACGGACCATCCAAGAATACATGAGATCTCCCATACAGGAGCCTGATTTACATCCTCTACGCGGCGCATTTCCATTTTCATGGCTGGCAGGGTCCGCCACCTCGGCTCTCGTGAGTCGTATACCTAGCTTCGCGTGTCCATCGGCCGGCAGCCAATCCCGTCCCACCGGCAACGACGACATCAACAACAAACATTGCCATCTTGGCTTGATCCATTTCCTCGTAGCACACAAAGATGGTATACATGGCACAGTGGATTGATGAACGTCTGTACATGTGCGTATGAGCGGGCAAATATGCTGCCCGGCTTTTGGAGGACTCAATCTTCTCCACATCACAGCCAGCACAGCCACGCCGCCTTCGTAATCCTTGCAAGGTTGTGTCTTTGATAGATGACTGGATGGACCGGTTCCTCCCATCTTTCTGCGCCACGCATATCTTCCCATCATCCGGTTTGTAAGTCACTGCCAGCCACTTGGGTCCGCCATTCACCATTCCCGCGGTCGCAGGGAAGGATACAGCTGCCTGCACGATTCAGCTCGGGGAATGCGCCTGCCTGGTGGGAAGAAAAGACGTCTTGTGGACCACAGCCCAATCTCCTGACTCTCCCCTCCACCCCTCCAAACCCCCCAGAATGACCCCAGACATGACCAATGTAGTGGAAGCGAGCTCATTATCGGCCGTGACGGACATCGCCACCAATCCGCCGCCACATGCCCATGCTCCAACACATCTTCCGCCGCTGCCTCTCATCTTGTACATTGCACGAGTGCCCGGAAGCCGCGATGTCTTTCTCACGCCCATGAAACCGCGGGAGAAAGTGGTCACGGCCGAGGATGTCCAGAGCTCCCTCTATTATGTTCATGTCAATGGTGATGAGACAGGGGACAAGCTAGCGAGTGTTTCCGTGTCCTCGGTCAACACGAATGCTTCTCAGCTGTTGTCCGGGCAGGAAAATGGCGTCCGGCGAAAACCACTTCTCCCGCAGCGACACATGGCTCCTTTGACGCCGCCATATCCCATCGACGACGAGGACATGTCCACTTGGTCACGGACATCACCAGTTCCCCAGAAACCGAACCGCATTGCGCGCAAACCAATCAGCTCCAACTCATCAAATTCCTGCGATCAGAATGGACGAGGACTACCCAGCCGACCGCTTCCAAGTCCACCTCACGATGAAGAGCCATGCGAACCATACGACACATCTCTCCACGCCTCCAAAATGCATCTCCTCTACCACTCCGACCATACACAAATCCCCAATCCCTACTCTTCACCGGTGCAACCCATCGAAGCCCTACCAGAACGACATCCCTCCGGCTCCCTGACTCTGATCCGACGAGACCCGTCCTCCAACGAACAATGGAATGTAGCATCCATCCACGACCCTCCCATCCCGGAAGTCAGTTCTGCAGCACTTCGTAATCCGAGTGCAGCGAAACGAACGAAACGAGGTGGTGCTCCCGTCTATCTAGACATTTCCAATCCAGCCTACGCACAATTCATCGATACGAACAACCAAGCCACTTCTCGAGATAGCTTCACATCCTCAAATTCTGCAGAAAGCGATCCACCACCAGAAGGAATCTTTCGAAGAAGATTACACATGCCTGGATCACAATACGGCGAACATACATATACTCGATCTTCAAGGCCCGTCTCCGCATTCGCATCAAGTGAGGAAATCCTCAATATGCGTCGGACAATAAGATCTTCCGCCATGGACTCCAGCACGGACGTTCCCACATCCACCGCTGCTGCTGTTGATGATCGCAAGGGAAAAGGCTACACATTCACCAGTCCCTGGGATGGACGGTGTGAGTTCACCACGGGAGCCGCAGGAAAAAGTCTGAAATGTCGTCACATCCTCCCACAAGATCAGCATCATCATCATCTCAATCCCCGCTCTCCGAATGATGAAATCGTCAGCGAACTCCGCTTCAACCTCCCAACAAGTAACAAAACTGCCACGCCCGTACAAGAGAAGCGCAAATCTCACTTGCGGGGTTTACTCGTCCATCGTCGCCAGAAATCTTCTTCGGAAGATCATCATGCGGGAGGGGATGATGAGGAGGAGGAGAAGATGGATCTTACTCTAGGCCAGGAGAGAGCCGGAGGCGGGTTCCGAGGCAAAGAAGCCAAATTGGGCAAACTCATCATTGAACCTTCTGGGTTGGGAATGTTGGATTTGTTGGTTGCTGCCAATGTTGCGCTTTGGTGGAGGGCTTATGAGAGGTATTGAGATTGAGATTGACTTGGGCGAATGTTTGTGTAGAAATCAGGCGATGGAGTGTATGTTAGTGGAAGACTGAATATTAAATTCCCYCGGATTTAACTCTCCATAAGGCTGCTGCTTTTTATCATTATAGCTACCGGTTCGTAAGCCTTGTCGTCGTTTTACTAGAAGGAGAGGTAGAGATGAAAAGCGTATGTTCGTAAGGTGGTGATAATGTGTACAGGTGGATGTAATGTACAGAGTTCACAATGAAGTACCTCAGATCCACCATAATACACGCAGTTAGTTGCTCCACCACTCGTTCCTCTGGTAGTGAGTGACCTAATCCTCACTTTTCACTGGCCCTTACCCCCGCCGTTCTATTTTAGAATTTCTTGGCAATGTCACATGAAAGCCTATTAATAATAAAACCGGCTGCATTCAAAGTAAAGTAAGGTAGGTAAGATGTTATTTCATCCCAGAGCTCAGAATAATCAAATATTACTCTGAATCCCAACAACATCCCTCAAAAACCCCACCATATCATCCACACCCCTTGGTTCACTAACCCAGTGTCCTCCATCAGAATACTGGCGCCATAACGGACGCACGCCGAAATCAACCAAACGATCCCGCAGCTCCATCCCAAAAGAAATCTTAATCACATCATCATCATCCGCATGGCATAAAAGAACCGGAGTCTCGATCGCCGGATTCGGAATCCCATCGAGAGTGGAGATGACTTCTTTTCTCGGAAACCAACTGCTCAACCCGATAAAACCTCCCAAACGTCTTCGTCCCCCAAGTAAAGCATGAATAGCCACCGCACACCCTTGACTGATCCCCCCAACAATAATATTTTCAAACCCAATAACAGCCGCTTCTCCAGCGATGAGTTCCTGAATCCGGGCCATCGCGGGAGAAAGATCTTGCTCGTCAGTTTTTTCGTGAGGATTCTCTGTCGTGTACATGTCGAACCACTGCGACATTTCGCAATCGAAGCGTTTGGAGATGAGGAGGTCTGCTGTGGGGAACACCCACTTCACTGTGGGGAATAATTCGAGCAGTGTCTCGAGTCCAGATGCTTGACTTTCGAAGAATTCGGATGCGAATTCTTGGGCGATGCTGTCTCTTCCGTGTAGGAAGATGATTGTGTGGGTGTGTTCTGTGAGGGGGAGGAAGGTTTCCATTTTGGGTGGACGGGTTGTGTTTGTCGCGTTGTGTTGGGGTGGGATGGAAGTGGTTGAAGGTCTGGAAATGGAGATGGTGGTGGAGATGAAATGGTTGGTACTGTCTACCTTACCTTACCTAATTCCTCACGCCCCATAAGGTTCAGGTTCTTCACCGTATAAACTTCAGGCTCTTCACGCTCCTCACGCATTCGCAGGCTTGCACCTGCCTACATTGGCAGATTTCCAATCGCAGCAGGCGCGTCAAAGTCATGAAGAAGGAAGGTGCCATGCAGGGCATTCTCGAATCGATGCTCGCTCCTTGACAGGCCTCAGAATACCTCCAGTACGAGAAAGATGGAAGCAAAAAAGGAGAGATCTTCCGAGCCCTTCCTCCCTAACTTTCTCTCGAGCTTCCATCTCCCAGAAGACGAGTTGACATCCATCCATCTCGAATATCCATTCATCTCAAACATCCATCCATCATTGAAGATTGGGCTTTCAAACAGCTCCGTCCATCAAGCGAGGGTCCCGGGGATGGTAAACTGAGATCCTCGTGTTTGGAAAGCTCTCAAGTAGGTAGGTACTCCCTGTACATACTCCCTTGCCAGTAAATCTGGCCGTCAGCTCTCTGTAGTGTCTTGAAAGTGGAAGTGGAAGTGGAAGGTGGACGATGGCGCAAGTAATACAAGTACGTCCCACTTATGAGAAGACACGTGGACATACCTATACAGCTCGACCGCGCAAGAGCAGAGAGCGAGGCTTACCGGTCCAAAGCTTGGAATGCTCTCGAAAAAGACTTACTAAGACACGGTATAGGTGGTGGATATATATACCTCACCCCTCATACTTGAAATGCTCGACAAGGACTTACTATACTAAGACACTGTAAAGGTGGTGGATATATATACCTCACCCCTCATACTTGAAATGCTCGACAAGGACTTACCATACCAATACACTGTACATGTGATGAATATATGTACCTCATCCCTCGTACGACATCCGCAGACGTCAAGATGCGGTAGTAGCGACATCAGCTTGGTCAACATCATCGGCCTGTTCTTGCGCAGCAGCATTCCCACCACCAGACTATTGTTGTCCAGAACCGCCAGTAGTATTATCAGCGCCTCCATCAGCCTGTTTTTGTCCCAGTTCCCGCCCTTGTTCTTGATCTTGCTCTCGTTCTCGTTCTTGACCGTGTTCTTGATCTTGTTCCCGCCCTTGACCTTGTTCTGTTTGTCCAACACCACCACCACCAATCCAAGGCGGTCTACCCGGCTGCTTCGGCCCCCTGGGCGTTCCCTCTCCCCTCACCGAATCCAAATACTCCTTCCTGGACTGGAATGCAAGATAGCCATGCTGATTGGACTTCATAAACCTCGCATCCGTGTGCTGATAGGCGGCAGCAGGCGAGGAGAAAGAGCTCGGGCCAGACATGACCGCACTCTGCCTTTCCCCTTCCCCTCCTTCCATATTCACATCCAAATCCCCAGCAGCAGCAGAAGATGAAGCAGCAGCATGCATTTGGAACGGATCTTCCAGATACCCCACCACATCACCTCTCATCTCCCCTGTCCCTCCCGGTTCAAACATGCCCACTCCCAACACCGCCTCACCATCACCATCATCATCCTGACCATGCTCAGGAATGATTCCCCCACCAGAACTACTCCATCCCAAACTCCCTTCAATATCCCCGCGACTGGGTCTTCCCGCCCCTCCCATATTTTTCCTCGGACGAACACCCATCGGTCTTCTCCTCCTCCGCTTCCTCCCATCGATATGCACGAGCGCGCTGTTGCGATCATCATCTTCTGCTCTTCGTTTGATCTCATCGTGATTGTCGGGTTTGGTGTAGTGTTTGACGGCTAGGATGGGGACTTGATCTCGCTCGCCTTTGCGGTGTTTGATCTCCGATAGGCGTTCGAGGAAGGAAGCTTGAGATTTGGATTTGTCGGTCTTGAGGATGCTGCGGGGAATCTTCAGGGGACCGGTGGTGAGGACCATGGAGGAATCTTGGTCGTCATCGTCATCTTCCTGTTCTACTACAGGATTGGATGATGGGGTTGGTTTGCTGTGAGAGGGGATGGGATGAGATGGGGCGTTGCGGTCGATGAGCTGGACGGGTTTGCCCAATAGTCTTGCGCGAGAGATGCCCAGGACGTCCAAGATGGTTCCTTTGCGGAGAGGATGGGAATTGTGGCCGGTTTGAGCAATGTGGAATTGCGTTCCGAGATCCGTGGTCCAGTAGGCCGAGTAGACGGATTGCTCGAATTTGATCAACGGGTTGGAGGTGTGAAGGTCGAGGATTTGAAGGGCAGGTAGCTTGCCTCGCCTTTCTTCATCATCATCATCATCATCACCATCATCATCGTCGGAGGAGTCTTCATCGGAGGAGACGCGCGATTGTGGATCAACGCGGGGCGCACTGAGATTCTTGGACGTTTGGCCGGAGACGAGGTGGGGTTGGTCGGTCAAGGCGTCAGGCACGTGAGTGGTGAGATCGAGAGTGAAGTAGAGGGACTCGGTTTCGTGGGCCGAATATTCGTATTCCCACTCCCAATCACATTCGTCCCTTGACAACGACATGTTGTCATGTGTGCTCGTCGGTTTTGTCCCGTGATGACTGAGCTGTGATCAAGTCGAGTGTCACCATGTCGTCGATGCGCTTCGTGATTATTGGACCTTCTAGAAGCAAGCAGTCCAAGGATCGGCGTTCGGGCGTCGTGGCAGCAGATCGGCAGACGGCCGATCCCGTCCCGAAGATGTTCCCACCGGTTCGGAGACGGAAACGGCGGGGTGATGATGAGAACGGGCAGTTCGTGATTTGTATAATAATAATTAATCACGCACAATTACATACATGTGGWACGGTGGTGGAAGACATCAGATGGAATGTTTGTTGTTGCGGTCTTGAATCAGCTGCTAGTGTCCGCCGGTTCATTGTGTTTCCCATGCGAAACGAGCATTTCAGTTCCTCAATAGCCTTTGTGGCGCCCCCATCCTTCCTTCACAACGGTCACGTCGACGATTGCGCCGTTGACATGTTCTATTTCTGCGCGATCGGAAGACGATGACATCTAAGGTATGTATCAGTATCAGTCAGGCGGGGCGATCAATCGCAGAACTGAACGGAACAACAACAACGAGCACCATGTAATCTTCGTGTGATTGATATTGCATGCATGCATGCATCCTCCAACCTTTCCATGTTCTTTATTCATTGGTTTCAAATCAACCGGCAAGCGAAAGAGCCGAGCTGGGACCGATCTGCGGGCATCTTCAGTCGTTTGTTAAACTCCGCCGATTCCCGGACGCTCGCTTGAAGACGCCTGGCCTGCACCTCTCGCACCATTTCCAGCCCGAATCCTCCGACTCTTCCATTCTCACTCTCAACTCACTGCATCATCATTTCTACTCCACCAGATACCTGCGCACCTTCCCTATCGCTTCTCGTTCCTGCCTCAATCAACTCCTGTCTCCTACCCCACCCACCCCGCGGTCCGGCACCGCCTCCAAGCATCCCGTCAACTCACCTCCCCCCGGCCCACTTCCGCCGCTTGCGTCCCACCAGTTCACCGCATGTGCATAACAGCATAACAATACAACGCAACACAACACAACACCACGGCGACAGGAATAGGAATTCCACCTCCATGCATAGCACAACAGTCGCTATTCACGACATCCCCTCGACGACATCACGATCCCCCGCATCCACATGACCCGATGCAGCACTTTTGGATATAATTTCCGATAGAGATAGATAGCACGACATCCCACAGACACACACACACACACACACACACCATGAGACGCCCTTCCGCCCGTAAATGCTTCTTCGCATTCACCAGCCTGGCGATTGTCTACCTTCTACTCAGTCTGGTTGGCGTGCAGATTGGCAAGAGTGAGAGTGAGAGCGAACTCACCAATAATCCCGAATGGATCGCCGAGTCGAAATCATGGGTGGATCGGCAGGTTTGTCGCTGGCTGGGATTGTGTGGAACGATGCACATGTTGTACTCCTCGAGGTGGACGTGGCCGCACGTGGAAAAGGATGTCCCCCTCCCCACATCCGACAGTAATGATTACTGGTATTCCGACCAGGAAGAGCCGGCATCATGGAGTAAAGAGGAGATTAAGCGGAGGAAGATTCCGCAATATGTCCTGGATCATGCTCCCTATGTTCACCTCTTCTCTGGAGAGCAGTTCTGGCCCTGCGATATCGCCGACCATCTTCAACATACCACCCCGTTCCTCAACTACACCAAGATTGAGGACCTCACAACCGACAGCAACCTTACGAATCTCAACGAATTGAATGATTATGAAAAGGGAGAACACAGTAGATTCGTCTACCTGCAATCTCTCGACAACGTGGAAGAACGACCGAAATGGCTCGTCGGATCCGACGGAATCCCCCAACTGCCCGCCAAAAATGATGGAGATCTCGATCTCGACTACCCATGGCCCGACACCAACGAAGACTTACGACACTTTGACCTCGAAGGCGCAAAACAAGCCGCGCTAGACGAATACTTCCCCACGTCGGGGGAGATCCCTGCAGAGATCCTCCCCACAGACCGCACGGCCTCGCTGGATGGACGTTGTGGGGGAAACTCGGCCCAGACCTGCAAGGGAAGTCGATTCGGTCAGTGCTGTTCCATCTACGGTTGGTGCGGTAGTGGCGACGATTTCTGCGATGAAGCTTGTGATCCTCTCGCGGGAGAATGCTACGACCCCTTCAACCCACCTCGAGGTCCCCATCCAGACCTCCGAAAACGTGAAGACCTCCAATCCAAACGACACCGACCTCAACCCGGAGGCAAATCCTCCGCACCCGCCATTCTCATTGTGGTTCACAAACCGGGCGGCATCACCGATGCCTTTTGGTTCTTCTTCTACTCCTTCAACCTCGGCCAGACGGTCCTCAACATCCGTTTTGGAAACCATGTCGGGGATTGGGAACATACCGCCATCAGATTCCGCAACGGTCAGCCCACGCAGGTCTTCCTCTCCGAACACAATTTCGGGAATGCCTATACCTGGAGCGCCGTGGAGAAGTACCTTCCGGCGGGAGATGCTAGTGGAACCATGATTGGGAGTTGGTCCAATTCCACCGCCGCCAAGGAGGCGAAGAGACCCGTCGTCTATTCGGCATTGGGAAGTCATGCCATGTATGGCACTCCAGGATTACATCCCTACATCCTCCCCGCAGGCCTCTTACACGATGAAACCGACCGCGGCCCTCTGTGGGATCCCCGTCAAAACTTCAAAGCCTTTACCTATGACTCCGAAGCGAAAGTCGTTCGAGCCGCCACCACAAACCCGAGTGCTCCGACCGGTTGGTTTGATTTCGCGGGGCATTGGGGGGATAAATTCTACGGACTGGGAGATCCGAGGCAATATCGCTTCGTCGGGCAGTATCACTACGTCAATGGCCCGTCGGGACCGCGGTTCAAGAATCTGGGGAGGAAGGGAGTGTGTCAGGGGAGAGGCAAGGTTTGTAAAGTGCATGACTGGCTGGGGGGTAGAACGAAGGGTGGGGATACTTGGGAGGGGGATGAAGGGGATGAGGAGGGGGGTTTACCAGGGGGGAACAGCACGGATGAGGTGTGGTGATGAGAGGAGGAGGCCTCTTTTTTTTTCGGCTTGGTTCTTTTTTTTTTGTTGATGGCTTTACGATACCCTATGGCCTGGATAGACGCTGGATTGGTGTTGATTTTCTTGAAGATGGAATATATAGTGAGCGTTGTGTAGCTGGGAGACTTTGTCTGGGGAGTTGTGATAGATTCTCGATCGATTGAGAGGGAGGGAGGGAGGGAGAGAGTGGGGAACGTAACGTACAGTAGATGCATTTTGGGGTCTAGGGGGAAAGGCCTTGCATTTGGGTGGGGGGTGTATATGATGGGGGAAGTTGGATTGATGGATGGACGCATTGATGACTAGCACTTATTACTACAAAGAAATGAGCATACTGATGAACATCTATATCTTTTGGCAGATCTTTTGAGGTCTACTAGTCTAGAAGACACGAAGACTAAGAGGATTATAGAGGACAGGGGGCTAGATATTGCTTCAGTATTGTGGACAGTGAATGGTAGTATGGTAGAAAGGACGGATGGTTGGATTTAGTGGAGCGAGTTGCTAAGGAATGTGGCTGGATAGCTGATGGTCTATAAGCATTTCCAGCCCGTCCATGAATGCTTGCCACAGCCAATCTGCACAGCAATCGCCTGTCAGTCCGCCCAGGTCTTGGCACGATCCTACGTCCAGTACAAGTATGTAGGTATGTGGATGGTGTCTGTGGGGAAGTAGAGTGCCGGACCTCGGAAGGGACCTACGGCCCGAGCAGAGACGCTCTCAAGAGCGGTACGACAGACATATGAACTTCTCCGACAACAATAAACACAATCGCAGAGGCTTTCCAGACAACTTCGTGACAGACCAGCGTGTATTCGCATCATCCGGGGCACCTGTGAGTATCCAGCCTTGACACCTCCACAACAATGCAAATCCGAGATCGAACTTTCGTCATCAGTGGTGGAAGCAGTGGACTAGGACTCGCCACTGTCCAGGAGCTACATTCTCAAGGCGCATACATTGCGATCTTGGACCTCAACGAAGAGACCGGGAATGCAATAGTGGAAGATCTCAACAAACGGGTCCTCTTTTGCAAAGCCGACATGTCAGATCCAACCTCCACCAAAACTGCCGTAGACAAAGTGCTAGCCTGGGTGAAGACGACACAGAAACCAATCGGCGGTGTTGTTCCTGCAGCAGGAATTGGCAATCCAGGCCAATTGATCCAACAGAAAAGGRGAAACACTCCCTCTCGCGCGTCTCGAACAGGTCCTGAACGTCAACATCCGGGGTGTTTTCGACTTGATTCGCCTCCTTCTCCCATCCATAATCAACAACGCCCCAGCGGAACCAGACGGAGAGCGCGGAGTCATCATCATGATCTCGTCCGCAGCGGCCTTTTGATGGACAACCCGGTCAACTCGCCTACGCTGCCAGCAAAGGAGCCATTCGCTCCTCTACATTGGTTCTCGCTCGAGATTTAGCCCCGTGTGGAATCCGATGCTRTACGATCGCTCCGGGGCTCTTTGATAGTGCTATGACACGTAGGGCTAGTGAGAAAGTTAAGAGGAGTCTGGAAAGGGGGTTTGAGTTTCCGAGCGAGGAGAGCTGGTCGTGCTGTGGAATTTGCGGCTACGGTTAGGCATATTGTTGAGAATGGCATGTTGAATGGTGAGACGATTCGGCTTGATGGGGCGACGAGGATGTCTAGCAAATTGTGATGGGCATTACATTTGAAAAGACATGCATCACTCCGTCTGTGAGAAAGATCTGAAGGCCAGATATTTCTTCTCGCCAAGCCATCGTGCAGGCCTGAGGCAACCCTGATGACCGGACTCGTTCGGGCCGACAGCGCGGGGTAATGGACATGTCAACATCATCTGGGCAATAATGTAGAAACACCGCCGAGATTGTTTGTACATGTGAAAGGAAGGGGCTGTGACGATGGGCCGAGAAGCGTGCATGCCATGTAGAGAGCGGAAGATTCGGTGTGATGTTGTGACTGATCGTGGTCAAGCGTGTAGCCATTRTCTGGAGCATGGCCGCACGCAAGAATGTATTGTGCCCCCACGACAGAAGAGAAAGTCAGCAGAGCCACACCACTTTGCCATCAATCTTTTCAGTATGATGGCTAACGACTTGCAGAATCCAACGGCGAAGGGAGAATCGCCGCGAAGAGATCCGCTCTACGGCGGCATGTACTCCTGAAGAAGAAGTTGGCCAGCCTTTGCCTACCAATGGACCCAACGGTGATAATTCAGGCGTGGACGTGCTCGTCCCCAACGAAGATGAACAGCTCGACTTCTCACATCAATCTCGACCTCAATCCGGATCGCAGTCTGGCGTTGAATGGGCCCAGACCAGAACATCTCTACGAAGTCCTTTGGTGGGCGAAGACAGCATCCTTCAGCAAGTTTGTCAACAGATTGCCACACCGCACTGCGATGGTCGTCGGGTCGCTGACCTCGGCTCACAACCATGGGCAACCGTAATGGAGTATCAGAATTCCCTTCAAGCCACGGGCATCTTGGGAGAACTAATGTCGAATTACCAACATACCAATCGGATGGTCCAGATTCAACATGYCCCGGAATCTCACCAACGTCCAGGAATCTCTACACCGCAGTCTCGTCGGGAGCTCGAGTTGCTGGATCTAGATGATGATGAGATTGCCTTTTTGAACGCCAAGAATGTCTTCCACTTGCCCGCTAGAGATGTGTGGTGAGTAAATCTCATACGCTGCTGTCATCTATTGTTGATCTTGATCTTTGACTGACCAGAGTGTTATTCATGTGTCAAAGTAGAGAGATGTTTGAGAAATTCTTCACATTTGCCCATCCATACACCCCGGTCCTGGATCGATGTATCTTTCTCACGCAATACGACACGGGAAATCACTCTTCATTTCTCACGCAAGTGGTATTGGCAAATRCTGTACCTTATGCGAGTGCCGAGTTGATTCATCGCGCCGGTTTCTCTACCCATCAGAATGCCCTGCGAGAGTTCAATAAACGTGCGGTTCTGTTGTACAATTTCAACTGTGAGAAGCAGCAGCTGGCAATTCTTCAAGGCGCACTTCTTTTGGGGGTGCAATGGAATACTCATCTTGGGGATAAGGATTTCAGATATTGGATGTCTCAAGGTGTTAGGATAGCGATGCGCATGGGTTTACATCGAAGGTGAGGGAGCGTTGGTTACAGATTTTCAGGGGTTGTTTTTGGGCGCTGATTCAAGATTACCTTACAGTCACATCCAAGACGAACTCGAGGCCAAGTTCTATGCATTACTGAAGCGGATCTGGTGCATATTATGGGTACGCAGACGAAATTTGAGGATTGTCACCGTTGAATGCTGACGAAAAAATGATAGGTGCGGGATGTTCTACTCGTAACTACGGGTCTGGTCAATGAACGAAGGGTACCCGATGACTGCGATACCGTGGAGCTATGCGAAGCAGATTGGGACGAAGATGCAAGCAATATCCCCGACGACCTACGCTGTTGTCTCCCACACGTGAATGCCACCCAGAAGCAATTCCTGATCCATCTCTCCCATCTCGCAGTGCTTGGAAGACGGGCACATAAATTCGCCCTGTCTCGCAACCCTTTACAAGTCGACCACCATCAAGCCGAATCTCTTCTCGACGCGCTTCGAATTTGGCGCCAACAATTACCTGCCGAGTTGACGATTACATCCACCACGTCGTGGAGTAGCCATGGAATCTGGTCTTTGGTACTATCGGCGTGGGGCTCCCGTCTGGRATGTCACATTCACCGTACCTTGTGGAGATCACGCGTGCAGGTTGGAAATCAGACTTCTGCCATTTCTGCAGGTTTACGAGACTCGATTTTCAATTTAGATGCTGTCATTAAACGGGCTGTGCTGCACGGGTTATGCAAATTCTTGCCGCTTACTGTGTACGTTCTTATACCCGCTCTCTCTCTCTCTCTCTATCATCTAGCATAACCAGCTAATCATTGAACACAACAGAACAACTTCCGCAGCAGTAAACGTAGCCCTTGCAATCGAACTACTCTGCCAACCAGAAATATCCGCCGGGGAAAAGTCCGTATACGAAGAAGCCGTTAGGAACGGCATAACATTCCTACGTGATGTTCAAGAGATCTGGGCAACTGTCCGCGCGCTACTGAGTCTCTTCGCCTGGGTCCTCGCACGTAAAGGTTTGGTCTTCCCGTCTGGATTGGATCCTTTGGATAGTACTACTACTACTGGAAGAAGCATGCAAGATAATTTTTTTCCGCTATCGTTTACGGCTTTTGGAACGCCGAATAATAATAATCTGCAGGCTAATTTTGATGAGGATGTTGCTAATGCGCTGCTTTTTGGGAATGAGTCGTATTTGGATCTGCCGGGTTGGTCGGATGAGTCGATTTTTGGTCGGTTGTAAAACTAGCTATGCAGCATATCATTTTGATGATGACTCGCCACTACCTCCTCTGCGCTGACTTATCTCCCTCGAGTGTCATACAGATATATATATCATCTAAATTGGTGGTGGAATGTCTCAACCAATCCAAGATACCCTTGCAATTTATTAACATAACATCAAAGCCTTACTCCAGGAGTAAGGAACTTCAAAGGAATATCCACCATACAAGAACGTAAAAACTCCACGAATCCTTTACCCAGTGGATCTATACTCTCCGTACTACTCACCCCCGTTCCAAGATGTCCATGCACAACAAAATGCACCGCACATATATTGGGAAATTCACACCGCTCAACATGTGTGTCTGGCCGGTAGTCTGTTCCCATCAACTCTGGAATCAAAACGTCAGTCTCGTCGACAGTTTGTGCATCTCTTTTGCCTTACCGATAAGTTTTGCTGTGGTGAGAAACCTACACAACCAGTCCCATTTCTCGAGAGATTCTTCCGCAGAGGGAAAGAATAGACCGACGTTAACGTTGGCGCCTTTATCACCACTGCGACCAAACAGTATCGAGCCCAGCGGAGCTCTACTTGTCGGGCCAAAAGATTTCGGGGTAGTYCCGTTTGAAGCGGTAGTCTGGAGTTTATGCTCCTTGACTACACGTGTTGAAGGTACGTCGTCGGGAACAGCCTGTGATGCCGATCCAATGATATGCAGAGTCTGCTGTATGTGTTCGCGATGAACCAAACCCGTGTATAGCGTGACCAGAGCGCGAGGGTCTGCCATTCGATAGTCCAAATTCGGCGTCAAGGCTGGGTAGCCTTGTAGCTGATTACTGAGGAGCGGGCCAAGAAAACGACCTCTGGATAACAACTTTGCATCTTTCGCTTTGGCCATTACTCTACCCCCGGGGATCATTGTCAGTAATTACTTTGGTTATAACGTTAGTATCTCGGGGGGTTGAAAAGTACCTACCGCAATATCATCGTCGCCTCGGCCTGCGATTGAGGATTCTCAGAAGCCACTCCACACAATTGCAGACGGAAAGTTTCCAGTTTCGATACATCAATCATCTTGTGAGCCATACGTCGGAAATCTTCGACTTTGGCGGGTGCATCCCTTCCCGTGACATACAACAAGAACTCGGCTTGATATCCGGCTTGGGCAGTGACTGCTACTTTCAGAGTTGGAGGTGGCGGTAATCCTTTGATACCAGATACTAGCACTTCGTCCGTGTCGTACTGCTCCATGGCGATATCCGTCAAATCTGCTACTACGTCGGGGTTCAGGTAGGYTAATCCTTGTAATTCGTAGACGAATTGTGTTCGAACGGTATCTCGAGTGATTCTTATGACAATCCGATTAGCTCATTCATTGCTGGGATGTATCCCTTTTATCAATCGTACTCACATTCCATTCTGGCCTGGCTGCTTCTGGATGATCGCTCGGCCATCGTTGAAAATCTCGGCGATGGGGAAAGATAGGTCGAAACGGCTATCGCCCATGGACTGGTAGCCTGCAAAACTGCCTCCGGTCTTTGATTCCGCACATCAGCTTGGGTTCGTACTTTATTCACCAAGAAGTCCACTCACAACATAGCAACCACATTCGATCAAGTGTCCAGCAGCCAACGCTCCCGCCAGCGAATCCAGTGAAGAAGCTTTCCAGCCATGCCACCATGAAGCCAAGCCAATGACCTACATATTCAGTCAGTCAGTACAACAAAACAAGCAGATCTTTTTCCTGGTAAAAGATACTAACCGGACTGGCATCAGTACAACGACCCACAATAACAATATCCGCGCCCTGAACCAAAGCTTCCCGTATAGCTCCAGCTCCAATATACACATTCGCAGACAACACCCCCTGAGTCTTCTCTCGAAACTCCTTAAACGTCTCCTTTTGCTCCCGATGAAGAGGTCGCAAATCCAATCCCTCATCAAGACGATCAAGAACATCATCACCAGTAACATACGCGATTTTCCTGCTCAAGCCATTTTCCCGCAGAAATTCTTCAACTTTGATCGCCAGGCCTTGTGGATCGGCCCCACCGGCATTCACGACAATCTTCAGGGGGGTTGGGTAGGATTTGTATTCTGTAATGGCTAGACGGAGCGAGTAGAGGAATCCTGGCTCGAATTTCGCTGTGCCGGAGGTTTGGCGTTCTAAGGCTCGAGTGCCGATGTTGAATTCGGAAAGCCAGTCTCCGGTTATGGCATCGATTTTGGTGGGTCCACTTAGCATTGATTTCAGACCTGAAGAGAGATGAGTGAATTGCGTCAATTGCCGATTGATTCGATGGCTCCTCCTCATATGTAGGTATGCATTTGCTTACCATCTAGACGATCACCTGTTGAGCCTGAGACATTGCCGATGAGGATTGGTCGTCGCGCCATTGGTGATGATGGATTCTAGCAGCTGCTTGCTTTGAAAGTCAATGCATTTCTTGTTTGATGACTAGAGCAGAGCATGTATATCAGAACGGGCGGCCCATCAATTGCTGCTGCTGCTCACCTACGTTCGGCCCGAGCGACAACCGCAGGGACGACCGAACTTGGAGCACTAGACCCGATGTAGTAATTTCTGGTTGGCGGCAAGTTCCTACGGGCCGTGCGGATCAAGGCAATGAATGCTTCGTCTGTTGGAGCAACTGGGAGGTCTGAGATCCCGTAGGTTCTGATAGTCTCTCGAAATTGTATTGATCTCTACGTGATGGGCGGAGTCACTGGCAAAACTTACCCATCTCCAGCAAAATGGGACTTGTTGGCTGAATATGGAGAAACGTAGCCCAAGATTATATGCATAATATACGGCCCTGGAGATAAAAAGATTCCAGACTCTGCATATCGCCCTCATTACCAGATGACACTACCCCAACCCTAACCCTAGACATTCGACTATTCGCTGCATGCAATCGACGAGGAACACAAGGGAGAGGATACAGTCTGCAATGGACACTGAAATATAGGACACCGCTGTCGTTGGACAGCGGGTGTTGGACGAAACCAATCCGAGGTGTCTMTGCCATGCAGCGGTAGAACGACCAGGAAAGGATATCAGGATAGGAGGGGATGGAGCAACGCAAACATTCTGGCATATATTCTTATCTGTCATCTCAACCACCAATATGGTCGAGGCCTATTCAACCCGTAGCATTCCCATCAACAACAGCCTGTTTCTCCGCCCTTGCATCCTCATATTCCTTCTGCCGTGCAGTAAATTTACCTCCACCATCCTCCATATCCATAGTGAAGCTTCCAGGCTGTTTATCCCCTTCCTCCTCGGGATTCAGCAGACCCATGTACCACGTCAGATCCCGACCATCGAGCTCTCGGGTACAGAACCCATCACCCAGGAAACTGAAGCTGTTGTCCGTTTTGTATTCGATGTCAAAGTGCTCGTAGCGAGGCTTTTCTAGCACTGTGAGGTAGTGGATCCTGCTACCGGGCCAGAGTACCGGTTTGTTTGCAGTTTTGCCGTTTTTGAACCATGAGCTGCAGGGCCTTTTTTATCATTTGTTAGCATCTAGTCGTTGACAAGACTACTATTCATACTACCCACCCATTCCATGCAGTTCTTTGCAGATATTTGTCTGCATATCTTGTAAAGTCCTCGGCAGCGGATCTCTTCACTGAAAGTCGTTTGATGTATTCCGTCTGGACCTTTTCCAGCACTTGGAAGACGTAATCTGTGTAGAATTCAATCATGGGCATAACGGAGCCGTGTCCTACGGAGAAGTCAGTATAATGAACTATCTGTATGTGGTGACATTAACATCAACTCACCAAGTGGACCATATGCGCCGATGAAGATAAAGTAGTTTGGGATTTCAGCTGCATCACCGTGTTAGAATAGGGCGTGCCGGTAACATACATATCGACTTGAAACTCACGGGATGAGAGGCCCAGATAGCCTACGATATCTCCTGTGAACTGGTCCTGCAGATTCTTACCGTCGAATAAGATTGGAAACCCCGGCTTGAAAGATGTGTCGAACCTGTCCAGGTCAGAAAATGGTCATGCTATCTTACTCAAGCTGCTTGACAAACCCTGTAGCACAGATAATGCAATCGACTTCATGTTCGACGCCATTCTTATCGACGTAGCCGTTCTCGGCTTTCGGACATTAGTGTGTATATAACACTACGACTCAAGAGCGACTCACTGATCTCCTGAATCTCCCCGAAGTGGACGGTAGTTTTGTCCTGTGTGAGCGCTATCCACTTAGCCCAGATCAGATCAGAGGCAAGGAATGAGAGTAATTTACCTTCCAAGAACCCATTACCCGGGGTCGGTCTTCGGCAGCCAATGTCAAAGTCTTTGGGCATTAGATTGTCGATGAGATCTTTMCGGCCCCCCAGCTTGCGTGTCATTTCGTTGATTGAAAACTTGTAAGTATGTCAATATGTGGTCGAGAGTGAGTGATGGTAATAGCAGATGGTACCTACCTCTTTGGCGGCTTTGGACTCGGGGGTATTCTTGATGATCAGTTTGAAGCGGACATTGAGTTCGGACTCGATCGCTTTGCAGTATCGCTGATAGAACTCGGGATCATCAACGAATCGTTGCTTGATCTCTTCCGAGTACTTGAAATTACCGCCGGTCTGAGCAGCCCATGTTTGGGCAAACCTAAGACAAGACAAGGTGTCAGCTTGCTTAGAGTACTGAAGGCTTGGGAGTGGTTTCTTACCCCATTGTGATCCAAACTGGAGAGCGCTAATGATAAGTTTAGCGTTAAATGTGTCAAACTCATGTCTTGATGGGCTTGCTCACTGCTACCACATGAAGCTGTTCCACCCGATCCACAATGTTTGGAATGATCTGAACACCGCTGCTGCCAATCCCAATGTTCAAGACTTTCTTGTCCGTCAAATCATACGATTTATCCCATCGAGCACTATGCATCAGTTTGCCCCTGAAAGGGGTATTTCCCTGGGCATCGATGCCCTTGATCTTGGGCCAGCGCCATTTGCTAGAGCATGTCAATGACATTCCCAGTGCTGTTTAAAAGCAACTTACTTCAATACACCACCGCCATTGATCAAAAACTCGGCTCGATCTTTGAAAGTCTCGCTTCCGTGCTTGATGGTCACCTCCCACAGACCCTCTTCAGAAAGCCATTCGGCTTTTACAATCTCATGCTCAAATTTGACATATCGCCTCAAGTCGTATTTATCGGAAAGATCCTCAAGATATTGGTGAATTTGCGCAGAGCCAGAATAATAAGATGCCCAATCTGGCTTTCTGTCCCTAAATCATTGAAATCAGCCTGGAGACCCAACGTATTGGGAGTCCGATGGACGTATTCGACGCACCAGGTGAATTGATAGCAGACGCTTGGAATGTCGCAAGCACATCCCTCATATTGGTTCTCATACCAAGTACCTCCAAGCGTTTTCTGAGAACCATTAGTAAAGTCGTTGGGTTCTCCTTCGTGAAAATTATAGCAAACTCACGTTCTTTTCGTATACTACAAGATCGACATTCAAGGTCTTCTCCGACAGTTTCTTGCAAAAATTAACGCCAGACGCCCCCATCCCTGTGCACATCCAGTCATGAATTTGTCGTATTTGATGCAGCGGGAGGGTACGTACCAATGAATATTACTTTGATTGGTTGTCTCGTGCCCATTGGCACCTCCTGAATGGTCACATCACGGCGTAGCTGTTCCATGTTGGCCATCGCGACTGGTATCTGCAAAAGCTGTCCAAGGGCAGCTCGTCAGTAGTTAGTGAATCTATCAACAACAAGAATGGTGATGCAATATACGTTGGGCCCGCGTACATACATCTGCTTGGCTTACCGAGGACGAGCGGTGCTAGTTCTCGGCCCGAGAAGGGTGGGGGTGAGCTGWCCTGAGGACTGTTCGCACCGAGCCACTGTCGGTTCGTCAGGCCAGTGAAACTTTCACGTTCCTATTATTCAAGGTGCACAATCAGACCTCGCAGAATGTTCGAGCACACAGGAATTCTCCAGTGGGAAAGAAAGAACACGATGACCGGACCTTCCCACGTGAAAATGATCTTGGCATCGCCAAGGCAATTCATTGTCCTTGTGTATGCATTTACCATTCGTCTCATCCTCATTCTCGCATCAAGACTACTTTTACCCCCAACTCCGCGATATCAGTCGCTACGAATCGAGATACAGCGGGCCTTTCAAACATCTGCATCTCTCCACTTTCGAACATTCACTCACCGCTTGCCTGCCGAATATCCGCCGAGCGACGCTCGACCTGTCAGTGGAAGGGGATTCGCCGGGTACCTGGTGCCTGGACAGAAGTTACACAGCGTGGAAGATCTTGGAAATTCCCCAAAGAATGCCAAAGTTGTACTGTACGCTCATGGAGGCGGATATGCTATAGGCGTTGCTCGAATGTATGTTCCGTACATGAAAAGATGGGCAAATCTAGCCAAGGAACGTGGCATAGAACTGGTGTTTCTTTCCGTTGAATACAGTAAGATACTAAACAATATTCACGAAACTCGAAGTTTTTCTAACGATCGAACAGCCCTCAGCACGGAAGCTCCCCATCCCAGACAAAGGAATGAGTTCATTGCAGCTTATAAACACCTTCTTGAAGCTGGGGTGTCAGCGTCTCAGATCAGTTTCATGGGAGATTCTGCCGGGGGAGGCATCTGCACCAACAGCGCACTTCACCTCCCCTCACTTTCGCTTCCTCAACCAGCTAGCACAATCCTTGTCTCGCCATGGTTAGATATGGAGATGAACGCCTTCCAAGGAGGCTCACATGCAGTCATGAGCGACTACTTCGTCCAGGCCAATGATGCTGTGCCGGGTCTTGTCAAGCTCTTCATTGGTAAAGACTACAAACCAACCGATCCTGCCGTTAATCCCCTCTACCAAGACGTCAAGGTAATCGAATCACTCAATCCTCAACTTATATTTGTTGGAGCAGCTGAGTTTGCTCTCTACGACTCTAAAACATGGGCTTCTCTATGTCGGAAGGCAGGGGTGAAGACGAATCTACAGATTGAGTGGGGACAGTTGCATATCTGGGCTATGGGATCAAAGTGGATCGAGCCGGCGCTGAGGATGCGGACTGATAATCGAATATTAGATTGGATGGAGGGTTCAAATATGCAGTAGCCTGAATAATGCCACACTGCCTAATAAATCAGACGACCTCCTCTCTACACAGACGTAACATTCAAACCTGTACTGCAGGACGACGAGTCTGAATCTGGGATGTGCTACTTTGTGGTCAAGGTCACTTGGTATAAGTCTGGTCTTTGCTTTGGAGGGCCGACAAGACTCCTTTGTTGTTATACCTAGCACTRTATAACTATTCAACCATTTCAACAGTAAGATCATCAGGCCAATATGCATTGTCGACCCCATTGGCTCGAGTCCCCACATTGTAGCCAAGAGATACTGTATCTGGTGGAAAATTGATCGCAGGACGTACGACTTGAAAATCAACACCAAGAAGAGCCTTACTCCGGCGTCGTTCAAAAAAAGCTTCCTGTAGAACCGTATCTGACGCATTCTCTTTGAGCATACCGAGGTAGGCGGGCACTGTGACGTTCATCGAGTGGAAGTGACGGAACTTCTGACGGCCATTGCGGGTCCAGACATCTTGCCAGACCTCGTCGGGATATGTGCCGCAAGACTCAGCAAGCCAGTGATTGTAGTAATTTAGGGAAAAGTCGACGACGTAGGAGCCCCCTTTCTCGGCACGTTCGATCAAGGCTTGCATCACGCCCACGCAGCCAGCGATTCCAGTACTGGTATGAATCAGCAAGAAGCAAACATGTTACAACAGAAGATGTCTTACCAATAGTCAGAATTGGGAAAGACCGGAGTGCAAGGCTCGTCGTTCCCCATTGCCCGCCCGAAACCATAGGATATTCCGGTGTTCTGTAAGAAAGTGAGTGAAATGAGCCTAGTGGGGTGGCAATCAAAGATCTCCAACACTTACAGCATCACTGATAGGTTGCCAACCGCTTCTGTGCTTCCAAGGTCCATTCCAGCCCTGGGAATCGCTATTAGCCATGAAGTCTCGGGATGGAAAATAGAACGTACATAGGCATTCTCCCTCGCGTAGATGATACCCCTCTCGCGGTCTGCACACAGTCGTAACGTCCCTTCGACACCGAATCCGTACTTGTCGAACACACCAGGTCTGTAACCGTCAACAACAACATCTGCCTGTAGAATGAGCTGCTTAAGCTTCTCTCTGTCGGACAGCTCTCTCAGGTCTAAGAAACAGTTCCATTTACCCCAATTCAAATCGGGCTGCAGACCGGTGAAATCGGGCAAGTGTTTCGCAGTGACTCTCATGACACTCGCTCCCAATTCAGCAAGGCCACGGGTGGCAGATGGGCCAGCGATCACACGTGTAAGGTCAAGTACCTTTAAGCCAGCCAGCGGACGCTGAAGACCTGTCTGCGGCGTTGAAGGCCACCATCCGGGCGACTGGGCGGGATTTGGACGGTGATGTACTTCATAAAGGTTGACATGGGAGTTCGCTTGCCCGTGGGGAGACGCTTTGTACTGCTCGGTAGTCTTGACAACAGTGCAAGCCTGTCGAGCAGAACCGTCCAGGAGAGATTCGAGGTTCGCGGCGGTTTCTTTCGCGCAGACCTCCATATATGGTTTGTAAGACGTCTCTCTGTCGGTGACTGAGTCGTCTTCCAAGGGCAGACCAAGAGCTTGAATCGTAGGGTTTGGATTGAGGGAGCCATGAATATGGATGAATTGATTGTCTGATGTCCGATAGATGTTGGTAGAAGCCCGCCGATGGAACGAGGAGGCGAAATTGAAAGGATCCTGCAGAGTGAACATATCCTTGTATCGCTCGCTAAGATCACGGATAGGCGTAGGATTCACCTCGAAGTGGGCTGACGGGTTGATTGTCAAGACGGATGAAGACATGAAGAGGAGTTGACAGTGGTCCGTGTTGATGACAGCTTCCAGGGGAGACTGTCCGTACTTGCGACCCAACAATACATTGAGCATGGCCGCTTCGAAGCCTTTCAATGCCGCCATACTTTCGGCAAATCTCCAATTGATGGCAATACTGGGTAGTGGACTTCCTTCGAATTTGATGGTCTTGGCGCAGGTCGTAATCTCTTGAGGAAGGCCACTTTGTCTCTTGTTGTTGATGATGCCATTTAGGAACACATCTCTCGCTTCGTTTGGAACAGAATAATTGAATGTAGCCATTGCTTGCCACTGATATCTCACTTGCATAGCATTCAAAGCGCTTTGATTGAGTCGCTACCTCCTTATATGCAGGATGTTACGGTCATCGGAACCTGCGGGTATCTTGAGCAATGTTCAAAGGGTCGACACCTGGGTGCTGTTCTCGGCCCGAGCGTGGAAGTGTCAATCACTTACTTGCCCGAGTGAGACTGCCGTAAAGTCAGTCCCACATCCAGGTCAGACAGAGCAGGTTTCAAAAGCTAAGAAACAACGCTGGCTTCGGTAGATCCGCTGTGTCTATTGCACTTTCATCTTGTCCGCTTCAGCATCCAGCGAAACGATCCCGTACGACCATCATGCTCGAACAAGCAGAGCCCGAGAGGGTGAAACAGTACATTTGGATTGCAAGCATTGCGCTCCTCGTGATTGCGGGCATCAAGCTCCTCAGTATTGGCAGCCGCCCAAAGGATCTTCCTCCAGGTACAACGAGCCACGTCCCAACTAGAATCCAAGTCGTAAAGTAGCCAAAACTGAACAGTCTGCAGGGCCTCCAACATTGCCCGTCATCGGCAACCTCCATCAACTTCCCAAAAAGAATATTCATGTCACATACCAGAAATGGGCCAAGGAATGTGTGTAGATCCATCCACATACAGCACAAACTATGATTACATGCTGACATTCGAAAGACGGCCCCATGTTCTCCCTTAAGCTGGGCGACTCGACGACAGTGGTGCTAGCAGATGGCTATGTGATTCGCGAGCTGGTGGACCTGAGGGGTGGTAACTATGCACATCGGCCAAACCTGTGGGTGCGAGAATTGTTCGACGATTCGAGAATCATCATGCGAGGTTACGACGATCTTTGGAAGTTGGAGAGGAAGATGTATCATGCCTCCCTCAATATCAATGTTGCCAAACGTTATCTCCCTTACCAGGTATCTCTACAAACTGCTGATTGAGTCTGAGTTATAATACCGAGCTGATCATGACCAGGAGCTTGAATTCTTGCAGATGATCCACGACACGATCCAGAAGCCAGACGATTTCGTCGACCACATTGGACGGGCAACAGGATCCTTCGCTGCCTCCATGACCTATGGCTTCCGACTCCCCGACAAAGACAGTGATCTCACCCACGAGATGCTGCACAACTCTCATGGTTTCTTCACGTGCGTTATGAAATCACAGCTCTTCGACTACTACCCCTTCCTCCGCAACGTCCTCAAGCTGTTTCCACAATCGTGGAATCCATTGGCCAAAGAGGCACTACAAGCGTATGAGAGCGAGCGCAATGTATTTGCCAAAAGCTGGAAAGTTGCACAAGAAGGCTCTCTACCATGTTCGTCTCGTTCAACGTGACTGGCTTCGTTCCAGCGTCTGACATTCTGTGTAGGCTTCGCGAAGGATATCGCTCAAGCCCGTGAAAAGGCAGTGGCGGCGGGCGACGAGGGTCTCTTCACAGAGCATGCTGCACAGTACATAGCTGGTGAGCCGAATTATGCAGAGACAGTAACATGCACAAATCACTGACAATTTCGTAGGCATTAGCTTTGAAGGCGGAGCCGACACCACCCGCTACACTCTACACGGCTTATACAAGGTACATATGCTTTGCAAGCGCTATTCAATTGCCTCCAGATTGATGACAATAATTTCTAGGCATTGACAATGTTTCCTGACGCACAAAGAAAAGGTCAAGCTGAAATTGACACCATCTGTGATGCGGAAACATTCCCCATGGGCCATCACATCAAAGACTTCCGCTACATCAACCAGATAGCCAAGGAGAACATCCGATGGATGCCAACGGCGATCAATGGTGCCATTCCCCATGCTGCGCTCAAGGAGGACCATTACCGTGGCTTCCGTATTCCACAGGGCGCAAATATCGTCCTCGCAGTCTGGTCTGCGAACAACGATGATAAAGATTTCCCCAATGCGAGGGATTTCATTCCAGAACGTCACCCTGCAGAGTCTAGTTTGTTCGAAAGTGCGACTGCTCCCAAACCTAAAGATCGAGGCCAATGGGGATTTGGGAGCGGGAGAAGAATGTGTCCCGGTAAGTACAGTCAAGGGAAACCGATTCTACACGCAAATCTCGGCGCCCATATGAGTTGTTACAGTCTCGGAGAGAGTATCTCTCAGCCCTTCTCTACCTGTTATCGATGTGTGAGACACTGCTAACATTCTCGTTCATTGCTTTTAGGTATGCATGTAGCTACCAACACGCTACTTCTAGCAATCGCAAGGATCTTGTGGGCTTTCGACATCACCTACGCAAAGGACGAGAACGGCAACGAGATTCCAATCGAAAGAGATGCCTTTGTCGGCGGGCTGGCTGCAGCTCCCGCACCATTCAAGCACGTCGTCCAATCAACCCCTATTGGTCGTGAACAATCTGGCTGACTGTTCTTTTGGTACTTAGATGTTCTATTGTCCCTCGATCGAAGGAAAGGGCTGCGATTGTGGAGCGGGAGTGGAAGAAAGCTCAAGAGTCGCTACTTCTCCCGAATGGAAGTTACAAGGGAGATATACTGGCCGCAAAGTAATGATCAGAAGTATGCAAGTATAAGAAGGGGTGACATGGGTTTATGTAGCGTTCGGGCCCAAAATATGCAGGTTAAGTGCGATGCTTGTGAGCGGTACATGTCCTGTCCTACTCCGCTCTGTCAATCAGCTGCCGAGACTCCTGTCTGTGATATCTATCATCTCCACTTGTAGTGAGACGGTAAGTATCCAAAAAAAAAATGGAGAAATGGATTCTCAAAGAGCAATCCTAAATCTTTCTCCTACCCTACATAGAACCGTAATGTTTCACATCTTCGACAATCGAAGTGGATAATCCGGCAACATCCTCTTCATCACCTTTCCCGACCCCGTCTTCGGAATCTCATCGATAAAGAACACCCCTCCAGTCAAATGCTTATGTTTCGAAAACTTGCCCGAGATGATGTTGAAAACCTCCCGTGCAGTGATTCCCTCATCCTTCTTCACCACAAAGGCCCGCGGATACTCCGCGCCGTCAGGAGTTTTGGCGCCCACAACACTCACATCCGCGACACCAGGGTGTAATAGAATCGCAGCTTCCAATTCCGCGGGAGATACTTGCAAGCCTTTTACTTTAATCAGGGCCTTCAGGCGATCTATGATGTAAATTCTGCCTTCCGTGTCGAGATAGGCCACGTCTCCCGTCCTCAACCATTTCTTCCCATCCTCTCTTAGAAGTGTCTCTTCTGTCTGCTGAGGACGGTTGTGGTAACCTTTCATAATGTTCGCTCCGTAAACTAGGAGTTCTCCAGCCACGGCACCAGTGGGAATGTCCTCTTTCCAATCTTGGCCTTCCACAGGGACGACCTTGGCTTCACAGTTTGGATTCAAGAATCCCACCGATTCGGGAACGTTCTTGTCGTCGGGAGAGAAGCCAGAGATTGAGTTGGTGGTTTCTGTCATACCCCAGCCCTGTTTCAAAGGTAGACCTGGAGGCAGGAAGTCCCGCTCGATGAGTTGACCTGTTGCAGGGCCCAGGGGAGCGCTTCCTGTTAGAGCGTACTCCAGGCTATTCAGGTTGTACTTTCCTGGCGGCTGTTTAGACAGCTGGATCAGGATGGTTGGAACTCCGGTGAGTAGAGTTATGCGGTAGATGTCGAGATAATGAAGGAGGGATGTTATGGTGTACGATCGCATGACGAAGACTTTCGCTTGCGTGCGGGGGGCATTCACGCAATAGTAGATTTGACCCTGTATRGTTCAGCGAAAGTTGAGACAACAAGTGAATAGAGATACATACATAAGCATGGTACATTGGAAGAGGAGCCAACCATCGTTCGCCAGATCTTCCAAGGCGTTCGTGGCGAGCGACGGAGACGGGGTCGTTGGGATTCCATAGCGTCCGAACAAACACTAGCTGGGAAGAATTCGCCACAATATTTGCGTGAGTGATTTCAACGCCCTTTGGAGTGCCTGTGGTCCCACTGCTATAATTGATCACAACAGTCTTGTTGACGAGATAAGTTGGATCCTGGGACTTCTTCCACGACCAGCTCTCGACGTCTCTGCTAGATGCCCAGAAGGAAGTCCATGGTTGCAAATCTGTTTGAGTACAGAGAGTATCGCTATCCTCGGGATCGCAAAAGATCAGGACCCGACTCTGAGGAATGTCCGCTGAGGCGGCAGCCTTCTTAGCCGTCTCGGCACCGTCGATTCCGGTCAACAGAATGCTGGCACCCAGATCCTTCAATTGAGTCTCGAGTTCTCCAACAGAGGCCGTCTGTGAAACTGCCGAGAAGATGCCTCCAGAAGCGATTACACCCCAGAGGAGGACCGGAAAGTACAAATTGTTACCCGAGTACAGCACAACCTTGTCGTTTTCTTTGATACCAAGGTTTTGTAGCCCCTTACCGACTCGCTTGGCCAGTACCTCACCCTCTGCTAAGCTGTAGCATCGATGTGGTTGGTGAGCATCGTAATACAATGGCTTCTGTCTGAATTTCTTGTCTCCGGATGAAAAGATGTAGGAAAGCAGATCGATGTTTGGGATGTCGATTGTGTATCGCGACTTGTGAAAAGTGGTCATGGTCGCTGCCTTTGTCGTGATTTCTTGGAATGACCGCAAARTCACTGTTGTCGTGTGTTGTGGTAGGTCTGTACCGCAAACGTCTGCTGTAAGGAAGTCGAGTACTCACACTGCAAGCCTCAAGCTCGTCCTTCGGCCCGACAAATTCGATGGGCACCGAACACGAGCTCACAAAGATCAAATGAAGGCTACGCTGATTATCTCCTTCAACGTCGCTCTCGAAGTCGAGATGCATCTTCCCAGTAGGACCTCAGCATACTCAAACTTCTCAACTGCATGCAAGGCTTCAAACAGCAGTCAATTAGTCCACCACTTGATACGATAGCTATACCTCGATTGATAGCTGTAATCCAATATATTAATCACCACATTTCAACCATGAACAAGATTCCAACCCGAATCTACAGGCAACACAACCCCATTGATTCCCTTCCCTCCATCCCCAACCAAAAAGCAAACCGTACTAGCAACCTCATCCACCTCAATCAGCCTCTCCAGTGGGTTGACCTGCTTCAAAGTTTCAACACTGGCAACGCCTCGATCCTCCTTGGAATCAGTAGCAGCAGGCGCCACCACATTTACTCTAATCCCCTGCTTTCGATGATCCCATGCTAGACTCTTCGTAATACCAACGCAGGAGTAGCTATTCACAGCCTGCAAGCCATGGCCCGAATGAATGCCAATGTTACCATACGGAACAACATTCACGATAGCGCTACTTTGTGGTTGACCCGTGGATGCTTCGTGTTGAGACACGAGCTGTGTGATTTCTGCTTTACAGGCCAGCCAAATTTGTCGAGCAGAAGAAGTCATGCCTGATTTGAAATCTTCTACTGAGGCTTCCGCTGTGGGCTTCGAGGGAGCTTGTAGGAGAGTCAAGATGTTGATGCAGTGTTTGAGATGACCGAACTTGGATACGGTCGACTTGATGACTTTCTCAATTGACTCCAGGGACGTGGGATCGTATTCCATAAGCTCCACGGTGATTTTGCTGGGTAGCTTGTCTCGAATCTCCTTGATGGGAGCGATCGAGCCGTGGGCCAGGACGATCCGTGTGCATCCCGCTTGGATCAGATGTTTTGCAACACTTGCTCCTAGATCTGTTCGACGCATAATGGTCAGCTTTGCATGCTTGATAGTTCAGCAAGAGATGTAGGCACCAGTCCCTGCATTTGTGATCAAGGCAACGCCGCTGCACCCATTGTTCGCCGCTTCCATTGTTGATGTGATGTGATATGACCAAAATCAGTTTGCTGATTCGACTGCAAGTCTCCGATAGCAGGTGCTGCTGCGTGAGTTGAAGCTCTGGTTGTACGTACAATCTCGTGCTCCCGGGCCGAGTGAGGACGGAGCTGAGCTGTGAGAGCTGTCAGTACTGCATGTGGTGGTGTTCTCGGGCCGAGAGAGACTCGAGCTGTGAGCTTGAGGCACGGGATGGAGTGGAGTTTCTGTACATACATACTTGATATCACACCGAGCGGACATCGTATCAAAAGAACATACAGCCATAGCGATGTCACTACAAAACTTACCTGGTGTGGCTTTGATCACAGGTGCAGCGTCTGGTACGTCGATTGAACAGCGACCAACTCGCCTTATTCTTTGCTGACTCCCTTCCCAGGGATCGGCAGAGGTACTGCTTTCGCTTTCGCCAAGAGTGGCTGCAAACGCATGCTCGTAGGGRATGTTGACGAAAACGGGCTGGAGTTGACACGTAAAACCATTCTGGAAGATCAGCCGGATGTTGAAGTTGAGGTAGCACTCGTTGACATAAGCGATGAAGATTCGGTGCAAGGCTTTATCGATCATTGCGTCTCCAAATTTGGCAGAATCGACTATGCATGCAATATTGCAGGTATCTGCCCGGCACGAGAGTCGATTGCAGAGACAAGTGTGGAGACTTTTGACAGGGTCATCAGTATCAACACTCTCGGGGTGAGTGCAAGTCCCATAGTCAGAGACAAGATATCCGCTGACGGAAAACGATAGACATTCCTCTGTCATAGAGCTGAGATACGGCAGATGCTGAAGCAAGACCCACTGCCAACGTCAAGATTCAAAGGTGCGTGAAATGCAAGCTGCAATGCCTTTCTAACGGCTCGCTGACCTTCTCAGGGTCGATTGTTTCGGTATCTTCCATGGCAGGGATCAACGCTTCTCCTGGTGTCACGCCGTATAGCAGCAGTAAGTTTGCCATCATCGGCCAAGTGAAGACAGATGCGATGGACTATGGCCCGCAAGGTCTTCGCGTCAACTCGGTGGGGCCAGGATTCACCAATACGGAACGTCTCCGGGCCATGGCCAATGAAGAGCAGCTATCAGCCATTGCCGGTAGTGTGCCCCTTAGTCAACTGGGTCTACCAGAGCAGGTTGGCCAATCAATGGCGTGGTTGTGCAGTGAGGAGGCAGGCTATGTGAATGGGATCAACATGATGGTGGATGGCGGCGCCACGCTTTGGCGACAAATCAGCTAAATGGGATTCGAGCTCGTGAATGTATGTTCATACGTCGTAAAATGTAATATCTTGTGATGAAAAGGTGAACAAAGAAAGCGAGCGAGGTGCAAGGTGGAAGGAAAAGGAGAGAATTGGCGCCTGAGGCTGCAATGTGGGGTCGCCACGTCTTCACCTCGTGCTTAGGCTGGCACGTCACACCCGTGACTTTAAGGCAGCTGTTTCAATTGCTGCATTATTAGCCCTCCTTCTTTCACATCAATTCGCGGCACTTTGGTTAGTTGCTGCTTGGACAGATCACCGACATGTTCAACCGCGACGCCCTATTCGGCAAGAGACAGGAACCTCCCCCGCCCGGCCAACGACTTCCGCCCCGACAATCCTCTCAAGCCCCATCATATGATCAAGAACCCAAGAGAGACTATCCCAGCACATCCCGACCCGCCAGAATGAGGCTCCAACCCGTGCAATCGCCCGATAAGGCGCTGACCTACTCCAACATCTGCGCCGTGAGTGAGCAGGACTTCAAGCGGAGATCAGACGGCACCGACTACCATCTCCTGCTCAATGGCCAATTTGTCCTCTCCGCCCGTCCGGGACCCATGCCCCGAGGCCAGATCAGTCTGAATGAGATCCAAAGAACGTGGATGCGCATCGCTGTGACGGATGTGGTGGAGGTCGAAGAATTCCACCTATTTGAGCAGGGAGCCAAGAGCTATTTGAGCAGCATGGACATTGAAATCGGATTCGCGGGGAGTAAAGCACCTGCTGCTCCTCCCTTTGATCAAGACGAGTTGGCAGATGCTGTGACCAAGATTTTCCGCAATCAGGTCTTTGCGCCCGGGCAGAGCTTCTTGCTGGACTTTCGAGGGCCGAAGATGAAGCTCACCGTTAGGACTGTAGAGCTGGTGGATCTTGCGAGCTTAAAGGCAGGCGGAACACAGCAAACAAATCCCAATGCGAGAGGGTTGTTGATCCCCGAGACGGCCATCAACTTCTTCAAGGACGCAAAGTCACCTATACAGCTCAAGGGTTCGACGAGAAGACCGGCTGCCAACTCCGTCATTCGTCCAGACTTTAAATTCGAAGACATGGGTATTGGTGGTTTGGACAAGGAGTTCAGTGACATCTTCCGTCGCGCTTTCGCCTCGAGAATCTTTCCGCCCGGACTTGCAGAGAAGCTAGGCATTCAGCACGTTCGTGGAATCTTGTTGTTTGGACCTCCCGGAACAGGAAAGACTCTCATTGCTCGTCAAATCGGTAAGATGCTGAACGCTCGCGAGCCCAAGGTCATCAACGGACCCGAAGTTCTCAACAAGTACGTCGGTCAGTCAGAAGAGAACATTCGCAAGCTTTTCGCCGACGCCGAAAAAGAGCAAAAGGAAAAGGGAGATGAATCAGGTCTTCACATCATCATCTTCGACGAGTTGGACGCCGTCTGCAAACAGCGTGGCTCTGGAGCTGGTGGTGGTACTGGTGTGGGCGACAGCGTGGTCAACCAGCTTCTCTCCAAGCTCGATGGTGTAGAGCAGCTGAACAACATCCTCCTCATTGGTATGACAAATCGCAAAGACAWGATCGACGAAGCACTCCTCCGAAGTGGACGTCTCGAAGTTCACATGGAAATTTCCCTCCCGGACGAACCCGGCCGTGCCCAGATTCTCAAGATTCACACCACCAAAATGAAGGAAAACGATAAACTAGGGAGCGACGTCGACTTAGCAGTTCTCGCCAAAGAGACACGAAACTTCTCCGGTGCCGAGATCAGCGGTCTCGTAAAWTCTGCCAGCTCTTTTGCTTTACAACGACACATCAAAGGCGGCACCGTTGCAGCTCTCTCCGACGACATCAACGAAATGAAGATTCACATGAATGATTTCCTCGGTGCATTACAAGAAGTCAAACCGCTCTTTGGTGTGAGCGAGGAAGATCTCGACGACTGTGTTGAAGGAGGAATCATCCATTTCGGACCTCAAATCGACAAGATTTTGAAGAACGGAAGAGACTTCGTCGAGCAAGTCCGCACCAACACCACCAGATTACACTCCGTCATTTTGCACGGACCGCGAGGATCCGGAAAGACTGCGCTTGCTGCGAAAATCGCGCTTCTAAGCGAATTCCCATTCATCAAGTTGGTACGGCCGGTGGATATGGTGGGTATGAACGAGATTCAGAAGATCCAAGCCTTGAGCAAAGTGTTCACGGACGCTTACAAGTCACCTTTGAATGTGCTTGTTCTTGACAACATTGAACTTCTAGTCGACTGGGTACCGGTCGGGCCGCGTTTCAGCTCTGCAGTCCTTGCAGCGTTGAAAGGACTGATGGAGCAAAAGCCACCCAAAGGTCGGCCGCTCTTGATCCTGGCAACGACGAGCGAGAGAACTGTCTTGCAACAATTACAACTTGCATTCAAAGCGCAGATTGCAGTACCGAATCTACAGACTCAAGGAGAGCTGGCACATGTCATGCAGGAAAGCGGGCAATTTGATGACGAAGGTATCAGGAGGGCGATTGGAGAGATTGAAGCTACAACAGGGAGCAAGAACATTGGGGTGGGCATTCAGCAGATTATCTTGGCGATACAGACGGCGATGCAAGATCCGGATCGTGCTGGACGGTTTGCAGAGGTCRTGTGTGAGGCTATCAACGAGGCAGGGTATTAGAATCACTTGATTGAAATGAGATGAAATAAGCCTATCCGGCCTTGATGACTTCTGAGTAGAATGCTGTACGGAAGATCTCCTGAGCAGGGTGCCAAAAGCGAAACCATTTCTTTACCAATTTACGTTTGCGCTCCCGCATTTATTCTCCTCGCTGCTCGTTCGTGCTCCTCCAAAATCCGCACTACGCCTTCATGGGCGTCGGATTTGGCGACCGACGTTGTTACCTTACATCCCCAGAAGAAACTTACAGTCATATCTCGCAAAATACGTTCATTGATCATCGATTCGTTCAAAACTAGCATAAATCGTTCGCGACTGCCATCAAGGGTATCTCATCGCCAAGTCTGCGGCCGCCCTAACAACACTCAGCCCTTGTGCCTGTGTCTCCACAGTCCTGACCTGTCCTTCAGAGGCCTGTCTCTTATGATCTCTTTTCCGATAAGAGCCAAGGCGCAGACCTAAAATGCTACACTCGCCTCGTCCACTGCACTCCCAAATAGGAGAGTTGAGTAGCCAAGGCTCATTCATAATGTCAACACTACCCGCAGGCGGCGGGATCGCGAGATCTGATTGTCGAGATTGAGTCTTGTTCAGCTGCGATTCGTTGTTATTCGACTGCCGTAGTAAAGACACCAACCATGGGAACATGCACTTACGTATGATGCACCCCACCACTCGCCCATGATGTTCGTTTCATTGCGCGTACTCAACGCCGCGTGCGCGTTATGTCGCACCCAACTTTCATACCCTTTACACTTGTTGCTATGTAGCTCTGCCAGACTTACAGGCGCGACTTTAGTCACACCGTCGACAAGCGGCGTTTCAGTCGGCAGTAGCTTGCAAAAGGCATCAAAATGCTCAAAGTACGCTCCTTTGAAGATGTAGTTGTCTTGCGAGCAATTCGCCGGCGCATCGCAGTAGTCTTCGAGAATCCCGT
The DNA here is from genome assembly GCF_900074925.1 of Ramularia collo-cygni. Taxonomy (NCBI): domain Eukaryota; kingdom Fungi; phylum Ascomycota; class Dothideomycetes; order Mycosphaerellales; family Mycosphaerellaceae; genus Ramularia; species Ramularia collo-cygni. The sequence continues at coordinate 1,581,931 of NW_019716255.1, read as the reverse complement.
TACGACCGAGACCAGCCCACTCTGCTGCTTCGCTTTCAGAAGCGGCGTTCCAGCCCGTGGCGTTTATGACTGTCGTGATGAAATTGTGACCGTCATCGAGGTATGATACAGTACCGGTTGATTCCCATAGACCTCGCAGGCCGGAGAGAAGAACTCCTTGATTGTAGGTATATACCATTTCGTTTCTCTGATCGCAGGTTGTTTGGCCAGAGGAGATGTGAAATCCATCGACTACCAGGCCTTGGGCATTCGTGAAGTTGTGTGATTTGAACCAGTCGTATTCTTTCACTGCGTTGTCAAGAAACACGGAGTCGTGGGCGCTGACTGCAGTCAGACTGGGCAAAGTCCTGTTTGTCTGGGTTCGGTAGTCTGGGTGCGGGTAAGGATCCGTGTTAGTGTCGCCAGGGAAGTAGAGATACATTGCAATTGAGCTAGAAAGAAAGAGCTCGTTGGTGATGGCATTTTTGTAGGGCTCCAAGTGCGGATTCCAGTTGATTCCACCCTCACACAGGGTCGTGTTGAATTTGTCCTGTACAATGTTGTAGAAGATGTGGGCGCGGTGTGCATACATATCAATGTCGGCTTGCCCAAGGTCGGACCCAGAGGTCGAGCCGTACTGGGTGATGAACTTGATTGCTTCCAACCACTCCAAGACCACCCACTGAGCATCGTCATATGCGGCATCAAATATCTGAATCGTATCTTCGGAATCAAAGTATGCCCGAGTCTGGGCGTAGTACTTCTGAATGTCGGCCTGAGTTTCTGACGACCGGGCGACATAGCTAGAATCTGAAGACTCGAGGCCGCCCAACGTCTCCTGCGTGGAAATCATAATGTTGTCAATCAGTGCTCCTATCCATTGGATCGTGCTAGGCTAAACAAAGACTCAGTCATCAAATTATCTGTCCGACGAGCGGATGCACCAACCCAGTAAGACCCATTCCAGAACATGTTCTGCATCGTGGACAGCGCCGCTTGGGTCTCGTTCAACCAGTATTCTCCCGTTTGATCGGGACCTCCCCACTGCCAGGGACTGCTTTCGCCATGATAATCCGCCCAAAACGGATTTTTCTGTGCAACGGCTGGCTTTGCAATTGACGATAAAGCCACTAAGTTTGCTATTGAGATATGGTAAAGCATGCTGAGAATCGCTACAAAGGTGATGAAGAAGCAAAGAAATCCCACGGCCGCCCAAGGGCAAGGGCAAGGGCGGATGCCACGAGCATCATATAGCGTCCTCATTCTATCCGGGCGCGTGGGCAGGAGGGTCGAGGGTAGCGAGGCAGGTACGGATGAAACGGTCCGAAATTGTCGATCTCTTCCGCAACTCTCATCTACCGTAGATCTAAGTATGCAGCCTCTACGTTAATGATCGGTCGTGCGACAAAATAGCGGCTACAGAAACGTCAGATCGACGCCCGTAAATGCCAACTCCGGAGTGCATCAGAGGACATCCCGGGCGATGGACCACGAACAGGTGAACAAAGAAATTGCTGCGATGGTTTGGTCCCTGAACTCCTGGTAAAATGACATGGCGGCAGGGAAATCCAGGTGATGTTGTAACGGAGGTCATCTGAGACTTTCATCCACCAGACCAGACATCCTTGTCGCGCATCGGAGCGTCGGCCCCACTTGGATGAAAGTCGATCGTCGTCCCCCGCAACGCGAATCTCGCACGCCACGACATCCACCCCTGCAAGTCCTGGCGGGCATGCGACGAACGTGAGAAGCAGCATGCCTTACAAAGCTCCGGTCGCGGCGAAGCCGAGCAAAGCCATCTTCGACCCGTTCAGCTCGTCCGCCACCGGCCACCAGCGCGCAGAAAACAAACTGAGCGGGAGTACGTCATGGCGCGAATCCCGGCATCGCAAGCTCCATCAACAATTCAACGGCGGAGCTGGGGGTGGGAAGCGGGTCAGTGACAGTGTGGGCGCCGGCAGTGAAGACTTTGGACGAGATGGAAGGACGGAGAATGGTGGATTTGAGAAGGGCGCGAAAGGGCTGCGAACGGGTGGACAGCAGAGTTTGTGGGCGACGATGACCGTCAGCAAGGGCAGTGATGAATCGAGTGAACGGCCGGCGAAGCGCATCAAGACAGAAGACAGTCCCGAGAAGCCACGTTCGACGAAGGTCGTGAATCCATATACTCCATTCCGAAGGGAGGATGGCAAGATTCGTGAAACGAGCTGGACGTCACCATCCGATCTATYGGAGCCCATTGATCCGCTACCGTCATCAGAAGAATCACGGACTTCCAWCCCAAAATTCGAAGAAAAGAAGGAGGATGATCCGCCGCCGCCGCCTCCAATATTCTCCTCGTTGACATTCTACGTCAATGGCTCTACCTATCCTCTGTCCGACCACGCCCTCAAGCACCTCATAAGCTCACATGGAGGCAACATGTCGATCGCGCTTGGAAGAAGAACTGTCACGCACGTCATCATCGGGAAGCCCAACAGCAGCGGTGGTGGAGGCTCTGGAGGTGGACTTGCCGGCAGCAAAATCCAGAAAGAAATCACTAGCATGCGAGGAAAGGGGATCAAGTTCATCTCTGCGGAATGGGTCAGTGAGAGTGTCAAGGCTGGAAAGCGGTTGCCAGAATCGAGGTTTGTGGGCATGAACCTTGCACCCAAGGGTGTTAGTGGCATTCAAAGCATGTTCCGAGCTGCGGCAAAGAAGTGACGCATGCTTTGATTCTTTTGCGGTATGGAAAGGTGGTATATGAGGGACAGTGGCAGTGAAGGCGCATCGGTTTGAGATTTGAGATACCCTGGAAGAACGGAAGCATAGAAATACAGCACTACGAATCATGCTCCAACTTACGACAGTCAATCAGAAGCACCTTACGAGACATGACTGACAGATCTCCAGCGTGATCCACCGTATCGTGCGTAGTGGTTGGGGAGCACATGAAGTGTTCCTAACCACACCAATGACCTGGTAGAGCTATGTAAGATTTGGATACGGGGTCGAWTATGTCTTGTGTAAACTGGTCATGACAACAGATACCCAACCCAAACCCTAACCCTAAGAGATTCGAGGTTGTGAGAAAGCAGGCAACATGCCACACTTTGGCTGTAGAGAGCTGCACTCTTCGCAAGGGCAGTACTATTAGGCAAATTTGCCGTGATTCATGGTCTGCGTTGAAGCCTACCTCATGTTATGTACAGAACAGCCTCGCCTCCAGTCTAATTCAGGGGCAGCTTCTTGTGTTTGTATTGCTTCCCTCCACCTCCATACATAGCAGCACAGTGTCCCTGGCCCACAACGCGGTACTCATGAATCATAAGACCTTCAAGTCCCACGGGACCACGTGCATGCACTTTATTGGTACTGATACCWACCTCGGTGCCGAAACCGAATCGCATGCCATCGCAGAATCTCGTGCTGCAGTTCCAGAATTTACACGCCGTGTCTATGCTGTTACAGAAGCGGTCTGCGACATCCTTGGAAGCTGTGACGATGGCGTCCGTGTGGTGTGATCCGTGGGTGTTGATGTGCTCAATCGCAGCGTCTACAGCATTGGGTCCTGATGGAATTGTGCGGACTGCGAGGATGAGGTCTAGGAACTCGGTGTTGAAGTCTTCTTCTGTGGCGTCTTGAAGTTGAGCAGATGCCTCCTTGTCAAGGGATGATGTGAGAGCTGCTTTACTTTGTGCATCGCAGCGGAGGATAACGCCTTTAGCTTGCAGAGCGGTTGCCACAGCTGGAAGGACTGTAGTGAGGACGTCTTCGTTGACGAGAAGAGTMTCGACCGCGTTGCATGCTGCTGGGTAGTCAGTCTTCGAATCGACGACGACATCTGCGGCCATCTTTGAGTCTGCGTCCGAGTGGATGTATAGACTGCAGAGGCCATCTGCGTGACCAAGGACGGGCATATGGGCTTTCGTCTGACAGTGGCGGACAAGCTCATTCGAGCCTCTCGGAATCACAAGATCGATGTACTGGCTGAGTTCGAGTAACGGGTCCACAGCATCTCGGGTCGTGACAAGTTGGATGGAGTCATTGGGGACATCAGTCTTGTCCAGCGCGGCGGAAATGGTGGATGCTATGGCTTTGAAGGATTCTGTGGATTCCTTGCCACCTTTGAGAATTSCTGCGTTGGCAGACTTGATTGCCAGGGACGCAATATTGCCAATGACTTCTGGTCTCGCCTCGAAGATGATCAGAAGGACTCCAATGGGGCATGTTTGCCGTTGAAGAATCAAGCCGTCGTCCAATTCTGTACGCAGATCTACTCTGCCGACTGATAAAAAGATCAATCAGCTAGTGTACGAACGAAGCGGTGAAGCTGAAGCGATGAAATGAATGTATCAACATGGATTTACCTACCTGGATCCGCCAGGCCGCGCACATCTCGAATGCCTTGGAGCATGTCATCAAACTTTCCCTTCCGCGAGAGATCCAATCGTTTGTAGATGCTGGGGTTCAACTCTCCATTTGCAGTAGACTTCTTCGCATTCTCCAGATCAWCAGCATTGGCGGCTAGAATGTCTTCCCGCGCAGTTGAAAGTGCGTCGATGATGGCATCGAGAGCAGTGTTTCGTGCATCTTCTGAGAGCGTCGCAAGGGTTCGAGAAGATATCTTGGCAGCGCGAGCAGCTTCTTCGGGGGAAGCGTTTGTGAGAGACATCTTTTAGCTGAAACGAAGATGCTATAAACAGACGCGATTTCCACGCTGTCGTTGACCCGATTCACAAAATGTGAATGTCCCGGCATCTCGGCCCACATATCGCGGCTTTCCCGCTTGCCGTGCCGAGCCCAGATGCGGCTAGACTGGTCGTCCCAACCTCCCCAGCCATCCGCCGCGCCTGCCACCTCACCTTTCTAACCACCGACATTTTCAAAACAGCGAATGCCAACGCAAACAGATGACGAGGCACGTGCTGGCGGTAGAATAAGTATACAGCCTACTCTTTTCTTACCCTGTCTTTCTATTCCCTCGCCACAACGACATCGCGTGTCTTCAAAACGTTCACACCCACGCAACGTCTAACCTCGACTGCCAGCAACATCACGCTCCAGCCATGATATCAATAGGGAGCTTACTCTCTCTGAGATCGCCTCTGCGACTGGCTGTTGTTGCAGCCCTTATATTTGCATCACCATCAACAGCACAGACATTTTCAAGTTGCAATCCAACAACACAGTCCGGTTGCCCCGCGAATCCAGCGCTGGGCAGATCTCTCACGATCGACTTCAAAGACGGCGAATCCGACCAATTTACCGCCTCGAGCAATCCCACATRTGGCCCCGATGGAGCAATGTTTACAGTCGCAAAACCAGGCGACGCGCCGACGCTGTCATCAAAATGGTATATTATGTTTGGAAAATATTCAATCACGACAAAGGCCGCGCCTGGGACTGGAATCGTGAGCTCAGCAGTTCTACAATCAGATGATCTGGACGAAATTGATTGGGAGTGGCTGGGAGGCGCAGTCGCCGAAGTGCAATCAAACTACTTCGGAAAAGGACAAACTACGACATACGACCGAGCAGCTATCCACGCGGTGGCCAACACTCAGGCCGAATTTCACACATACACCACCGAATGGACAGAAAACCAGATCGTCTGGTCAATCGACAACAAGGTCATTCGTGTGCTCAACGCCGGACAAGCCGGTGGCCAATATCCACAAACGCCAATGCAGCTGAAGATTGGAGCGTGGGCTGGGGGTGATTCGAGCAACTCTCAAGGCACCATCGACTGGGCAGGTGGTCCAACAAGTTACGGTGCTGGACCGTTCACCATGTATGTGAGCTCCGTTTCAATCGTCGATTACTCTACGGGAACATCCTACAGCTACGGCGACCAGAGCGGTTCATGGGAAAGCATCGTTGCAGCGGGCGGAGCAGTCAATGGAAACAGCGGAGGAAGTGTGACAGTCACCGACGCCCCGGCCATCACTTCCACTACCAGCGGAAATGTTGCCTGGGACGGAACCCATCGGACTAACACGGCGACTGTATCGTACACAACCCTGCCTGGTCTACCATCTGGGTGGTCTATCAGTGCCTCGGGAAAGGTCGTTCCGTCCTCGGCGACCACTGTGAGTAAGCCTGCATCGATTTTGCAAAATACAGACGAAGAGCAACGCACTGACGATTGAAACAGTTGCCAGCATACCCATCAACCTCACCTATGCCCTCGCCGGTTTCTGTCTCCTCGCCGGCAGCTTCTTGCACGGGTTCAGATTCTAAGTTCGTTACGGCTTATGATCAACAAGGATTCTTGACAACCGAGACTGTACCCGCGGGAGCATCGACAGGATGGGATAACCAGGGGCTGCCGACCACTGTTTATGCCGCCGCGTGCATCACCCCGCCTGCTGGAGGCAAAAAATTGGCAATCAAGCTTGCGGACTCTCTGGAGACGTCTGCATCTACCACGACTTATGCGGCGGATTCTTCTGCATCACTTATTACACAAGCCGTTCACCATTCTGGTGCGGCGAAATTGGGAAATAGATTGTTTGGAGCGAGCTGGGTGGCTGTGGCTACTTTGGCGATTGGGTTATTTTACACGGCATAGCGTTGCATATAGAGACATGCTTGGGTTGAGCGGGTTGAAAAGATTGTACAAAGCATGAGAGCATGATGAGTAGATGATGATAGTGTCTCGCGACATACGATAGCTTAATGTCCATGAAACGACTTTGGAGGAGATCAATATTCACTCATGTCTACCATCCATTCGAAGTGCGAGAGAAGGCCGTCTGAGCAGCAGTCTTGCATGCTTTTGACAGCAGCTAATGTTGCACCTAGAGTCAGCCTCATACATGCAGCACGTCCAGAGAGCTGCGTTACGAAGCTGCGTTACGAAATGGAGAGGGGCAGTATCACTCCGCTCTCGACATCAAGATCGAAGAAAGTCGTGTGAATTTTGCCAGAAGCACCGCTGTTTCCGATGCGCGAAATGTCATCAGCTCTTGCCAGCGTAGTCTCTCTTCCATATCCGGTCGAACTTCTCTTGATCGACAGCATAGCCTCTTGCAAATTCCCACTCCATCTCGTGCATCGTCTTCCCACACAGCACCAGACTGTGCAACGGCTTTCCCAGATCAGCCTCCATCAGCTCCTCCAATGTGCCGGCAACAATCTGTTCTCCTTCACTTCCCAATCTCGCAACTCCAATAGCGAGTTTCTCCCTCCCACAGACGTCTTCTTTCCTCCCCTCTTTCTCTTCCGTGCCCTCCTCCACCTCCACCATTTGACTCGCACACTGCGCGACGGTCATGAATCGCGGAGGCTCATAGATGATCTTCCCTCTCGCCATGGCTTTCAAATCCGGCTCTTTGACCTTGATATCCAACAAAACCAACGTGTGCAATCCCAGCTTCACATTCTCCGCGACGCGATCATAGAAGCTGTCTGGTCTCCACTCATCCGTGAAGAAGACCATGCTGACCGTCTGGCCAAAGTTGTACAGACTCAATCCCGTGGCACCCACGGCCGTCAAGATGGAGGCGTTTGGCAACGTTCGTGTGGGGATTGGAGGATCGTTTTGTCGACATCGCAAAACGAAGTCGGTGTGGGTGGTAGCGGAGAAGGGATCTCCCACAACGAGGAAGGCGACATCGACGGTGTCTGCATTGGCGAGGATGTCGTCGGATTGCGATTCGACCATCTCGCGGTCGGCGATGATTACTTCACGGCCATAGAAGGCTTCCTGGGCGTGTGAGTCAGGGGAATGAAAGAGAGAGAGAGAGGGGGTTCTTGGGAAAAGTGGCATACCAACTGCTCTTTGTCGCAGAGAAGGACTGCGGTGTAGGCTTCGAGATATACGCGTTCGGCTTTGCGAACAATCTCGAGACCTCGGGTGGAAATGTCCCGCTCGTCGGCCAGACCGAGACCAATTATGTACAACATTGGGAATGCGGTCGGGAGTTTGGGCAAGTTTTTATCGTTTCGTAGCAAAACAGACACTCCAGCATCAGAAGAAAGATTGGGATTTACCCCACTACGTTAATATAGCGTACGGCGCGTTTTTAAGAACAACTCTGCAACAATCCTTTTAGGCGATAGTGCGACGCTAGCATTATAGGGTATTAGAACCTCGGTAATTAAAGGTGTATTCCGTATAATAAGTAACAAGTAGCGTAATTTAATGTGCGCGTATAATATCCTCGCTTTCCTTCTTTAAAGTAATTTTATTTAAGTCTACGATACCTAAGTAATAATAGTAAGGATAAAGTAAAGGTATAATAGCATTACGCGGGTAGCTATATAACTCTCTATATAAGTAAGTAAGATCTCTAAAAGAGTAGTAGGATAAATACCTACTACTCTTTTAGCAACTCTTATTAATACTTAAATACTAATATTAATACCTACTACTCCTACTACTATACTACCCCTTTACTACCTACCTATATCCTCCTCTCTTCTCTATACTACTTATATAAAAGCCTAAGAAGGCGAAGAAGCCTAAGTTACTATACTTATAGCTAGGTTATATCGATACTAATAAATACTAAAGGACTAGAACTTTCCCTAAGAATCCGGATAATAATAGCGAATACGGATATTTTAAGTAGAACTTTATAAGAGTATAAGCTAGGAATTTAATACTTTAAGAGTAGCGCTAACCCGTATAATAGCTTAAGAAAATAGGATTCTCCCTTAACCGCGAGTAGAGGGAGATAATAGCTAAGCCTACTATTANACTTTAAGAGTAGCGCTAACCCGTATAATAGCTTAAGAAAATAGGATTCTCCCTTAACCGCGAGTAGAGGGAGATAATAGCTAAGCCTACTATTAAGTACGTCGAGATCTATAATAGCTTTACTAATAGGATCGATAATATCTAAGATCGTCCGAACTACGTCGACGCCTTTCTAGTTACGAGCCGGTCTATATAATCCTATTAGAGAATTATTAAAGTATAATAGCTAATAATATCGTAGTAGAATAATATTAACTAAGGAGGAGTATTACGGAGATTATAAGGAGCGGAAGGACTACGATAGTAATATAATTAAAGGCCTAAGGCTATTTCTAGTATATTTCCTACTCGTATAAAGGTATTCGACGCTAACGAGAATAGCGCTATATAATCTAGCGTAGATATTTAAACTTAGCCTATAGTAACTATATCTAGCGGGGAACTAAAAGTACCTACTAGTATAGCGATAGAATAGCTAGTAAGAGAGCCTATTAGAAGAGGCTAAAGGCGTATAATAGCAGACTAGAGAATATATACCGGCGACCTAAGCGTAGAATAATTATAAGTATAGCTACGAATAATTAGTTAAAGGGTCTGCGTTTAGGAAAGGATAAGTAGTCTCGTAGGTCTTAGAGTAAGTCTTAGGGTCGGTATAAGGGTAAAGATGTAGCAATGTATTAGACACCCGTAATTACTCGATTAGAGATAAGACTAATTCTTGTAGGTTAAATGTGCGCTATGCATAGGAGTTATGTATACGCTAAGCCTACGCTAAGCAGTTAGGTTATATTACACTCCCTTCTCTAAGGTTAGTTAATCTAGCTACCTCTATTAATCCTRTTATTATAAGRGCTCTTATACGGCCCTTATAATTACCTCCTTCCCCCTATACGAACTAGCCTTAGTTCGGGGGCTTAGGAAATAGAGGCGCGCGCGCGTCGTATACGTCGCGCTCGGGGTCCGTAGACTTTATATAGTAAAGTACCTATTTTCTAAGTAACCTTCGGGCTATTTATATAAAAGCCGGCTAGTTAAACTAGCTATATAGGAAGTAGCCGCTTTCGGAACTTTATCCTCCTTCTAGTAGGCTAAATGCCGTACCTAAAAGGGCGAGGGTTTAATTCCCTTAATAACCGCTGCTCGATAAGAGGGTTAATAAGTCCCCTACTACGCGGCGTATGCGTTACCGCTACTATCCGTAAGGGTCTTATATCTATAGATCTCTAAGTAGGTTATTTGCTAAGTAACCTACTCTAGTAACTACCTCTTATTAACATTCTTTCTATCTTATAGATTTCTCTTCTATATATCTACTCTTTATTATACCGCTACGTACTCCCTATAAGCGTCGCGCACCCGACCCGCTAGCGACTCCCGCTTAAGCGTCGGTAAGCAAGCGCCGCGCCGTCGAGGTGCCTATAGCCTATCGCCGCTATATGCGGTTAGTATACCTTTATATTAGCTATCGCTATAACGCTATCTTTAGCGCGTTTAAGCGTAAGTACGACTATTATAAGTAAGTAATACTTATTCGAGACGCCTACTCCCCTCTTACGTAGCGCTAACTTCCCTTAAAGGAATAATTATTATAAGTATAAACCCGTACCGGTAGCGATGCGCCTACGCTACGATAGCGTTATAGCTACGGCTTAAGAGCTTAATCTATTAGATACTGCTAAGCAAAAGGGCAGTTAGGAGGAAGCTGCTTATAAGGCGGCGGCAAATACCTTTAGTATTAAGTTAGATACTTAGATCCGTATTAACGAGCCTACCTCGGGTATACGGCGTATAAGTAGCGTAGTCGAGGCGCCTAATCTTACTCGCTTAACGAACAATCTTATAGCTATTACTTAAGTCGGTCGTATCGTAAGTATCTCGCCTACTCCTCGTATGCGTCTATAATACTAACCGTCTATATAGTAGTTAGAGATAATAAGGCAGTTTACTAATACCTTCGATGCTGCCCTTACTAGAAACGAGCTATTCGAGGAGTCCGAGGCGGAGGAGAATAAGTTCGAGTAGAGTACTTAGCGCGTTCTCTAGGCTTGCGTAGCGCATACGCCTATCTTATAGTATAGTCTATAAAGTAATCCCCTTTAGGTCTAACCGTAATAAAACTACTTAATTCTTATTACTCTTCTTCTATTTTRYTCCGCTCTACTTCYRAGCCTCTTTTACTACGCGGCCTCTACGTATACKCGGAGCCTACGCCTCGAACCTATCGAGAGCTTCGTAGTYTTTAATATATATACTAGGTTCCTACTAGTTATATTCTAATAGCTATCTACGCTACTTTACTAAATAAAACGTTTCGCCCTTCTATACCCTCTTATTAAGAATCTCTTTAACCTCCTACTACCTATCCTCGTCGACTACGAGTAGTATACGCTCCTCTTACGCTTTACTCTTCCGGCTAGAATATAGCTCTAATAGAGTAACGTAGAAGACATTATAGATCCTTACTAAGGTAGGTAACTATAAGCAATACGCCTAAGTCCTAATTACGTTAATTACGCGGTATAGGCCTAGCTATTTAGGTCCTATCTTCTTCTTACCCTCTAGCTTAAGGTTCTTCGTAGAGAGAAGCACTAGATTACTAATATTAAAGCTTATAGGCTTATAGCTCTTATTATAGTACTTTAACTGTTGCTCTTTAGCTTTACGCTATCGCTTAGTAAGCTCCTTATATACGCTACGTATACGCTTCGCTAAGTTAATAGCGGCCGGCATTCTCCCTTCTAAGAGCTCGTCCCGAGCGATGTCTTAGGTATTAGCGCCGTCGCCTAGAGGGCGCGTCGCTAGCTCTAGGTTCTATCCGTAGAG